>NC_080699.1:8666390-8969420 GCF_030445035.2 Dasypus novemcinctus
AAGGAAATAACTTTCTGTATTTTAAATAAGACACACCTATTTCATGTGAGTTATCAACCAAATCCACTCGTTTCCCAGGTACAATTGGCCATAATGGGATCAGTGGGCAGCAATCCCTAAGGAAGACGGTTTTCTGAAAGGCCCAGGCGCCAGGTCCCGGGTTCCACCTCTTTACCTTTAGTGCCAGACAGTGGGCAGGGGGGTCCTTCCACGGCCGCAGTCCAGCCAGGTGTGTGATTCATTTCGGGAAACAGCTTTTAACAGCGCGAATGCCAGCTACAGCCAGACAGTGCCTCTGCTACAGAATTCTATGCTGTCTGTTTACACCCAGAACCCCCGGACTGTCATCTTCCTCTTTCACAGACCCAGAGCTCCATCAAGTGTGCTCCATGAGTTGCTGCTGATCCATGAGCTGTTGTTTATTGGTCTGTGATGAGAGAAGCACAGCAATTCAGTGTATTCACTCAAAAATTTTAACAGAAATTAGATCAAATAATTTCTCTCTACTGGATCTAATAATATTAGAACTGGGCATTTAAAAATGTCAACTATTTTCCCTAGTAATTCCTTTATATTCGGGAAGCAGATTTGGCTCAAAAGATAGAACATCCGCCTATCACATGGGAGGTCCAGGATTCAAACCCAGGATCTCCTGACCCATGTGGTGAGCTGGCCCACACGCAGTGCTGATGTGCACAAGGAGCGCCCTGCCACGCAGGGGGTCACCCATGTAGGGGAGCCCCACATGCAACGAGTGCGCCCCACAAGGAGAGCCACCCCACGCCAAAGAAAGTGCAGCCTGCCCAGGAGTGGTGCCGCACACATGGAGAGCTGATACAAGAAGATGACGCAACAAAAAGAGACACAGATTCCGGTACCGCTGACAAGAATACGAGCTGACACAGAAGAACACACAGCAAATGGACACAGAGAGCAGACATTGGGGGTTGGGGGAGAAATAAACTTTTTAAAAATCTTTTAAAAAATTCCTTTATTTGTATTTTGCTAAAGCATTGTTCCATGATGGATTGGAAGTTAAAAAGCTGATCCATCGCTCCAGCTGGCTTGAGAGGCGCAGCTTCAGCCCACAAGGGGTGCCGGCAGTTTCCCATGCTGGGCCACCCCCTCCCCGCCTGCCTCCCGAGCTCTTGCCCTTTGCTTCTCCACTTGGGCTTCTGCTCCTCCTGGAAGCCTGCCCTGACGGAGCCCCTCCTGGGGGGCCCCACAGCTCGCTGTGCTTGCCCCAGCACGGCCACAGCACATAACTCTGCTCACTGGCCGGTCACCCTGTGCAGAAGGTGCCCGTGAGTGGGGCTGAGGCTGTGACTCGGTGTCCCTAGCACAGTGCCTGCTACACGGCAAGCCTTCAGGAAATAGCTGTCAAACAGGGTGCTTGGCTGGGGTTCCTCATAGGAGCTACAGGACATATTCAGCATTGGTGAGTGAGGCCAATGTCCACCCCCTGTCCTCCAGCACTGAACGCCCAGGGTCAAATCCCTTTATCCATCCTTCTTTGGAGGAATGAAAATCCAATATGAGAGCCATGATGTGGAATGGGAAATACTTGAACATAGTCAAATTTACTCCCTTGTTTGGTAATGGATGGTAATAGATGGTGCTGATGGTAGCACAGCATTGTGAATGCAAATTTACACAAGTGAATTATATACTTAACTGTGGCTAAAGAGGATTGTACGTTGTTGATATGCTAGCCAATATCCTACTAGAATAAATTTTTAAACTTAAAAATATAAATTTTAAATTTACAAACCATTGGACTGTAGAAACAAACAGTGAAATGTAATGTAAAGTTACTCTAACATTCTTTCATCAGTTGTAACACAGTCACCACACTAATGCAAAGTGTTAATAATGGCGGGGGAAGGTATATGGGAACCCTGTATTTGCACGATTTTTCTGTAAAGCCTGTAACTAATAACATATCTACTAAAAATAATATATCATATGTATATAATTTATTCCCTCAGTAAAAGCCATTGTATGTGAAAGACACTGCCTGAGAGGCTGAGCTATTAAGTGACCTGCAATTGTTGGATGAGGTGGCTTGGAGGTGGGAGACAAGACTTCTTAGGTTTGCTAGAGGAGCGGAGTCAGTGTACAGCAATCCCCACGGAAGGCGGTTTGCTGAAGGGCCCTGGCCGTGAAGCTGTCTGGGTTTGGTGATGCCACGACACAGGGGATCAAGGAAGTGGAGAGTGTGATTGGAAAGCGTACTCGGGTTTGCGTGGCTTTACCCTGAATTCCTACTCGAGATGGGTATCGTGGGCTAATAGGACAAGTCAGTTTTCATGGAGACATCAGCTAAGCCCGCCGTTTCCCGGGTGTGATCGGCAATGATAAATGGGAAGCTTTGGGATGGCTTGCCACCCCTTGGTCGTGAACTTTAAGCAATGAGGAATTCCAGGGGCAATCAGAATAGCTTCTCAGAGGTGGAAGCAGGAGCGCCCCGCAGGGCGCCGCGCTCAGAGGGGCCAGCCCGGGGGGAGCGCCTGCAGTCTCAGCCTGGCAATGGTTACACTTCTCTTTGAAGCAGTGTTCCCCTGTGACGACTGAGGGCACAGTGGAGCACATGGGAGCCCCTCCCCGTGCACGGCTCTGGCCCCCACCGCCTGTCCTGAGCGGGTCTCGGCTGCTGCCCCCATCAGGTTCTCAAGCCCTGCCTCCCCCTCCTACTCTGGAACCACCTCAGCCCACACGGAGCAGGGGCCTGGGCTCCTCGCTGGGAGGGTCAGGGCGTAGAGAGGAGGCGTGAGGGTGGAGGTGGCCCGCTGGGCTGGCGGCTTCACAGTTAATAATTACCGTCAGCTCAGCGGGGCCAGCCTCTCGCTCACCCCCGAGAGCAGGCAGGGGCGGTGTAGAGGCTGCGGCACCCTGGGGTCACCCGTCCACCATGGCTCTGTGTGGTGGCCCATGGCCATGGAAAATGCCTGGCTTGATTGTCCTGTCCCCTGCCAGGCAGCTGACCAGAGGGCAGGAGCCTCCCAGGCACCCGTGAGGGTCTGTGCTCACCCCACCACAGTCCCTGTGCCTGAGCGTGTGACATTAAATACCACAGTAAGTCATCATGACAGGGAGCAGATGTAGCTCGGTGGTTGAGCGCCTGCCTCCCTTGTACAAGGTCCCGGGTTCCATCTCCAGTATCTCCTAAAAAAAAAAATCATCATGACAGGTTGAGAGAGAGACTGTGAATCCAGGGGGAAGCTTTATGTTTTAGTATTTGTAATGGTGATTTTGCCCAGCTTTTGGACCAAAGGAAACTTGTTTTCATTTTTCACTGGGCAAATTATGAAACTGGTTCTTTCTAGAAGGGCAACAAAATATCACTGTGTTCATTTAGGAAATGGGTGAGGTAGAGTTTTGATTTCCACTAACTCCTTTTTTAACAGTCCAGTGTGGCCCATATTTAAGGCACATGGCTCATAGGATTTCACTGTAGATGATTGTGGACTAAGCAAAAACGGTTCTTCAAAATGTTTTTGCAGTATCTGGAACAGTGGAGACTCTACAGTGTCACAGGGCAATGGGGCTAGAATGCTCTTTTATAAATGGCTTAAATCTTCATTTTGATCACGATTTTCTTTTTTTAAATTTATTTCCTTTATTTTCCTTTATTTATTCCTCCACCCCCAGGTGGTTCTCTCATCTCTCTGCTCATTGTTTGCTCACCATCTCCAGGAGGCACCAGGAACTGAACCTAGGACCTCACACATGAGAGGCAAATGCCCAGTGGCCTTAGCCATATCCACTCCCCGCAGGCTGCAGCGCTGTGGTGGGAGGCAGTGCCTAAGCTGTTGCAGTGGGAGGCAGTGTCTAGGTTGCTGCAGTGGGAGGCAGTGTCTAGGTTGCTGCAGTGGGAGGCAGTGTCTAGGTTGTTTCAGTGGGAGCCAATGTCTAGGTTGCTGCAGTGGGAGGCAGTGTCTAGGTTGTTGCAATGGGAGGCAGTGTCTGCTCATCTTCTTTTAGGATATACTAGGACCCAAACCCAGGAGCTCCCATGTGGTAGGCAGGCTCCCAACTGGTTGAGCCACATCCGCTCCCTTACAATTTTCTTTTTGAGGAACGATTTTATTCTCTTAGACTGACAACCAAAGATATTTGAATTTTCCAGAATATTGCTATAATCTAATGAGGTAGGATTAGCACTTGCTAGTCATTAAGATCAAGTTAGTGAAATATATTGATAATATTATGACACTAGCCACCTAGGGGAAAAAGGTCAAGAGGCGTTAAAGATCATCATCTCCTATAGACTGATAGAGGTTGACTGATAAATTGAGCAAAACTTCAAGTTTTATCCAAATGTGAAATTCCTTGGGATTACCTGGAGTGGAACAACCAGACACAGACCCCAAACCTTGCCAACAGTGTTACTATCTCTCAGACACCTTGCCGGTTAGAAGCTCAGAGAGTGGCAGGGTCAGGCTTTGACAGCATCACATTCCTTGTCTAGGGATCCTACAGCCCCTGTTCACACACACACACAAAAAAACAGAAAGAAACAGGAATCTGAGAGGGGCTCTGGGCAGAAACGACACTGAAGCATTTACGGAGGGCAGTCACACAGGCGGTTCTACTTGGTGCTTACGAGCCACCTGCCCAGATGACGTAAAGTGCCTGCTCTCTGGTCAAACACACGATGATTGGAGTCTTTGAGAGAAATCTGGTAGAGCTACTCGGGAAGGCCTCCGGGGTTTTGGATGAGCTGTCTGAAGAGGTTGATTGATACAGGCCATTTAGGAGGCAATTGCTACTGTTCCTGGGCAGTGGTTGAAACCACCACCAACTACAGAAGAGCAGTGGATAATTCTGAAGCCAAAAATACCAGTCAGAGAGTAGGAATGAGGCAGAGCAGCACAGCTCCCTCGTTAAGTGGAAAGATATATTTATGAGCATGGTAAGGCAGGGGTTTCAGGAGGAGCCCACCACACATACGAGCAGGGCCTCCCTACTCTAGCACCCTGTGGTCCAAGCTCGGCTCCTCTTTCTCAGCAGGGACGAATCAGCTGTCTCCTTCACTGAGGGGGGTCTCGGACTCAGGGCCATGTTGCTCTTTGGAAATAGGCACAATACGTAGGTGATAAACTCTTGATGGTAGAAGGCACAGGTACATGTGTACAAGGGGTAGAGTTGAGAGCTGTTTACTGAACTATAGAAGAATTACAGTCCTGCCCTTGGGGAGTGCTGATGTATTCTGAGACTTTGGGCTGTAGTTGATGGCAACTGGGCCCTAAATGACAATAGTGTAGAACAACCTCATTCTGCGACACGGACATCTCTGTGGGAATTTAAGGGAAGAATTAAAGTGGGTCACACGATGTCCACCTTGCCCCCACAAAAGTAATCCTAGTTGCTGACTCAGTGGGGAATTAGAAGATAAGGCAAATTTTTTTTTTTTCCTGGCCTTATGATTCCATGTTTGTTTGCTTTTTTTTTTTTTAATTAATTATTTATTTATTTTTTAAAATTACATTATGAAAAATATGAGGTCCCATTCAACCCCACCGCCCCCGCCCCCCAATAAGGCAAATTAATGCCTTAGATCACTAAAGCCAATATCTGGTATTTAAGCCATGCACTGATGATTTAGGTGACATATTTTCAACGAAACTGCTAATGTGACAAGAAAATAACACAATATCAACAGGAAAGGAAATGTTTGAAAATGGTGTGAGCAAAATTCCCTGAGGACAATGGCTGGGACTGGCTTACCTGACAAACAGAATACACAGAATCTCTAAGAGTAGCCCAAAGGGGTCAGTGGTAACCAGGATTGTCAATTATTTTATTCTAGACTCCATTTATTCTGAAAAAGGAAGTGACTTTGGAGAATACAATTTAAGGGTTAAAACAGTGAATTCTCTGTCAGTTGGTTCCAACTCAATATATTTCTTCTGATTAAAGGGTGAATGTCATTGCTACCAATGTACAGAACTTGGCAAGAAAACATAACATTACGTGGGCAGACCACATTCTTTATTACTGTCAGAGATGAGGTCTCATTGTAAAATGGAAAGGGCAATTGAAGCAGGTAGAACTTTCTTTAAGGATTGATTTAGTTAAATACTTGTGTGCCAAAGTTGACAATGAGAGGAAGCAAAGTAGGCTGGTGGCATTGGCCTCATTATGACAAATATGCTGTGACAATGTTGTGAGTTGATTGTAGGCTGCTGGAGCAGATAAAATGTTCCTGGAAGCTTATCAGCTTATCATGATAAAAAGACCTGTTGAACATTTGCACCTCAAAGGACATTGTCAAAGGGTGAAAAGGCAGCCAACTCAATGAGAGAAAATATTTGGCAATCATATATCCAATAAGGGTTTAACATCTATGATATACAAAGAAATCATACAACTCAACAATAAAAAGACAAACTACCCAATTGAAAAATGGGCAAAAGACTTGAAAAGACAATTGTCCAAAGAAGAAATACAAATGGCAAAGAAACACATGAAGAAAATGTCCAACGTTACTAGCAGTTAGGGAACAGGAGTTAAAAATGCTGTTTGACCTAAAGTGAGGGGGAAATGGAAAAGACAAATGAGTTCATATGGCTATGAGTTTCTAAAAAGGAGTCTGGAGGTTGTCAGAAGGATTGCCCTTATGCACACCTGAGCAGAGTCTCAGAGACAGATAAAGTAGATACAACCCCAGATATTGGTCGTTTTGAGGGCTAAAGAGACCCACAGGTTCTATGGTCATGGCAGATGGGGTTCACTGCCATGCCAGTTGGCCCTTCTTTGGAGCTGGTGTTTCTGCGTGATGGAGCTGGACTCAGATGGGGTCTCTTTTCACAAGACTTTCATGCTACTTTACTGGAATTGTAGTTGGTGCTGGGGCTTAAGATATATCTAGGGGATTTGAATCTCTGGACTGACAATATGATAGCCAGGCCCTGACCTCAACAGGCTTCAGCTCCTACACTCTGATTTATTGGACTTACTCCACTCAGCTAACATGGAGTTGAAGAATGTCAACCACCACACCATGGAGCCTAGAGTGCCTACAACTGAAAGCAGGAGGATTGCATCCAATATCCATGTGGAATCTAAACCCCCTCTTGACATAGATGTGGAGTGGACACAACCAAGCCAAGGTCCACAGGAAGGAGGAATACAGTAAGGATCAGAGTGGACTTAATGATATTCTATTCATGAACTATTGTGGTTAATAATCGAGAAAATGTGGCATTGATGTGGAAAAAGTGGCCATGGTGGCTGCTGGGTGTGGGGAATGGGAGGAAGAAAAGAGATGTGGAGGCATTCTCGGGACTTGGAGTTGTCCTGGGTGATGCCCCAGGGACAATTGCCGGATGTTGTATGTCCTCCCATGGCCCACTGGATGGAACGTGGGGAAGTGTGGGCTATGGTGTGGAACATGGGTCATGGGGTACAGCGATGCCCGGAGATGTACTCACCAGACACAATGGATGTGACATGATGATAGGGGAGAGTGTTATTGTGGGGGGAGTGGTGGGTTGGGGGCGGTGGGGCTGAATGGGGACCTCATATTTTTTAATGTAATATCGTTTAAAAAAATTAATAAATTGAGTAGAATTTGGGGGGGGGGGAAAGAAGACACATCCAAGTAGAAATCCAGGTCTTCTAAGGATTCCAATAAACAAGGAGAACTCAAAAGAAAACAACAACAACAACAACAACAAAAAAAAACAAACAAAAGTGCAATGAGATATCATTTCACTCCTATTTGGCTGCTATTAAAAAGTCAAAAAAGTGTAAATGTTGGAGAGGATATGGAAAGATAGGAACATTTTATTCACTGTTGGTGGGAATGTAGAATGATTACAGCTACCATGGAGAACTGTTGGCAGTTCCTAAGGATGTTGAATATAGACTTGCTGTGGGAGCTAGCAATACCATTACTAGGTGTATACCCAGAAGAACTGAAAGCAGAGACATGAACAGAGATCTGCACACCCATGTTCATAGTGACATTATTCATGATTGCCAAAAGCTGGAAACAACCCAGATGTCCATCTACTGAAGAATGGATAAACAAATTGTGGTGTATACACACAATGGAATATTACATAGCAATAAGAAGAAATGAAGTCATGAAGAATATGGCAACATGAATGAACCTGGAGGACATTATGTTGAAAGATCAAGCCAGACACAAAAGGACAAATACTGTATGATTATGCTATTAATATGGCCTGTGCATAAATTCAAACTTATTCAATATCCAAGTATGCCTAGTTCCCTGGAAAGCCAGTTGAGAGGTATAAACTCTATAGGCTTTGGATATTCAGGGAGGATGCAAACTAAACGTGTTAATTTAAGCTTACCTGGAGGATATAACCTATCTGATACTCAGATAAAACACTTGAAGAAACTAACAAAAAGGTCCTTTTGCATATAAGCACCATTTGACTCCCCACTCCTACATCCTCTGTGTAAAAGAGACCCAAAAATCCTATTCGGGGCTTGGTTTTTATTAGGACAGGAGTGCGCCGAGTCCAGCAGGTCATAATAAATCTTCCTTCTCAGCTTCTCATGTCCTGGCCTTCCATACCACATACACCCGACTTCTCTCTGCTACAACATCTTTGGGGGCACATCCAGGACATGCTGAGAAGGCCAGAGGTGCCAACAGTTGATTTCTCCTCCTGGACGTCTCCCAGGAGGCCAGGAGAGTCCAGGCAAACTGCAGACCTGGGTGCCCCTGGACTCTTCTAAGTCCTGAAAGAGGTTGTGGACTCTGCTAGAGCCCTCCCAGAGAAACCAGAGGCACTGGAGGGTTCAAGAGACCCTGAGAACGAAGGAAGGAGCTCCGCATGCCAGATGGGTAAGACCCCCTTGGAGCATAGCACAGGAAAAGCCTAATTCTGAAAAATAAGGAGGAGAGCCTGATCAGCTCTCAAAGGAGACCTCAGTACTCCTAAGGAGAAGGGAGGAAGCTGTCTTTTCTAGGTCCAAGAAAGGAAAGAGGATGGCTGAGTGTGTGTGATTGTGGAGACTGAGTGAGACGCAGCAGCACACTTTGGTGGGACAAGTGCACAGTCCCAATCTGTGGTTCCATGGGGACCTCATATGGTCAAGGGCGGTCTGGAGAGACTCCCTGCAAAGGGACCCTCTTCTGAGTCGGGGGCTTATACCAACCCGCTAAGGCTAAGAGGTGCTGTAAGCTCGCAAGGGATGCAGCTGGAAATGGACGAAGCGAGAGGCTGAGTGAGTGCTGGGCAGCGTTGACACAGAGTGGAAACTTGGGAAACACACTAAGTAGGACCCCGTCAGGTTGTATGCTGAAAAAATTTCCCTGAGCATTCCATGGAGATGTGCAGGGCATAAAGCTCCAGCCAGGAATGCTTAGAATGCTTTGTAAATTAGAAAGGCTGACTTTCAGAGTGGGCCAACCCCAGGAGGGCACCTTTAATCCCCAAATCATCTAAAAAAAGTCCACATGTAGTAACTGGAAAACCAGGGCACCCTGACCAGTTCCCCCACATTGATGTCTGGCTGGATGCTGTGAGTCAAAGTCTGCCCTGGTTAGGGAAATGTATGACTAAAGAAGCCAGGATTTGCCTGATATAAAAGCCCAGATGTGCCATCCAGGAACCAAGCCAAACAAGCACTGTGCAAGGGTTCCAGGGAAGTGAGCCACAAATCCAGTGCTGACCCAGCCGTTCTAGAAGGGCCAGATGAAAATGACCTCCCACTGCCCTATGTGATTGCTCCTACCGTGCCAGTGCTGAGGAATGGGGATGAGCCAATTTCCCCAAGCAGCGCTCCCCCATCACCATCTGCATTGGGAAGTGCATCCACACCTTCCCAGCAGCTGTCTTTGTCACCATCTGCACCAGGAAGTGCATCCCAGCTGCCCCCACAGCCGTTTGCCCCTGGCAGCATAGTGCCAACCATCAGTCAGGAAGGAGTCCCTGAAAAACGACAGCTCAGATCACGGGGAGCCCTGGAGGCAGGTGGAGCAGGAAGAAGAGCTGCGCTATAGTTACCTCTCCATGAAGCCTGAGCTCCAGCTTATTATGATGCAGATGGCCAGTTTCAAGGAGGCAACTGAACATTTGTGAACCAGCCCTTCACTACAACCAACCTCTTTAACTGGAAAAGCCACACCCCACCATACTCGGAGAAGCCTCAGGCCATCACGGACCTCTTCCAGTCCCACCTGGGCTGATTGTCAACAGCTCCTCATGACCTCACTCAACTTTGAGGAGAGTGTGTGAGTCACACAAGGGGCTCTAACCTGGCTCAAAGAGCACCCACCTGGAGCCCTGGACAGCGACCAGTATCCCTGCACATGGTTCCCAGACGAGAACCCACAATGGGATCCCAATAACATGACCACGCTCAACCGACTAGAAACTTCCCATAGGGCCTTAGTTGAAGGGTTCAGAGCTGGGAGCCGAAAAGCAGTAAACATGGCAAAAACTGCCCAAATCCTACAAACTCTTTTTTTTTTTAATATATATATTTTATTTTATTTTATTTTTTAAATATTACATTAAAAAAATAGGAGAACCCATTCAACCCCACCACCCCCACCCCCCACTCCTCCCACAGCAACACTCTCTCCCATCATCATGACACATCCATTGTACCTGGTAAGTACATCTCTGAACATCGCTGCACCCCATAGTCAATGGCCCATATAATAGCCCACACTCTCCCATGTTCCATCCAGTGGGCCCTGGGGGGATCTACAATGTCCCGTAGTTGTCCGTGAAGCACCACCCAGGACATCTCCACGTCCCGAAAACGCCTCCCCATCTCATCTCTTCCTCCCATTCCCCACACCCAGCAGTCACCATGGCCACCCTTCCCACACCAATGCCACATTTTCTCTGTGGACATTGGATGGTTGTGTCCATTGCACAGCTGTGTCAAGTGGGGCCTTAGATTCCACATGGATACTGGATGCACTCCTCCTGCTTTCAGTTGTAGGCACTCTAGGCTCCATGGTGTGGTGGTTGACCTTCTTCAACTCCATCCCGCTCACTTCTATGAGAGACTGTGAGAGGCATTTCGTGTATACACGCCCTTTAACCCAGATGCTCCTGGAAGCCAAACAATGGTCAATGCAGCATTCATTGCCCAATCACAGGCTGACTTCTGAAGAAAGCTACAAGAATTAAATGGGTTCACTGGTATGAATATTTCTCAGCTCATGGAAGTAGCCCCCAAGGTTTACGTCAACTGTGACATTGAAATCAGGAGGGAGGAAAACTGGAAAATGAAAAAAAAAAAAAAAAAAAAAAGCAGACCTCACAGCAGCAATATTGAAAAAAGCAATCCTATGTCAAGGAAGGTGAACTGGGAAACCCCTGCCCCAGGGAGGGAGAGGGGCCCCCAGGGAGGGGCCCACCCCTAGGGCGAAATCAGTGTGTGCACTGAAGGAGGAGGGACTGGAAACAGGAGTGCCCCAACAGGCCACTCGGCCCCATTGCTGCAAAAAAAGTGGCCAAAGCCTTAGATTGGAGAGCTAGTGGAGCATTGCAAACTAAACCCTGGGTTTGCAAAAATTCAGAAGGAAAACCTGCAAATCAGCTCATTGGACTTGCAGGAATAGAAGACTCTGATAGAGATTATTAGGACAGACTGGGCTCTTATTCTCTCAGCCCCGTGGACCCTATGGTCGGAGTCCAAATTGGGGGCCGCACCATACAGATGTTGGTCAACACCGGGCTCAGCACTCTGTAATGACCAAGCCAGTCAGGCCATTATCAAAAAGACAAGCCACTATCGTAGGGGCCACTGGTCAAAGCACACAGTGACCCTTCCTCCAAGCCAGGACCTGGAGCATTGGGGGTAAGAAGGTCACTCAAGAATTCCTGTATCTCCCAGAATGCCCGATCCGCCTCCTGGTTCAAGACCTGCTGTCTAAACTACAGGCTCAACTTACCTTTAATGCCACAGTGCAATCCACACTGACACTGGGACCACCAAACCCTCCAAAAATAGCACTAACCCTCCCTCTGCAGGAGGAACGGAGACTGATCTGCCTCAGTGAAGCTGACCAATCTATGGTTGCATGGCTCTCTTCAAAGATGTGCCCCAAAGTATGGGCAGAGGGCAGCCCAATGGGGATGGCACATGACATTCCTCCAATTATTATTGAAATAAAGCCCACAGCCAGCCCAGTGAGCATAAAGCAATATCCAGTTCCACGTGAAGCGCAAGAAAAAGTCCAGCTACGTATTCAGAGATTGCTGAATAAAGGCATACTAAAGTCATGCCAGTCTCCGTGGAATACCCTACTCTTCCCAGTTAAAAGGCTGATGGGGATTACTGCCTGGTCCAGGACTTGTGAGCAGTCAACTCAGCAGCAGTGACCCTCCATTAGGCAGTCCCTAATCCTTACACTCTCCTCAGCTTGATACCCTCATTGGCAATCTACTTTTCATGCCTGGATCTTAAAGACACCTTCTTCTGCATTCAGATAGTGCCCCGGAGCCAAATGATTTTTGCTTTTACTGAGACAATCCCAGCTCCGTTGAAAAGCAATAGCTAACCTCGACCCGGCTCCCTCAGGGATTTAAAAATGTGCCCACTATTTTTGGACAAGCCCTGGCCAGTGATCTCAAGTCCTTTAAACCAGAAAGCCATGACTGTTTTCTCCTCCAATATGTAGATGACCTCATCCTCAGAAGTCCCACCTACCAAGACTGTGCTAGCAGAACCCATGCCCTCTTAAAACATCTGCAATAAAAAGGCTATTGGGTGTCCAAGTAAAAAGCCTAAATCTGCCTACCTCAGGTCAAATATCTAGGTTATAAAATAGCACAGGGGCTCTGTGAATTGGGACTTGAAACAAAGGAAGCAATCTGTAGCCTCCCTAAACCCAGTACTCGCTGAAAGTTGCGAGAATTCCTCGGAGCAACTGGATTTTGCTGCCTGCAAGCCCTTTATATGAAGCCACAAAGGGGGAGATCATGAACTCCTGCTCTGGGAAAGCCCACAGAAAGATGCTTTCACTGCTCTCAAGCAGGCTCTGATGGAAGCACTGAGCCTTGGGCTTCCAGATCTCAGCCATTCTACCTCTACAATCATAACTGCCAAAGCATCGCAGTAGGAGTACTCACTCAAGATCTGGGTTCCTGGCAAAGACCTGTAGCGTATCTATCCAAATAAATGGACACTGTAGCCCAGGGATGACCCTCATGCCTGCAAGCTGTAGCAGCCACAGCAACGTTAACACTAGAAGCCATAAAATTAACTCTTGGGCAGCCTATAATTGTTCAGGTTCCACATGCAGTAATCACAATCTTAGAAGCCAAAGGAACACACTGCCTTACTAACAGCTGCCTGGTTAAATATCAACCCCTATTATGTGAAAATCCATCTGTCCAACTGGAACTTGTAAAAAACCCTGAATCCTGCTCCCCTGCTCCCCTGCTCCCCTTCAAGCTGGGAATTCCAACCCATAACTGCCCGGAGACATTGCAAGAAGTATATTCCAGCTCGACCTCCAGGGCCAGCCACTGGCAAATCCTGACATGGAGTTCTTCATGGATGGGAGTAGCTTTATTCAAGGTAGTGATCAGTGAGCAGGTAACGCTGTAGTAAGCGAGCTGCCCCAGAGTCCTGGACCTGTATTCCAGATACCCACAACTCCACCAAACTCATCTTGCAAAAAAACAAAACACCCAGCCCTGCTCCAGTCACAGCCCGGAAGCCGATTGGTCTACACACAGCCGAAGAATAGGAATCTGGTTTAATCCCAGTTACAATGCCCCTTTGGTTATTTTCCCTACTCCCAGCCCTGACCCTCCCCTGGTCCCAGGTCGGCACCACACAGTGTAAGCCATGTATCCAAGAAGTGTGATTGGGGGGCCCATGTCAATACCACATTAATATATCATAGCCACTACACCTGCAAGGGCCACATAACACCAGCCAGTTTCAAGGAATCTCCCATATTGTCTGTAACGTATCCAGCCAAATAAACTGCTTTGACCCCAAGCCCCCAACAGTCTCCCGTAAATGGGAAATAAGAGTGCTTAATCAAAATGGGGAGCTACTTAACACAACTGTACCCCTCTCACTAGCCAGAACCAATGAGTGTCCCTCCTATTTGACACATGTCAAGTTATAGACTCCGGGATACCATGGAACACCAAATGTGGAGGGCTCGGCTCGGAGCAGAAATATACTCATAACAATAAGTATATGTGTGCTCCAGAAATGAAAAGTGCAGCCCAAGAGGGGGGGCTTCTGGTGCAAATACATAGGTGCACACTACTCCCCCTAGTGGTCCTGTGTCACCTGGGCCACCTGGAACACAGACACAGCTAAACAGCCATCCTCACCAAGGGTATGGCCCCAGCTAACTGTCCACATGGTCAGTGTAACCCCTTAAACCTCACCATCCTTAACCAGAATCCTGGCAGACTCAGGGAGTCTAAATGGGCCTCCACATTGATGGTAGAGGAACAGACCCAGGAGCCTACATCTGGGCTGGGTATCGGGAACACCCACTCAAAGTAAAGCCCATTCTGTGTTCCACGCCTGCCACCCCTTTTCCATTCCACAAGCAGCAAAAACCCTCTTTATAAACCTAACTGAAGTAGTAGGGGCAGCCTTAAGTGTCTCCTCATGCTTGTATGTGGAGGTACTAATATGGGAGACCAATGGCCCTGGGAAACTAGAGAATACAATTACAGCCAACCATGTCATGAAACTGGCCTCCCAGCCATTTCCTGAGATAATATGTGGCCTTTGCAACCTTCTGTCACAAGAAAATATTGTGCTTCAAGGGCCTGCCTCATCTCCTCGATATCTGCTGGAAACCTAACATGTACAGGGTGGAAATTCCAAAATTACCCCACCAATACAACGGAGCTTTGGTGAACATGGAATGAATCTGACCTCATTCTCATAAATGGTACTTTCCCCAAATTAATCACAGTGTGGAAGTCCACCACAAAGGGTCCCTTTACTACCCCAAATGGTCTGTACTGGATTTGTGGAAAAGTTGCATTCTGAGAACTTCCCTGAAACTGGTGTGGTGCTTGTATGCTCGGTACAGTAAAACCCTCCTTCTTCCTCATTCCCTTAGCAGAAGGGAAAGAGCTAAGCCAGCCAGTATATCAAAACGTAAGAGAAGAAAGGGCTGTCGTTACCTGGGGAGGTGAAGAGTGGCCCCCTGAGCATATAATCCAGTACTATGGCCCAGCAACTTGGGCAGAGGACGGCACGTGGGGTTATTGAACTCCTGTCTATATGTTAAACCGAATCATTCGCTTACAAGCCATGGTAGAAATAATAACTAATGAAACCGCCCATGCTCTAACCTTACTAGCCCAACAGCAAACTAAATTCAGAAATGCTATCTATCAAAACTGTCTCGCCCTAAACTATCTCCTGACAGCTGAAGGGGGAGTTTGCGGAAAATTCAGTCTCTAATTGCTGCCTTGAATTAGACAGCGCTGGAAAGTATGCCTAGTTCCCTGGAAAGCCAATTGAGAGGTGTAAACTCTGTAGGCTTTGGATATTCAGGGAGGATGCAAACTAAATGTGTTAATTCAAGCTTACCTGGAATGTGGGGGGTATGTGTTAACTCAAGTTTACCTGAAATATGGGGGATATATGTTAACTCAAGCTTACCTGGAGGTATAACCTATCTGATACTCAGATAAAACACTTGAAGAAACTAACAAAAAGGCCCTTTTGCATATAAGCACCATTTGATTCCCCACTCCTACATCCTCTGTATAAATGGGACCCAAAAATCCTATTTGGGGCTTGGTTTTTATTAGGACAGGAGTCCATTGAGTCCAGCCAGGCATGTAAATCTTCCTTCTCAGCTTCTCGCGTCCTGGCCCTCAATCCCGTGTACACCTGACTTCTCTCTGCTACAACACTATTACAAACTAAGTAGATTGTGTAAACTCATGGAGTTAACACTTAGAATATAGTTCACCAGAAAATAGAAGGAAGGTAAAGAATGGAAAGCTGAGGTTTAATCTATGCAGAACTGGTAAAAAGATTGTTTGTAAATCTTTTGAAATAAATAGAAATGGTGAAAGCATGTCATGGTGTTTCTAACTAGCAGTGCTATTGTATGGGTATGACCGTGGTTGAAAGGGTAAGTCTGAGGTCATGTATCTTACTAGAAGGAAAACTACACACTATACCATGGGACTGTTTAAGTTAGCAAAGCCTCATGTAAAACACGAACATGGGGGATATTGCATACATTAGACTGTTTTTAAATATTTATAAATACAAATATGCTGGAGAAAAGGAAAAAAGAATAGCAGCTATGTACAGCAGAAGAGGCATAGAGAGATTGAGAGGTGATGTTTCGTTTGTTGTTTCTTATTATTATTGGAATAATGAAGGTGCTCTGGAAATGATTGTGGTGGTAAGAGCACAAGTATGTGATTACAACAAATGCCTTTGATTATACTCTTTGGATGAATTTATGCTTTAATAATATGTAACAAGAAAATTGATATGTTTAAGGAAAAAAGACTTGATTACCCAAAAGAACCAATAGTGGGTGCTCTCTCCCAGGAAATTGTCTATTGTGGAAATGGGACTGAAGAGACAGCACAGCTTTAATTTAAAAGATGAACTTATAATGCCTCACATAATTGTCCATAATGGTTGAAGAGTGTTTGACCCTTAACCTGCCTGGTAGGCCTTTACCATTTAATTCTAAGGTGGCCCCCTGTGATACTCACCTGCCACAGAAAGACTGCAGTTGGTTTCTTACCTAAGTGGTAACACATTGGTTAGTTTCAAATATTGTCACTTTTAAAATATTTTCACCCTTCTGATTTTTTCCTCCAAATTCTACAAATATGGTTGCCTAGTCCATGATAAAGGAACTTTGGATTCCAAAGTGGCGATGTTAAGGGTTTTTACAGTCTATTATTTTATAGACAGTCTGTCTGTATTTTATTTCTAGTGTGCTAGTGGAAGTCTGGAGACCAAGGTTTGACCCCTTTACCATTTATTTGTCCTTGGACAAATTCCTTCATTTCTCTGCACCTCAATTTTACGTTCTTGAATTGGCCATTTTTACAATGTAGTTTTTAGAGGTTTTGGTATCCTTTTAAGAAATCTTTGTGTACCAAAAGGTTATGAAAATTACTACTAGTTTTTTCCACTATAGTTTTATAGTTTTATCTTTTTTGAGAGTATATATAAAAATACCTTTTTTTGAGAGTATATATAAAATATCTTTTTTGAGAGTATATATAAAAATACCTTTTTACTGTGTGAGTTATGAATCAAGCTCCATTCCTTTCCATGTGTATTTTCAATTGCTCAAGCATCATTTGTTAAAGAAATCTTTCATTTCTCCCACTGAATTACTTTGGAATCTTGACCAAAAATCAACCGACTTTCTATACTAGACTCTGTACTGTTTCATTCATCTGCTTATCCATATTTACAGTAATGCCATGCTGTATTAATTACAATAGCTTTATAGATTTGAAAACAGAAAAAGTAAGAATTCCAACTTTGCTCTTTTTCTTTGTTTTTCACTATTCTAAGTCCTTTGCATTTACATATAAATTTTAGAATCAACTTGTCTATTTCTGCACAAAATACCTGCTAGGACATTGAGTGGAATAGCATTGAATCTTTGAATGGTATAGCATTGAATCATTTGGGGAGAAGTGGTATCTTCAAAATATTGGGCCTTCCAATCTATACATTTAGTATATATTTCCTTTATTAAGCAAAGTTTTTTAGATGTCAGGGTACAGATCTTGCACATATATGATAAAATTTTCCCCAAACATTTTGAGTTTCTGTTTTAAAAGGAAATTTAGGGGAGTGGATGTGGCTTAAGGGGTTGAGCGCCTGCTTCCCATATGGGAAGTCCCAGGTTCAGTCCCTGGTGCCTCCTAAAAACAAAAACAAAACTTATTAATAAGCAAACAAATGAAAAAACCAAGTCAAGGGAGCTGACGTGGCTCAGTGGTTGAGTGCTGGCTTCCCACATAAGAGGTCCCAGGTTCAGTCCCTTGTCCTGATACCTCAAAAAAAAAAAAGGAAATTTAAATTGAATTTTCCAATTGTTTTTATTTGGAAATGCAAGCAACTCTTTGGACAATGGTTTTCTATTCTGTAGCCTTGCTAAATCCACTTAAGATTCTGATAGTTGCTTTGCAGATTACTTAGCTTTATCTATGTACACAATTACACTTCTAAGAATAAAGAGGGTTTAATTTCTTTCTTTCCAACATTTATAGTTTTCTTTGATTTTTCTTGACTTATTATACTAGTTAGTATATCTAGTACAATGTTAAATAGAAATAGTTAACACATACAGGCTCTCAGTGTTAAGTATAATATTATATGCAGCTTTTTCAAAATGCCTTTCAGCAAGTTGAGGAAATTCTATTTCTAGTTTGCTGAATTTTTTATCATGAAAAGTTGTTCAATTGTGTCAAATGTTTTTTCTGCATTTAACAAGATGAGTAAATATATTTTCCCCTCTATTCTGTTAATATGAATGAATACGTTAATTGATATTTTACCTGTTAACCAAACTTATATTCCTGGAAAAAATCCAGACTTGGTCATTTATAGAGTGCTAAATTTAATTTCCTAATACTATCTATTTTTTTTAAGATTTATTTCTCTCCCCTTCTCCCCTCACCCCCCAGCCCTCCATTTTCTGCTCTCTGTGTCTATTCACTGTGTGTTCTTCTGTGTTCACTTGCATTCTTGTCAGTGGCACCCGGAATCTGTGTCTCTTTTTGTTGCGTCATCTTGCTGTTTCAGTTCTCCATGTGTGCGGCGCCACTCCTGGGCAGGCTACACTTTTATCACACTGGGCAGCTCTCCTTATGGGGCGCACTCCTTGCGCGTGGGGCTCCCCTATGCAGGGACACCCCTGCGTGGCAGGGCACTCCTTGCGTGCATCAGCACTGCACATGGGCCAGCTCCACACGGGTCAGGAGGCCCGGGGCTTGAACCTTGGACCTCCCATGTGGTAGGCGGACTCCCTATCCATTGGGCCAAATCTTCTTCCTTCCTAATACTCTTTTAAGGATATTTGTTTCTATGCTTGTATCAGCTGTGGTTCTCCAGAGAAACAGAAGCATAAAACCAGGACTGGCAACTTGATATTAAAGAATGGTTGCATTCTACTTTAAGGCAGAGTTCAGATTAAAGGACTTCTTAAGGTTTATTTTAAGCCTATCAATTTATTGATAACTGTAGGTTTTTTCATCAGATGAATGATAGTAAAAATAATCCAGTTTAAACTCATGATAAAACACCTTCACTACTCTTGGATCTATTTTTTTCTGCACTGATACCAAAATCAGTTGATGAGTTGAATGACTCTTTGTATTGAAACCTGTCATTGGTTTTCATTAGGTGGGTCATGTTCTTTGCCTTAGGATCATATTCAAATTGCTTTGATCCATAGAGAAAATAAAGAATCTTTGAGACAGAGAGAAGCATGAGTAGTTATCTGGCAAAAACTATAGAATGGTGCCACAATTTTTTACTTTATGAAAATAGAATACAATTATTGAACATCGTGAAGAGCATGGAAAATTCTGGAAATATGTAGATACAATTCTGCCAACACTTGGGCAATCCTATTTATTTTATGTGTGTATTTTTAATTGATTTTTAATTAGAGAACTTGTAGGTTTACAGAAAAATAATACAGAAAACAGAGTTTCCAAATACCAGCCTTCACACACACAGTTTTCCCCATTATTAACATTTTGCATTAATGTGGTACTTTTGTTACAACTGATGAAACAATATTATTATAATCACACCATTACCTTTAGTCCATAGTTTACATTAGGATTCACTGTTTGTGTTGTACAGTCCTATGGCTTTAAAAATTTTTTATTCTAGTAACATATATACAACCTAAAACTTCTACTTTTAACTACTTTCAAATATACTATACTGCGGTGTTATTTACATTCACAATGTTGTGCTACCATCACCACCATCCATTACCATAATATTTCCATTACCTGAAAAGGAGCTCTGTACCAATTAAGCATTAACTCCCCAATCCCTACTTTCACCCCAGCCCCTTCTAAACTGCATTCTAGTTTCTGACTTTATGAATTTGCTTATTCTAATTATTTCCTATCTGTGAGATAGTACAATATGTATCCTTTCATGTCTGGCTTATTTTACTCAACATGATGTCTTCAAGGTTTTTCCATTTTGTCATGTGTCAGAATTTCATTCCTTCTTACACCTGAGTATTCCATTGTATGTCTATACCATATTTTGTTTAGTCATTCATATGTTGATGGACAAGGGTTGCTTCCACATTTTGGAAATTAAAAATAATGCTGCTATGAACATTGGTATGCAAATATCTGTTTGAGACCTTGCTTTCAATTCTTTCAGGTATGTATACAAAAGTGAAATTTCTGGGTCATATGATAATACTGCACTTAACTTTGAGTTACTGCCAAATTATTTTCCATAGTGGCTGCAGCATTTTACATTCCTACCAACAATGAATGAATATTCTTATTTCTCTACATCCTCTCCAACACTTACTATTTTCTAGCTGTTTTTTTTTTTTAATGGTAGCCATTCTAGTGGGTGTGAGATAATGTCTCATTGTGGTTTTGATTTATATTTTCCTGAAGATTAATGATATAGAACACCTTTTAATGTGCTTATTGACCATTTGTATATCTTCTGTGGAAAAATGTCTATCAAGTACTGTCCCTTTTTAAATTGGATTATCTTTATGCTATTGAGTTGTAGAAGTTCTTTATATTTTCTGGGCATTAAAACTTTATCGGACATGTGGTTTCCAAATATTTTCTTCCATTCTGCAGGTTTTCTTTTTACTTTCTGGAAGTCCTTTGATGCACAAAAGGTTTTAAAATTTTTATGAAGTCCCATTTTCATTTTTTTCTTGTTTCTCATGATTTTGGTATAAAGCCTAAAAAATATTTTTCTTAACCTTAGAAGTAAAGACGGTTCCTTGTTGCTACTACTAAGAGTTTTAATGTTTTGATTCTTATATTTCCTTCTTTGATTCATTTTGAATTTATTTTTATGTATGATATGAGGTTCATTATTTTGAATATGGGTATACAGTTTTTCCAGCACCATTTAATGAAGAAACTATTCTATCCCCATTGATTAGAGTTGGCTCCCTTGTCAAAATTCAATTTACTACAGATCTGAAGGTTTTTTTCTGAATTCTCAATTTGATTCCATTTTTCTATATGTCTGACTTTCTGCCATACCATGTTATTTTGATTACCATAGCTTTGTAATAAGGTTTAAAATGGGGAAGTGTGAGTCCTCCAAGTTCATTCCTCTTTTTGAAGATGTTTTTGGCTATTCAGGGCCCCTTATTCTTCTTTATAAGTTTGATGGTTGGGTTTTGCATTTCTGCAGAGAAAGCTGTTGGAATTTGATTGGGATCGTTTTGAATCTGTACATCATTTTTAGTACAATTAACATCTTAATAATATTTAGTTTTCCAATCCATGAACACAGAATGTCCTTCTATTTGTTTAGGTATTCTTTAATTTCATTCTTTTTGAATTTATTGACACTTGTTTTGTGACCTAACATATGATCTATCCTGGAGAATGACCCACATGCACTAGAGAAGAATGTGTATTCTGTTGCTATTGAGTGAAGTGTTCTATATTTGTTTTCTTGATTTTGCTCTCACCCAATTATTGCAACCCTTTAAATGTTTTCTGTAGTTTTGAACAAGATGGCTCTGCCAGTTTTTCCTAATTGTTCAAAGATTGTGTGGACATAGCACTCTAGAATTTTTTACCCTGCCATCTTGGTTGACCCATAGTGCAGGAAGGCTTTAAATAATAAATTCAGTAGAGTATTACGTATTTTTCCTATAATTCTTGTGTCAGTTTTGATAATTTTTGTGTTCAATTAATATGTTAATTAATGCAATTATTGAAAATTGGGGCATGAAATTGTTCATAATATATTTGAATTTTTAAAATGTTTATTGGATCTGTAAGGATGTCACTTCATTCATTCCTGATATTAATAATGTGTATTTTCTCTTTTTTTCCTTGATCATTCTAAGGGTTTATTGATTTTACAGAATATTTCTAAGTACCAATTTTTGCTTCTTTGAATTCCTCTAATTTTTATCCATTTTCTATCTCATTGATCTTTCTTTCTACTACTTTAGGTTGAGTTGGCACTTCTATATTTATTCATTAAATTTAAACCTAACTGGGCCAACAGTTTACCTATACAGTCTTGACTCAGGACTATGTCAATTGTTTATTCTGCAATGCTTCCAACTGGTCTGCCACATTGATAACGTTTTGTTAATTGGATCTTATGAGTAGTAAATAGCAAATACATTGATCCCTTTTTGGGAAATTTGAGAACTAGAGCGTGGAAGATAAAATCCACAAAAATACAGTGGTTTACCACACTGGGGATTTAATGGTCTGAAATAAGATATCCCTTCTAAAGTGAAAGGCAAGTAAAACCACTCATACTGCTTACTATAAAAAAAGAGGAACAATGAGTTGTGTAGACCTTTTTTTATTTTGGAGGTAATATATACTACATTTTAGAGAATTAATTCAGTTCATGTACAGAATCATCCATATTGCTTCCAGCTTCAAGTCATAGCAAGAGCAAGAGAAGGCTCTGCAGCAAGTTTAGGTTGTAGTACAATCTGAAATACCAGCTTGGCCTTATGATCCAAAAGATCTAATGATACTCAGAACATCTGTG
The DNA here is from genome assembly GCF_030445035.2 of Dasypus novemcinctus. Lineage (NCBI taxonomy): Eukaryota > Metazoa > Chordata > Mammalia > Cingulata > Dasypodidae > Dasypus > Dasypus novemcinctus. Next base: position 8,689,095 of record NC_080699.1, read on the forward strand.
ACAAATAGAGATGCTGTGTGGAGTCTCTGGCAAGCATCAGTAGGAGAAACACAGTGCATATCTCTAGGACTTTGGAGCAAATCTATATCTCCTTCTACATTTCGAAAAATAGCTTTTGGCCTGCTACTGGACCTTGATAGAGACTAAACATTTATCCATAAGATATCAAGTGACCATGTTGCCTGAGGTGACCCTGAAAATCCTTCACCACCATCAAGAATTTCAAGTAGTACTTTCGATTATCCACTATGTCTAGAGTAGGAGATGATCAGAAATATAAATCTACATTGTTTCATGGCAGTTAGTAATGGCTTGGCCTGATATTCAGGACCTAGGAGCAATAGAATTGGAATATTGTTGACAAACAAGTCTGGAGAAGAAGTGTATCTATGGACCTCTCAGAATTGGGACATACTGTGAATGTATTTGCATCCCATGTGAATGTTCATTAAAGGAAATCCATTCCAGAGGAGGCTCTTAATAATCAGGTTCTTTGGCTATCACTTAGCATGCTCAATGGTCCCATGAAAAAAGGTCCCTCAGTGGAGAGATGGAGGCTACACAGGATACCCAGTGGTATGGGCTTAGCTTTATCAAGGCTGGCCTGGCTAATGATAATGCAGAGTTTTAATCTGTCACCAGCATAGATCAACACTAGACTCCCATTATGGAACTATTCTCCAAGGGTTCCAGCCAGCCCTCTGGCAGCAGTTTGATTATATTGGACATCTTCTGTAATGGAAGGGGAAGGTGTGGGGCACAGAGAGTCATCCTCACTGGAATAGATACATTCTGTATATGGCTTTGCTGTCTCTGCCTGTGGTGCTCTTGTCAACACCACCATCTGTAGACTCATCACATGCTTTATACACCGTGACGGCATTTCCCATATCAAAGCTTCTGATCAAGGAACCCATTTCACAGCAAAAGAAGTGCAGCAGTGGGTTCATGTCCATCGAATGACCACCCAGCTCATTACCCAGAAGTAGCTGAACTAACTGAAATACAGAAAGGCTTCCTGATGACTAGGTTGGGAGTCAGAATGCTAAAAGGGTGGGGCCTGTCTTATAGGACGCAGTAGATGCTTTGATTCAGAGACCGTTATATGGTGCTATCTTCTCCATAGCCAGAATAGGCCTGGGAATCAAGAAGTGACTCTCTCTCTCTCTCTCAATATACACACACAAATGCACACACACACAGCCCACTTGGAGAATTCTTGTTTTCTTCTGTGACAACCCTGAGATCTGTTCATTTGAAGTCTTAGTCCCAAAGAGGGAGGAATGCTTGCACCAGAAACACAACAATGGTTTCACTGAATGGGAATATAAGCTTGCAACCTGGTCACTTGAACTTCTTATGAACTGAAAAGGAGAAAAGGGGATTACTCTATTGGCTGGAGTAATTGATCTTGATTACCAAAGAGAAAAATTAGGTTGCTGGTGCACAATGGGACTAACAATGACTAGGTCTAGAGCCCAGGAGATTCTCTGGGGTGCCTCTTAGTACTTTCAAACTACGTCAACCATAACATAACAGAAGAGTTGATAAATCAGAGCCTTTAGGAATGAAGATGACTCCACCAGCTGAAGAACTCAGGCCAGTTGAGATTCTGGTTGCATGAGTGGTAAGTGCAGAATGAGTAGTGTAAGAAGGATGCTATAGATATCAATTTCAGCCTCATGACCAATTTCAGAAATAAGGACAGTCGTAGCTTCACTTATTTTCTCTTTGCTTGTTGTATGTATGTGTTTATTTGTATATGTTAACCATTTTCTTATTATCTTTCCTTATCATTTTTATTTTATATATAAGCTGTTGGTTAACTTTACAATTTAGTCTTTTTTTTTTTAATTTTTAATTTTTAGGAGGTACTGGGGATCAAACCTGGGACCTCGTACATGGGAAGCAGCACTCAACCACTTGAGCTACATCCGTTCTGCTACAATTTAGTCTTTAGATACTAGAATATTCTATCAAACTTTGAGGAGTAGTAAATATATCCACAATGGATACAATTACTGTAGGAATTGTTCATCTCTTCATTTTGGGAAAGAAAATGGGATCTTTTTCACTTGTAAGAAGGATAATTGCATCTTATTGGATGGGAATAAAAAGTTGTTTCATTGTTGTATGAGATTTCAAGGGGTGTGTGATTGAGTGTATATGGAAGCTGAGTAGCCAAAGGAGTGGACTATATCAGTCATGAATTTATTACCACTTAGAATCAGATCCACTTTTCATAGCTCGTTCTGCAGTAGTGGAGATGGACCCTGTAGATTTTGCTCCTTGGTTAGCCGGTAGTGTGCTCTGCAGGAACATGGGAAGTGGAAGAAATTAATTTTCCTCGTCCTGCTGTGCTTCTCTCATCCACTTCGGCAGCGCGTGTGGCTTCTCCAGCACCTAGCTCTTGTAGTGTGTGGATTCACCACCATCCAACTCCTGCAGCATGGGCAGCTCGCAGTGCCCAGTGGCCAGTAGCTTTCCATGGCATTCTTTCAGGTGGACTTGCAGTGGAGTGCCTCCCCCAGGCACTTCCCTGTAAAGAGCTTCCCACAGCATCCCCTAGGACAGCTTTTCAGAAAGTCCACTGGGGCAGCACTTCAACAACTTTGCTGCCACCCAGTGAGTCACAGTCATGTCCTGTTCAAAGATATTTAGAGCCAAGCCTTGGAGTGGGGACGTCATTAGGGGCGCTTTCTTAGCCCTAGGGATAGATTTTATCTGCTATTCTTGAATTCTTTAGAGTTCCCTTTATTTTTTACTAGCCAATCCCCCATGCCATCAATCCTCTTTTATAATTAATAATTCTTTATACTAAATTTTCTCTATTCAAATTACTGCATGGTTTCTGTTTCCTGTTTGGACCCTGAATGATCTAACAAGAATGCGATGTCTAGGCAATCTTCTCAAGTGTACGCCAATGGCAATGATATGTTCAGTCTCCTTCGTAGTAGTTTCCATCAGTCCGTTATCTCTCCCAAGCAAACTACCTTCTGGGGAACTGCAATCGGCTAGCTAGTTACCTTACCAATAAGCAGATCTTGTTTGAGCATTCTTTGGAAACTTAACTAAAGAGAATCTAAAGGAGTTGCATGTTTATACAGTTTCTTAGATTTTGGAAATTGCCACCTGCTGTCCAGTATTTCTAGTGCTATGTCTGACGGAGTTGAATGCTGAGTCTGGGAAAGATGGAACTGAACGAACTTCAAAATCATTCAAACACTGAAACCCGACCAAATATGGTTGGTTAGGGGCGGAAGGTAAGGGACACGCCAAGTCAATTCTAGTTTTGCAGCTCACATGGTGTGAAAATTTTTAGTGATTCATGCAATCTCAGGATGTGGGAAAATAAGATATTTGTGTTTCCCAAGGAGTGGTTTTATCTCTGAGTTCGGTTGAAACAGGAACTATCTGATAGTTTCCCAGTTTCACATTACTATTTTCAAATATAGGATATCATGGTATTGCTATTTGCTGTAGGCATCATTTACATACAAAAATTTAGTATGGTACCTGACACAATACATGCTATTATTTTTTATTTGTCTTCCTCTCCTTGATTATTTATTTATTATGCCTTATGATTCATTTATTATGATAATTTTTATTTTTTATTATGGTTTATTAAGGCATTGCAATGTAAGGTAAAGAGCCGATAATTCCCATAGCTCCACAATTCACAGTTATCTTCTGAAAACATCAGGGGGCTGGTATTTTGGACCCCTGGTAATATCTGGGCCCTCACTTCAGACAAGGCCTACTGCCCTCAGCTATCAGGAAGAACAGGGATCAGACGATGCTCTTCTCGGAGGAAGAACAGGCCGCGGAGGGGCAGTGGGTTGTCGAAGGCGTTTGCAGGTGAAGCTGCACAGCCAGGTTGTGGGGTTATTTGTCTGTCGGGAGTCGTCGCCCTCACCTGAGACCATAGCTGCTTTTAGCTCCTTCGCTCACATCTTACTGGTCATACATCTGTGATACACATATCGTTCTATTTCGATATCTCTATATCCGGGCACATGCACATAGAGGTGAGTATTACATACATAGTCACACATTCATTCTTTTTTTTTTTTTGCTTGTTTTCTGGGGAGATGTAGATTTAAAAGTGCATAGCTGGTTAATTTTTTTGAGCTGTTAATTCGTATTCCTTTCTGCTGTATTTTACCCAACTTCGTCAAGAAGAAGCCAGGTACTTTGTCGTCTCTAGATTCAGGAGGGTCTCCAGGGGGGAGAGGGAAAACTCCTGCGAGGCAGGGCATCCGGCCCCTTCACAGGCCCAGGCCTCTGGGGAGGCAGGTGCTCAGTGTGCCGAGTGAAGGGGGAGGCCGGGCTTTGGCGTGAGCGTCAGATGGAGGAGGAGCAAGCCCTCGATCTGGGGAACGGGCAGGATGGACTGCGCCCCGACAGAGCGGGGGCTCCGGCGCTGCTTTCCAGCTGGCGTCAGCAGCCCAGGAGGGGTCTGCGGTGTGACGAGGAGGGCTGACGAAACCCCTGGAAGACAGGCTCCATTTGATCCCTTCAGCAAACGAGGGGAAGTGGGGGCTTAGGGTTCCTTCCCGGCTGGGGCGCGGGGTGGCAGAGCTGAGATTTAAGCCCTGGGTGGACTGACTTCAAAGTCAATGCTTTTTCCCCCTGATATTTGTATTTTGCCCAGTAAAGTAACACCCTTGGTCCTGTGTGGGGATGGAGGTTTTGTTCGTCTTGTTTTACTACCTTCCGAACAGTGTGTTTGAAAAAGCACATGATTAAAGAGCCTGGGTTCGAGTCCCGCTTCCACTACTTATAAAGTGCAAACTTGGACAAGATTCTTGACCTATACGATGCCCAGTTGTAAAAAGGAAATAACAATACTTCAGCCACCCAGTTAGTAAACCTATAATTATCTTGATGTGATTGCTTTGTGAATAATCTGAAAAAAATCGTGATTATTTCCCCATTAAAGATTTTTCCCGTGGCCAGGCATATAAAGGGGAAAAGTAACTCACGTGTTACCATCGCAGAATCAGAAGAGAATATAAACTAAAGAACTAAAATCATAGAACAAGCATCAGACAACCCCAAGGGACTGACTCCCTAAGTAGCTTCACTGCAAATGTCGAAATGTTCACGATGTTGGACTAATGGGATGTCGAATAGCAAAGAGCACTCTGAAGAGAAAAGAACAAAGTTTGGGTGGAAGGCAGATAGAAATTTGAATCCTGACTGTCCTCTTTAGTAAGCATCTAGAATCAGACTAACTTCTCTTTGGTTTGACTCTTTTGCCTGAAAAAATGAACATAAAGTAACAATTTCTCCCCCAAAAATGGTTATCAGGAGAGTTAAGTGAAATAATGTGCAATGTATTTCTATTTTAATGCTTGTCACGTTGAAGAACATTGATCAACGAGCCCTGATTCTTCTTAGAACTGAAGGATAAACCTTGCCTAATTAAATCCTCTCACATGAGACATGGCGAAATTGAGATTCAGAAATACTAAGTTGTTTTATTTTTCTCGGAGGAAAAAAATGGGATAATGACTCAAAGTACAAGGTGAGATCATTTGCTATGGATTTCAACTTCTTAAAGGACATGGGACTCTTGAGGAAATTGCTGCTGTGCAATGAGATAAAACAAGGAAAAGAGAATTATTTTTAGCTGAATCTGCATTATAAACCACACATTGGATCATCTCCTTTATAAATTTGGGAGCCTTGCCTAGAGACAGCATATTATGAGGAGTTAACACCGTCATCATCACCATGAGTTATAAATGTGATTCTAAGAAAAAAGACTAATATGGCATGTTTCCAAGACAGATTATACTCTAAGGTCACGTATCACACATACTCAAACTTGGGTTTAGCTTATGACAGTGCAGTACCACCCCATTAATCCTGTTGGGAAAGCTTTACATATATATCATATATATGTATATATATGTATATATGTGTATATATATGTATATATGATATATATATATATATCAGTAAAGCTTTATATATATATCATTGTTTACAAATAAGCTTCTAGGCATCGACTGGCCTATCACTTGCCTGGTCCCTTCTCCTGGGAAGAGCTGTGCTTCCTACTGACCTAGCAGAATTATGGAGTGTGTGTGGATCCTCAGGTATATCTGTGGCAGATGAACCATGGCCTCAGTTTTTTTGGCATTCTTTCTCTCATCTCTCCCCGTGGCCTTTGAGATGTTAGCTCTATGCCCTGTCGTCTTGAATCTGACTGTTTTGATTATTAAGAATAAACCAAAGGCGAAACAGTGCTGGTTTCCTGGCTTAGCCTTAGAAGATTGGCAGCCTGCCCTTTCCATCTTAGAACGCTTGCTCTGGGAGCCAGGAAGGAAGTTTAACTTTCCTAAGGCCACATACTGTGAGGAAGCCCACGCTAGCCTGATGGAGAGGCTGCGCAGGCGATCAGGCTCCTACAGCCAATGCAGCCCGGGAGGGAGGCCTCAGGGGGAAGAAGTCTTCAAGGACCTCGGCCCCAGGAACCACCTGGCTGCCCCGCCTGGGAGAGCCTGAGCCAGGACTGCACAGCTGTACACAGTCAACTGTGCACCCACAAGGGTCCATCGTTTCCAGCCACTAAGTTTGGAGTGGTTTGTTGATATATAGCAGTAAATAAACAGAAAATGCCCCTTTACTAAATCTTTGGGAGACCAGTTCATGCCTCCCCCTGCAAACATACTGAAATCCTGTTTGTCTACTCCGAAGATGCTGGAGAACGTAGTACATGTAGAGTAGAGCATGCTTGGTATGCTCGTTAGCTGCGTGAGAGTTTTTAATTTGCATCCTGCCTGCTTTAAAAATGAATTTGATGCTGTGTTGGAATGATTATTGAATGAATGAATGAATGTAGCAACTGAATGACTAAATAGATAAATTATGCTTATGCACGTCTCAGCAGGATCTCATAGACTGCCACAGTAAATATTGCCTCAAATATCAGGGCTCCTGAGGGCTCTAGAGACATCCAGACACTATAGGCAAGGCAAACAGCTCAGGAGTTTGGCACCTTGCCAGTGGGCCTTACCTTGGAATTTATGCTCCCCAGTGTGACAGAGCTGGACTCCTGCATGGTTTCCCTCCACCTGGCTCTTCGGCCCCTTCCATATGAACCTGTAGTTAGGACTAGAGTTGATAGGTTAAATCTGATCTGTCCATGTACCAGGTGGGCCCTAAATCTCAGCAGAGCTGCAACACCTCCTCTCCAGTTCATTGGACTCACCCAGGACAACCAACAAGGAGTGATGATGATGGACAATGCCCATCCCAAGGAACAGAGAGAGTCTGCAACTGCAAACAAGACAGTCCCATCCATCTGCCCTGATGACACCAGCTTGGCATGAAGGGAAGGCAACACAGAACTTAAGAAATAAAAGGACAGAAGGAAAGACACAAGAGAGAGAATGAAGATGTGATCGGGGGACTCACACCTTCTGGAACTGAGAGCGTCAACCCTAGTATCCACATCGATTTATTAGAAATTACAAGCAGTAGTTACCTATGTTTACTTTCAAGACTGCTTGTTATTAAAGCTGCAACACCTGCAATTCTAGGGAACAAGCCATACAAAGTTCAAATGCCTCCTCACGCAAACAATTTTCGTGCTGACCAGAGAGCGTTCCGTCTAGTCAAGGCCAGTGTTCCTAAGCCCACATTTCTTATCTGCGTTACAGAAATGTTTTAACTTCAAGCCAGGTTCCCACATTCAAATTCAAGCTATTTTCTCACACTGCCCCTTGTGATCTAAGCTCCCTCTCAATTAGTGCAGTGGGCATCACCATCCAAAAATCCTCAAGACTGGGGAATGAACAATGGACTAAAGTAGACATACTATTATTCTACTACAGAGTTATTATTACCTAGCAATGAAAGAACTTTCATCATGACGTGGAGGCAGTGGCCACTGGAGGTTTGGAGGGTAGGGAGAGGGAAAAATAGGTGTAATATGGGGGAATTTTGGGGACACTGGAATTGTCCTGCATGGCATTGCAGTGACATATACAGACCATTATATATTTTGTCCTAACCTACAAAATTTCACAGGACAGAGTATAAACTACTATGTAAACTAGAGTCCACGCTTAGTGGCAAAGCTTCAATACATGTTCATCAACTGTAACACATGAACCTCACTAATGAGGGATGCTGTGAATGTGGGAAAGCTTGGGAGGGGGGCATAAGGGAATCCCCTATATCTTTTATGTAACATTTATCTAATCTAAGTATCTTTAAAATAAATAAATAATTGAAATCTGACGTGAACTTTGTGGGGACATTTTACTCAATTGTTTCATTTATTGAATAAAATTTCATGCTCTTAATTACAAGTTGACCAATGGAATGCTTCAGAATTTTCTCTCCAAAATGGGCACCCGAAGTGCCTCTGTCTTCTCGCCTCCTTCAGAATCTCCTCAGGATTCCACCGGCAGGTCACCTCCCACCTCCACCCACCCCTCGCGGCTCCGTCCTCCCCAGGGCGCCTCCTCTCCAGGCTTGCGGCCTGACGACTCTAATTCTTCCCTCCCAGCCGTCGGGATCCGTTCATTTGCTTCACAGCCATTTCTTGAGCAGCCGCCTCACCCCAAGGTGGGTGTGCGTGACTGAGCTGCGTGGGCAAAGAGCCGAGGAAACAGTTGGGGTGCGGTGTGGTGTTTCGGGAGCCCTTGGGGATGGCATTCCACATGGCCCAGGAGAGCCAGAGAGGGCGGCCTGGAGAAGGGGACCCCTGGGAGGAGTCCTGAAGTACAGGGAGGAAGCTGAATAGGCAAGAGAAAGAGGGGCCGAGGGGCCTTCTGTGATTTATCCTATTTTTTAAAGCAGAGACCACGTATTGAAAGTCACACTGAACTGCAGAGGGTTATTGAACATCCGTAGAGGTCATCTTTCTTCCTCTTCTTAGGTCTGCCCCTTCTTGGGTCATCTTTCTGTATGTTGATGGTTTACACACACTCCCGCCCACAAGGTGCCCAGTTAAAATACTTTGAAGGAGGGCTGGGAAGGGAGGGTGGTTTTCTCAGCTCTTCCTCCAGCTTTTCCCAGCTCTCGCTGTCCCAGGTGTCCAGATCCCAGTGTCGCCATCAGAAATTAGACTTTGTGTAACGAGCGAGCGGCGTGAGTGCTCGGCTGTGGCAACGCGGTCCAACACATAGTTAACTTCTTGATTGGGTATTTAGCAGTCTGAATTCCAGCTGCTCCCAGAAAGTGCTTCTGGAAGAGTTCCCTGGTACGTTTTCCTTTTCCTTGTTTGCTCTCAGCCTGTCAGTAGTGCATATCTTTATTTGCATATTATAAGCCAGTGCTACTCAAAGTGTGGTCTGTGCCTACCCATGAACTATTATAGAATAGTTGTTACTCTATAATGAAATAAATACAAAAATGGAGAGTAAATACTTAGTCTTACAGCAGTCTGATAGAGTAATTTTTGTGTCTTGAATCTAATAATTTAAAAATTGGTGTTTTTTAAAATAGTCCATCATTTCTTTTGCATAGTAATTCCTTTTTATTGTATTTTCCCAAAGCATTGTTCGGTGATGAACTGGGAAGTTAGAAAGCTGGTCCTTCACTAAGCTGGACTGAGAGGCGCCGCTGTAGCCCATCGGGAGTGCCAAAGTCCTTCAGCACCTGGACCACCTGCCCCTCCACCTGCCTCCTAAGTTCTTGCCCCTTGGTTCTCCATTCAGATGCCTGCTTCCCCGAGAGTCCCCCCCAGACCCTCAGTACTGGGGACAGAGCCCCTCTGGCATGGTCCCATGGCTTGATGTGCCTCCCCCATCACAGCCACAGCTCCCTGGCCTGTCACCCTCTGCATCGTATTAGCTGCCTATGACTGGAGCTGTGTCCGTGAATCTCAGGACCCAGAGCACAGTGCCTGCTACATTGCAGACATTCAGGGAATATCTGTTAAATGACTGAATTGATCAACGAATGAGGAATGAAGGGAGCGGGGCTGCTCTCCAGCCTCCGGGAATCTGCTGTGGGCAAGGGCCCTTCTTTCGCTTAGGGAGTAGTCAGGGTTTGCCTCTTAGGTAGACCGGTTGAGCTCTGTCTGCTTCAGGTCCTTGAGGCAGGTTGTCTCACCCCAGGGTTTAGGGAGAAACTCCTCTGCAGGCTTTTCTCTGGCCCAGTGTAACTTCCTAATGTGGCTCTGCATCATCACCTTAATCCTTTATGCTTCACTCCACCCCTCCCTCTCCCTCCCCCAATTCATGGACTTCCCCCTCTTACGTCTGCTCAGACCTGGATCATCTTCCTGCGTTTCAAGTGGTTGACATACTCCTGCCCACTCTGTGCTTCACTAGCATGTCACTGTTTCCCTTCCCTTTCTCTCTTATTTTCTGTGTTTTACTCTGGCTCTACTATGTCCCTGTCTCTTAAAAACATATTTGATGCATTTACCCTAATGCCCACTGTGGTAGTCTGAAGCTATGTATCCCAGAAAAAAACATGTTCTCAAGTCTATTTCATCCCTTGGGTGTGAACCCATTGGAAGTAGGATCTTTTGATGAAGATTCTTCAGTTGAGGTGTGGCCCACCTCAATCAGGATGGGTCTTACTTAATCCTATTATTGGAGTCCTTTATAAGCAAATAAAACCCGGAAAGATAGAAAGCCAAGGGAAGTTAGAAGCTGAAGGTCAGTGGAACCTGGAAGAGAATGGAGAGGCCAGGAGAGGCCGCCATATGCATTGCCGTGTGACAGAGGAGCCCAGGACCAAGGATCACTGACAGTCCCAAAATGCTAGCCTTTGGGAGTACAGCATCGCCTTGATGATGCCTTGATTCAGACATTTTCCTAGCCTCAAAACCATGAGCTAATACATGCCCACTGTTTAAGCCAACCTGTTGCATGGTATTTGCTTGAACAGCCAAGAAAAACAAACACTTGTCAAGAAAAAAAGGATATTTATAACTCATATATACCCAACCTGTCATCTTGCATAATTTTACTAATGATTGTAAATGCCGTGTTCTAGTGTTGCTTGGCATCTGGATAAGGAGGTGACTGAAATAAAAAGAGAAAGAGAAAGATACACCAGGTCAAGTGAGGACATGTCAACAGCCAATTTCTCCTACTTCTTCTGCTTTGCCTTAGAGTTCTCCCTAGACATGGTCATGTGTCTCTTTATGTTGAGGGTGTCATTGCCAGACTCTGAGTTCCAAAAGGAGAGTGAGATTTTTCTGCCTCCAGCTCATTTTTTTAGCAGAACTGGGTTTTGGCTTTAATTATATGGACCCTCGTTATATGTCTGTGACTCCACATAATAAAGTCGCTCTCTCTATTAGCTATCTATTGCTACATAAGAAATTACCACAAACTTAGTGGCCTGTAATGACAGACACTTATTCTCTCGGTTTTTATGGGTCAGAAGTCTGGACACAGCTTAGATGGATCCCTTGCATAGGATCTAACTAAGCAAAGTATCATCCAGGCTGCATTCTCATCTAGAGGCTTGCCTGGGGAAGAATGTGTTTCCATGTTCACTCAGGTTGTATTTACTTACTTTCTTTTCTGTCTCACTATCACCATTCCATGGCCATTGATTGAAAGTCCCTGCCTGTTCCCAACCTCAGTATTCCTCTAACTCTGCAAAACCTAGAGGCTTTGATCACCTCCCACAGGTGGAGGCATACTTCCAGTTCCCTGACCCAAACTAACCAGAGGTAGGCAGCATTGACATATCCTCTGCCCCTCTTTATGGGACTCCCCATCAATTTTCCATGAGTACTGGTCTTGCCTTGATATGGGTGCCAAGTCTATTCAATAGTCCTTGGGTACAGTTTGGGTAGCTTGTCTTTCAACTTAGTCCCTGATCTGAGATTCTTGTTTTGACACTAGGTAAACTATAACTTATCTTCTCAGATTTATGATCTCCCACCTTCCCCCTTGCCTCATGATTTGGGGATTTGCTCTTGAACTAGGAATGGGGATCCTGCAGCCTAGTGGTTTCTGACCTCCTAAGCACCACTGGACTGCCTCCCCCCGGATTTTCCAGCATTGCTCATTTCAGATTATTCTCCTCAGCATTCCTCCCACTTCCTGGGATCTCCACTGACTCATCTTCAAACCCCATCTACTGACTGCCATATGACTAGACTCTGCTTTTGGATGCATTTCTTGCCTACTGGATTGTAACTTCTTGTCAGCACCTGCATCTGGAACAATTTCTTAACTCCATTCCTGTCCCAGCCCCTGATTTGGGGCATGTATTAGTCAGGGTTCTCTAGGGAAACAGAATCAACAAGGGATATCTGCTGATAGCAAGGGATTTATCAGAGTTTCTCATGCAGTCATGGGGATGCGCAAGTCCAGGTTCTGCAGGCAGGCTGCAACCAGGAGCTCCGATGAAAGTTCAATAAAGATTCTTGATGAGTTCTGGGAGATGTTGGCTGTCCAAGATGAGCTGGGAAATTCTCTCTTAATGCTGGAATCACTTCCCCTTTTAAGGGATTCAACTGATTGGGTTAAGCGCCACCCATTCTGATGGCAATCTCCCTGATTGATGTAATTATAACCAGCTATCTATGATTTACCACTGCAGTAAAGTCAATGGTGACTAAATTCCATAAATGCCCTTGTATTATAGTTATCCCAGTGTTTGCTTGACCAAACAACTGGGCACAATTACCTGGCTGAGTTGACACAATAGCCTAACCATCACAGTCCTCCCCTTGTCAACTCGGCAATCATACACATTACCTTAAGCCATACTTAGATCAAAGTAAAAGTAAAAACAATAACAGACATGCATATATGCATATATATACACATATATATGTGTGTATGCATTTCTGCCTAACAGTGTCTAACTATCCTGTGTACAACTGGAAACACATTAATTCCATACAGAATAGGGTGCAAGTTCTTGGGTAATATACACTTTCAAACTTGACATCCTCAAATATCATGTCATGTATATGACATATACAACTTGTTATATGAAAAGGGGTATGTTTGGGTAAGAAGACAAAGAAATTCATTTTGTGTACATATACAATCATCATAATGAAACCAGGAAAAAAGATTCATGATGATTATAGTCCTCATTTCTGTCGCTGGTCACAGGGTGGAAGTTCATATTTATCACTACCTTCTTCCACTACCCGTTCCATGTTTCCATGACCCTCAGTAAGCCGTTCAGCTGGCTGTGGTTCTTTGCCTGTTGGGGTGACCCAAACTTTCATTCCTGAAGATTCTGGGCCACTGTTAGTCCTGCTTGGATTGACTTTAATTATAGGACATGGCAGTACTAGGAGATGCTGTAGAGGATCTCCTGTACTCCAGGCAAACTCTTCTTTACCCCCATTATGTAGATGCAGTCCTATTTCCCCTTGATAGTCTGGATCAATCACCCCAGCCAGTATAGTAATTCCCTTCTTTGACTGTTGATTCAGAGGTAAGAGGAGCCCAAAGTGGCCAGGTGGCAGTTTTAACTTCCAATTCAATGGAATCTCTGCCATGTTCCCTGGTGACAGCACTCCTCCTTTTGGGACTAAAACCTGTAAACCAGCAGAGTTTGAGGTTTCAGGGACAGGAAGCAAAAATTTTCCTAGTGGGTCACTAGGGGTAATAGTGAGTGGTGCCACTCACTTGATTCCTGGACCCATGGACCCTGGTTATGGGAGAAACAGTACACAGAGTGGATGCTGATTTAGAGCATACACAGCTTCCTGGAGAACATTGCCCCAGCCCTGCAAGATATTGCCACCTAGATGGCACTGCACTTGAGTCTTCAAAAGGCCATTCCATCTTTCTATCAATCCAGCTGCTTCAGGTTGATGGGGAACATGGTAAGATCAGTGAATTCCATGGGCATGTGCCCATTCCCAAACATCATTTGCTGTGAAATGGGTTCCTTGATCAGAAGCAATGCTGTGTGGAATGCCATGGTGGTAGATAAGATGTTCAGTAAGTCCATGGATGGCAGTTTTGGAAGAAGCATTGCGTGCAGGAAATGCAAACCCATATCCAGAGTATGTGTCTATTCCAGTTAAAACAAATTGCTGCCCCTTCCATGGTTGGAGTGGTCCAATGTAGTCAACCTGCCACCAGGTAGCAGGCTGGTCACCTCGAGGAATGGTGCTATATTGGGGGCTGTATGTGGGTCTCTGCTGCTGGCAGATTGGACACTCAGCAGTGGCTGTAGCCAAGTCAGCCTTGGTAAGGGGAAGTCTGTATTGCTGAGCCCATACATAACCTCCATCCCTACCTCCATGGCCACTTTGTTCATGAGCCCACTGGGCAATGAGAAGAGTGGCTGGAGAAAGAGGCTGAGCATTAGCCACAGAGCGGGTCATCTTATACACTTGATTATTAAAATCTTCCTCTGCTGAAGTTACCCTCTGGTGAGCATTCACATGGGACACAAAAATTTTCATATTTTTTGCCCACTCAGAAAGGTCAATCCACATACCTCTTCTCCAGACCTCTTTGTTACCAATTTTCCAATCATGTTCCTTCCAAGTCTCTGAGCATCCAGCCAAACCATTGTCAACAGCCCATGAATCAGCGTACAAACACACCACTGGCCATTTCTACTTCCAAACAAAATGAACAACCAGGTGCACTGCTCGAAGTTCTGCCCACTGGGAAGATTTTCCATCACCACTGTCCTTCAGGAATGTCCCAGAAAGGGGCTGCAGTGCTGCAGGTGTCCACTTTCAGGTGGTACCTGCATATCGTGCAGAACCGTCTGTAAACCAGGCCCAAGTTTTCTCTTCCTCAGTCAACTGATTGTAAGGGATTCCCCAAGAGGCCAAAGTAGTGGGCTGGGAAAGATAAGGTAGCATGGCAGGACTTTGCTCCAAAATCCTAAGGGTCTGCATTGTGATTCTCCTATAGGGGCCTGCCAAAGGCTCCAGACAGCATCTCTATTTGTCATGGAAACTTCCAGCACCATTGGGTCTGCTGGATCATATGGCCCAAGTGGTAGTGCAGCTTGCACAGCAACCTGGACCTGACAGAGAGCCTCTTCTTGTTCCAGTCCCCAATCAAAACTAGCAGCTTTTCTGGTCATCCGGTAAATGGGCCAGAGTAGCACACCCAAAAGAGGAATATGTTGTCTCCAAAATCCAAAGAGACCAACTAAGCGTTGTGCCTCTTTTTTGGTCATAGGAGAGCGAGATGCAACAGCTTATCCTTCACTTTAGAAGGAATATCTCAACATGCCCTACACCACTGGACACCTAGAAATTTCACTGAAGTGGGAGGACCTTGTATTTTAGTTGGATTTATCTCCCATTCTCTCTCAGGCAAATGCCTTACCATTAAGTCTAGAGTCTTTGCTATGTCTTGCTCACTAGGTCCTAGCAACATGATATCATCAATGTAATGAACCAGTGTGATGTCTTGTGGGAGGGAGAAATGATCAAGATCTCTGCAGACAATATTATGACATAGGACTGGAGAGTTGATATACCCCTGAGGCAGGACTGTGAAGGTATACTGCTGGCATTGCCAGCTGATAGCAAACTATTTCTGGTGGTCCTTACTAATAGCAATTGAGAAAAAAGCATTTGCCAAATCAACAGCAGCATACCATGTACCAGGGGACATGTTGATTTGCTCAAGCAATGATACCGCATCTGGGACAGCAACTGCAATTGGAATCACCACCTGGTTAAGTTTACAATAATCTACTGTCATCCTCCAAAATCCGTCTGTTTTCTGTACAGGCCAAATAAGAGAGTTGAATGGGGATGTGGTGGGAATCACCACCCCTGCATCTTTCAAATCCTTGATGGTGGCACTAATTGCTGCATTTTCTCTAGGAATCCAGTATTACTTTTGGTTTACTATTTTGCTAGGTAGGGGCAGTTCTAGTGGCTTCCACTTGGCCTTTCCAACCATAATAGCCCTCACTCCACAAGTCAGGGATCCAGTGTGGGGATTCTGTCAGTTACTGAGTGTATTAGTCAGCCAAAGGTGTGTAAATGCAAAATATCAGAAATTGGTTGGTTTTTATGAAGGGTATTTATTTGGGGTAGGTGCTTACAGATACCAGGCCATAAAGCATAAGTTACTTCTCTCACCAAAGTCTATTTGGAGCAAGATGGCTGCCAACGTCTGTGAGGATTCAGGCTTCCTGGGTTCCTACATTCCTGGGGCTTGCTTTTCTCTGGGTTCAAGATTCCTTTCTTCCTGGGGTTGGCTTCTATTTCCTCTGTGAGCTTACTTCCTGGGGCTCCAGGTTAAGTCTTCAGCATCAAACTTCAATATCAAAACTTCAACATCAGAAATCCTCAACTCCGTTCTTTGCCAGGCCTTTTATCTATGAATCCACCCCCCTACAAGGGGCGGGGGAGGGGGGGGACGACTCAACGCCCTAATCATAACTCAGTCATGACCAGGTATAGATCAGATTACAAGCATAATCCAATATATCTTTTTGGGATTCATCAATAATATTAAACTGCTACATTGAGTATGTCTACTCCAATTATGCATTCCAGAACTGGGAAATAACCACAGAATGGGTCCGGGGACCCACTGGATCAACTGTGAGATGGACTTGAGTTAAAACTCCATTAATCACCTGATGGCCATAAGCCCCTACTCTGACTGGTGGACCACAGTGACATTTTGGGTCTCCTGGAATTAATGTCACTTCTAAGCCAGTGTCTAATAATTCCCGAAAACTCTGATCATTTCCTTTTCCACAGTGCACAGTTACTCTGGTAAAAGGCTGTAGATCGCCTTGGGGAGGAAGATTAACAGCACAAATTTTGGGCATTTAACAGGATCCTTCCCCAAGGAGACTTGGCCTCCTCTTCATTCAAGGGGCTCTGGATCTGTAAACTCTCTCAAGTCCAGGAATTGATTAAGGGACTGTGATTCTCTGCATCTGTAATTTGAGTTAAAGTTTTGTTCACTCAACCTAGAACTCTTCTATTTATACAGATCCAGAAGAAATTTAGTAGACTGCCCATCTCTTTCGCATCTAGGTACCCATGATATATTAGCCGATGCCTATAACTCAATGTGACTAAGACTATTTTGAGTGCTTTTTTGAATTTGTCTTTCATTGCTGTAGCCACGCCCACCTTTACTATGGTGATTAACTGCCAATACTTGACTTTTACCAGACCTACACCCGATTATTCCCATAATGTTTAAGGATTCTAATTCCATCACAGCCCTCCCTACAGTAGTATCTGGACTACAGAGAAGAGCTACCACAGAGCTCTTCAGGGAAGATGGAGTTAGTCTCATAAATTTATTTCTCACAGTCCTGGTTAAAGATGTGTCCTCTGGACATCCTTGCAGGGGGGGGGGCAGCTCTCAGTGGCAAATCCATTCTAGCATTCCAATCTCCCTAAGCCTTTGAATTCCTTCTTCTACTGTGTACCAGGGCAAATCAGGCATCTCAACTTCAGACATGCTAGGCCATCTTTTGGCCCATGTATCAATTAACCACCCAAACAAACTGTTAGAGCCCTTTCTAATCCCTTGAGCTACAGTGTTGAATCCAGAATTTCTCCTTAGCAGGCCCATATCAATATATTCAGCCTGATCCAACTTTATATTCCTTCCACCATTATCCCATACCCTTTTATCCATTCCCACACATATTCCCCTGATTTCTATCTATATAAGTTGGAAAACTCATGCAGTTCTTTCTGAGTATACCTTACTTCCTTGTAGGTCACACTTTGTATTTCACCTTTGGGGGCTTGTTGTGATTTTAGTCTAGTAATAGGTCTCAAAGACAAGAGAAGTGGTGGGGGTGGGTAAGGAGAAGGATTAGAAATGCTTTGCAAGCTACTGACCTCAGGGCATTCCCTTGCATTTTCTTCTGGTGAGACAGGATTAATCTCTTCAGGCAGGGGTTGGAGGCAGTTTCCTCAGGACAAACTGGAGGCTGGGCAATGGGTGCTGGAGTTTGGCTGGTACATGCCTCAGGGCTGGGAGGAGGTCAAGACTCCTTGGGGCAGGCCAGAGGCTGAGCAGGGCAGGCTTCAGTTTGGCTGGTACCCACCTCAGGGCTGAAAGTTATTTCAGACTCCCTGGGGCAGGCTGGAGGCTGGATGATACACTGTTGACAAGGTGTGGCCTGGACAGGGCAGGCCATGGAAGGTTTATTTGGTGAAGTCTCAGCAGAATTCAGGGTTCCATTGTCTCCATCAGTATCCTCATCATCCCACATGTCTCCATCCCAATTCTCTGGATTCCACCCTTTTCCAATCAGTGCCTTCACTTTAACTGCAGAAACCCTGCCAGGTTGAGATTTTAGTTTCCTTTGTAACTCCACTACTAGTACAATGAGAGTCTGAGTTTTGTTCTCAGATATTTCCCGCCTGTGGCTACAGGAGACAAGATTTTCTTTCAGATGCAAAAACTTTCACATCATCCTTTCAGTGTTTAAGTTTCAATATTGAAAACTCTTTCTTTTGTAACAGTATCCAGGGTATCTAGGAGGATCCATCCAACATCATTATACTGTTTGACTCTACAAAACTCTGGTAAAGTGTTGAAAACACTCTCTCCCAAATCCCTGCTTCTTACAAGCATGGAAGTAGGGGAATCCAGTGATGCTATTTTGCGGATCTTGATTGCCAACTCGTGCCATGGACTGTTAGCAGCCTCTTCACTATTGGAAAGGGATCAGTACCCTTGATCCAATTAGAGTAGAAAGACAATTGCAAAACTCTCAGGACCACCTCAGACATCCCGTGTTTAAAACTGTTACTCAAGAACCACTCCTGGTACCAAGTCATATTAGTCAGGGTTCTCTAGGGAAATAGATTCAACAAGGGATATCTGGGTTTTATTATATATTTTGGGATATTTGTTGATAGTAAGGGATTTATCAGAGTCTCTTACACAGCTGTGGGGATGCACAAGTCCAGGTTCTGCAAGCAGCCTGCAACCAGGAGCTCTGATGAAAGTCCAATAAAGATTCTTGATGAGTTCTGGGAGATGTTGATTGTCCAAAGAGTCCACGCAATGCTGAAATCACTTCCCTTTTTAAGGGTTTCAACTGATTGGTTTAAACACCACCCATTGCTGATGGCGATCTCCCTGATTGATGTAATTAAAACCAGCTATCTATGATTTACCACTGCAGTAAAGTTAATGGTGACTAAAGTCCATAAATGCGCTTGTATTACAGTTAGCCCAGTGCTTGCTTGACCAAACAACTGGGCACAATTATCTGACAGAGTTGACACAATAACCTAACCATCAGAGGGCAGATTCTGCTTTGCCATGTTCTTCTCTAACAAACTGGTTATGCCAAGATTGATTGCATGATTTGCCAAACCTGTGTTAGATGTTAGTTTTATGTGGGCAGATATAGACAAGGTGAAAAATGAACTGGGCTTTGAGGGATGATTGGTCTTCCAAAGGTTAGGAGAAATTGGTGGAGGTAATGGGAGCACAGACATGTAGTTAGAAAATTACAAAGATTAAGTAACATTTCACAGGTGTCCCTTCTCCTGTCCACTATGCCATTCCCCTGCTGTAGCTCTTTATTTTGCCCTCTCTAGATATGGCACAGACATAATACAAATATATGGCAACTGATTGAATGTGGCCTATGAGTGAAATAAAGAGGTTGAAGATGACCAACTTTCGAGATTCAGATATAAGGAACATAGTGCTGTTATCTGAACCATGAAATGCTGAAGAAGGAACAAGCCTGGGAGGTCATGTAATATTGATGGAATGGTAGAAACATAAGAGTAAGATTTCCCTATCTTCAGAAGGGACTAGGGAGCTTCTGCCCCAACGCAAAAGAGTCCACTTAACACTGCTGAGCCTTGTAACTTCAAACATGCAAAAAAGTCCATTAAATCCAATACTTTTCCAGAAGTTCTGAGGGTAAGTCAATGTTAGCACAATTTATTTTTTGTCTTAGTTCTAACTATCATTAGCCATTTTTATACCATGGGGGTGTAGAATAAGAAACACCATGGGGGAAATAATTTGGCAATCTCAGAGAACTCAAATTTCACCCAAAAAGCAAAGACATTACCAGACGATAATGGAGACAAGCTTAAGCTAGAGTAGGCTGATTTATTAGCTGTTAATGTAGCCTCAAGAAAAATAAGATCTTTGAAGCTAGAGAGCTCTGGAATAGAATCTTGGTGCTGCCTTGCACTAGATGATGATCATGGAAAAGGTCATCCTTCTGAGCCTCAGAGTCTGCAAGGTAAAGACATTCCTATTTACTATGGCTCTTACGAGAACTAAATGTGCCTGTATGTTGAAGTACCTTTTTGTCCTTACTTTCAAAACCAGATAAAGGCATTCATTAAAACCCTAATATACTATGACGGCACTAGAGAAAACATTTTCTGTGAATCCTCTCTTTGTCAACATTTTCCCAACATTGTGTGCACACACTCTTTCCATTTCTTCATCTCACAATCATTCTTGGTGGAACCACTGACACTACTTTCTCATTGTCAGTTCTTCCCTCACCCATTGACTAGAGGCAACATAATTGGACTGTGGGCAACTGTACCATCACCTCCAAGAGTCTCAGCCAGTCAAGGTATTCCTGCTGTCCTATCCACGTGATTGTCTCAGTCTGGCCCCATGACCAAAGACACCCCAATCAGAGGGAAACAGAGATGGAGTGTTGAACAGATGTGATGCCTGGAGTTACTGGGCCACCAAAGGAAATCCAGCCTAAGTCTAAAGCTGACACTCAGCATGCAGAGCCAAAAGCACATCAGAAGAAACCCATCAAAGTGCACCTGAAAACAGCCCTGAGATTTTCTTATTAGTTGGCCAGCCAATGAATTCCCTTTATTGTGCAAGTCAATCTGTATCCATATAATCTTAAAGTTATACTTTGGTCCCATCTGCCCTTAATTCCTCATGCATACTGCTGTTGTGGGACTCATCCATGACGTTCATATCAATGAATCAATGAATTCTTCTTCCAGCTCTTCCTACTCTACCTAAACCCTCAAGTTTTAGAGCTTTTCAACAGATACATTCAGGTATGTGAAATGACATATGTAAAAGGATAGTAATTAAAGCATTATTTTTAAAAGTGAATGATGGAAAACAAACCCAAATATATACTAAAAGGGAATTACTTAAATAAATCATGAATTCATACACTGTATTATCATGAAGCTATTTAATAGAATGAAGCAGCTCTCTGTTACTGACTTGGAAAAATTTTCAATATATGTTCTGTGAGAGAAAGTGAAATGTAGAATAGTATGTAAAGTAAGTTGTATTTCAATTAAAAAAAAAGACTTTTTAGACATACCCATATATACATAAAATATTGTGGTTGCTTGTGGAAAAAAGAACTGGGTGGTTTGGATAACCCAGAAAGGAGAATATTTTTACTAAGTAAATAACATCTCTTTCCTTTTGAATTTGGGGTCATTTGCATGTATTCAGAAAACTAATGTGAAATGTTTAAAATAAAGAAAATAAGGAAATCTTATCTAGTTATGTAAGAGAAAGCCCTTTGTGGTTATGATTAGTGCTATCCTATTTACACTGATTCCCCTCCCAGGCGCACAGTAGGGTATCATTTTCCTGTCTTTGAAGTTAGATGAGGCAACGTAATTTTCTTCAGCCATTGCAATGGGAACAGAATGTTGTTCATTATATGCAGATAGAAGCTTTAGGAGTTGGTGTACAATTTACCAATAACTCTTTCCCTCTGCCACAGTAAAGGGCAGAGCTCAAAGTGATAATAGTTTTATCAGACTGAATCTTGAGGTGAGGGCATCTTGGGGTAGAAATCTCATCCGAATATCATGATGAGCTTTTTAGTTTTAAGCCACTGAAATTTGGGAGTTGTTCATTACCACAGTATAACCTGCCTTACCTCAGTGACACATCACTTTAGAGGGTCCAGTCCCAAGCCATCTCCTCTTTTGTCCCTTCGGTCTCCACATATATCCTCGTCTGCTCCCATATTCGGCTGATGAACTAACCTTCCACACTTTATCTCCTCTGTTTCAAGTTCAAGACACCTCTGTCTAATGAAGTTAGTATACAAGCATCTCTTAAATTAGAAACATGAGATAATTCCTCCTGACTCTTAACGTTCTCCCACAAAATTTCCTCTCTCTTAGTGTTCCCTCAATTATACTAAAGCCACTGCCATCCAAGAATTGCTTCAAGTCATAAATCTCAGAGTTATTCTTGACATAACCCTCACCCTCAGGAGTCTTTATCTAATTCACCATTCAATCTGGATGATGTGAAAATATATTTCAAATTCAGTCATAGCTTTCGATCTATGCTGAGATCTCCAGTACATACCAGCCTCTTCTGACAACTATAACAGTCCTTTAACTTGTCTTCCAACTTTCCAGACAATTCCCTCAACTGGAATTATTATTCAAAACATATAATGGTTTGGGTCACTTCTCTGTTTAAAAACTCCTTCAATGGATCCATAATGCACTTAAAATAAAAAATACATGTGCAAGGTCCTGAATGATTGGATCATGCCTGCTTGTTTATTATTATCTAATTCCACAACCCCTGTGCTACTTTGAGGCTTTTATGGACCCCAGAAAAAGTCATGTTTTTAGAGCTGATCCATCCCTGTGGGTGTGAACCTACTGTAGGTGGGGCTTTTTGGTCAGGCTACTGCAGTGGTGTGTGGCCCAGAGTGGGTCTTAATCCTCTTACTGGAATCCTTTATAAGTGAATGAATACAGACCGAGAAGCCCACAGAAGCTGAGAGAAC
The DNA here is from genome assembly GCF_030445035.2 of Dasypus novemcinctus. Taxonomy (NCBI): domain Eukaryota; kingdom Metazoa; phylum Chordata; class Mammalia; order Cingulata; family Dasypodidae; genus Dasypus; species Dasypus novemcinctus. The sequence continues at coordinate 8,711,769 of NC_080699.1, forward strand.
AAGCCAAGGCATCAAGAAGCTGAAAGCAGCGAAACCCGGCAGAGGAGGGGATTCCAACAGATGCTGCCAGGTTCCTTCCCATGTGACAGAGGAGTTCAGGATCACTGGCAGCTGGTCTTCAGAGAGAAAGCATCACCTAGTAATGCCTTGATTTGGACATTTTTCTCAACCTTGAAACTAAGTTTGCAACCTAATAAATTCGCATTGTAAAAGCCACCCTATTTCTGGTACATTGCATTTTGGCAGCCTAGCAAACTAAAACAACCACGCTCCAACACCCTAACCAGAGACCCTATTTACTAAGTTCCAGTCAAATCAACCTTCTTCCACTTCCTTGGACATGCTATGATTATTTCACCTCTTGGCCTCTGTACTGTCTTCCATTTTCTTTTCCTAGAATGTTTTATGTTAACCTCCCAGCTGGTTAATTTAATTTAAACACTTTTTTAATTGTCCCAGAGATACTTTCTCTCTAACCACCAATCTTTACTAGGTTTCCTGCATGCAACATTATTCTCTCTTACCTTTCTGTCATTTCTGTAATAATGCCTTTGTAGTTTGTGTTTTTCTGTGGTTGTTTTGTTTCTTTGATTTCTTTGTCACTCTAGACAAATCTCAATGAGGTTGCATTGAATGTGTTTTCCTCAATACTCTTTATCTTTCATCTATGACAGGGCCTGGTATTTAAGTGAATCAATAAAAGAATGAACCAGCTTCTAAAGTGGTCCAGGTGTGGGGCAAGGCATATAACTTAGTGGTGACAATTCTGCATTGAATTCACATGTGCACTTGCACCCACTGCCCAGTAAAAAAGTAACAGAGAATGTTTTAATGAGAATGTGGTAGATTGAGTTACGTATCCTATTGTAAAGAGGACTTCTTGGTGTAATTTTTAGTTAAGGTGTGGTCCAACTGAATTAGGGTGGGTCTTAATCCAGAATCCTGGAGGATTTATCATAAAGAGAAAGTCACAAGCAGGAAGCCACCAGGAACCCCGAAGAGAAAGGAGAGGACATCACCATGTGAGAGAGGAAGAGATTCAAGTCAAGGAACCTCAAAGATTTTGGCAAGCCAAAACCATGAGACAATAATTTCCAATTGTTTAAGCCAAATCATTGTGTGCCCAGAGATTTCAGTCTTTGGTCTGTTCATATGCCCGTTGAGTCTTGAATCTCAGCAGAGTTGCAGCCAACACCTACTCTCCAGTTCATCAGACTCATCCAAGACAACTAACAAAATAATAATGATGGACAGTGCCCATCCCAAACAACAAAGACTATCTACAGCTGCAAGCAAAACAGCTTGTTCTGTCTCCCCCATAAGAGCTAAGCACCCTCTTAGTCAGAAGCAGAGTGGGCATCACCATCCCCAAATCCTCAAGATTGAAATATGAACAAATGTAACTGAGTAATGCAACCATGGCCCAAAGTAGACTTATTCTTATTGTAGTAATGAAAGAACTTTTAACATTGATATAATGATCATGGGCACCAGAGATTCTGAAGGGAGGAGGAGGGAAGAATAGGTGGAACATAAGGCATTTTTAGGACATTAGAATTGTCCTGCATGACATTGCAATAGCAGATACAGGCCATTATGCATTTTGTCAAAATCTATAAAATTATACAGTGCCAAGTACAAACCATCATGTAAATTATAGACCTTGGTTAGAAGCAATGCTTCAAGATTTGTTCATCAGTTGCAACAAATGTATCATACTAATGTAAGATGTTATTAATAGGGGAAGATGTGAGAGGGGGAAGGGGCGGGTTGTATGGGAATCTCCTATACTTTTTTTTTTTTTTTAAAAGATTTATTTATTTATTTAATTTACCCCCCTCCCCTGGTTGTCTGTTCTTGGTGTCTATTTGTTGCGTCTTGTTTCTTTGTCTGCTTTTGTTTCTTTGTCCGCTTCTGTTGTCGTCAGCGGCACGGGAAGTGTGGGCGGCGCCATTCCTGGGCAGGCTGCTCTTTCTTTTCACGCTGGGCGGCTTTCCTCACGGGCGCACTCCTTGCGCGTGGGGGCTCCCCCACGCGGGGGACACCCCTGCGTGGCAGGGCACTCCTTGCGCGCATCAGCACTGCGCATGGCCAGCTCCACACGGGTCGAGGAGGCCCGGAGTTTGAACCGCGGACCTCCCATATGGTAGACGGACGCCCTAACCACTGGGCCAAAGTCCGTTTCCCTCCTATACTTTTAAGGTAACTTTTCTGTGATCCAAATCTTCTTTAAAATAAAGTATACTATATGAAAAAAAAAAAAAGCCACATTGTGTGCCGTTTGTCATAGCAGCCAGGCAAACTAAAACAAAGAGAGGGGGTGACATGGGAAATTCGGCCTCTAGAGCAGGTCAGGGAGCATCACTGAAGAAACACTTGGTTTAACAAAGGGGTAATTTGACTCCAAACTAATTTTATTTCCCCATCTATAAAATGATGAAATGGACTAGATGATTTGCTAGTTTCTCAAACTCTAACATTTTGGATTTCTATTTCTCAGTTTGCCCAGAATCAGCCCTACAGGACAACTATTGACTTTGTTCTTTCTTCCTTAGGTGTTTAAGGGAGACTTAAAATATCTGGGTGCTGAAAATAAGGATTCTAGAGGTAGAGAGAGTAAGAGAGAACAAGTGATAGCCATATACTCCATCCTTGTACATCTACATCTATCAGATGCTCTGACCACAGTGTGGTCAGTTTAGGGAAAATGAATTGTTCTACAAATGAAGGAAGGAGTCCAATTAAAATCTTGGAATCTTTATTAAGTAATAAATAAAACTCCCATGTAGATACATTCTCTTGCCCATTGCACATGAGTACTTCCCAGTTCTATCCAATGTAATCCGAGAATACATGAAGCAGTCCAGATAAATGGTCCAGGACACAGAAGATGTCCAAAAACCCTAGATTCAAAATTCAGCTTCTTTGGCCACAGCATTTGCAGGAGCAATGAATCATTTTGACTCAAAATAAATTAGGTAAATAATTATTAGATTCATTTAAAATGCCCATATCACATGTAGTTGAGTTTGTGTTCCTGAGTGTGATGGAGTTGGACTCAGATATGATCTTTCTACACATGCCTCTTCTGTCATTTTTACTGAACCTGTGGTTGGCACTGGGGTTGATGTATACTCAGGAGACCTGAATCTCTAGACTGTCCATGTGATAGCCAGACCCTGAGCCTCAGCAGACTTGCAACTCCTACCCTCTGGTTTATTGGACTTACTCTGGCCAGGGAGGTGGAGAAGGTCAACCACCACACCAAGGAGCCAAGAGTGCCTATAACTGCAAGCAGGGGAATTGCATCCATCATCCATGTGGAATCTAAGCCCCCTCTCGATATAGAGGTAGAGTGGACATAACCATCCCAGGATCCACAGGATGGAGGAATAGAGTATGGATTAGAGTGGACTTACTGATACTCTGCTATGGAACTACTGTGATTAGCAATGGAAGAAATTGTAGCAGTGATGTGGAGAAAGTGGCCACGGTAGCTGCTGAGTGTAGGGAGAGGGAAGAAGAGATATGATGTGGAGGCATTTTCAGGACTTGGAGTTGTCCTGAGTGGTCCTGCAGGGACAGATGCTGAACATTGTATGTTCTGCCATGGCCCACTGGGTGGACTGGGGGAGAGAGGAAAATTAAAATAAAATAAAAATAAAATGCCCATATTTTGTCTTTTCTTGTTTTGTCTAGCAAAGTAACCAGCTGTTACTCTTCAATCTACGTGTCACCATTCTGGCATTAGGGTCAAACTCAATCTGTGTTGATCCACTGAAGAAATAGAAAAATCCTGCAAATATAAATGATAATAATGAGACATTCTTCAAATAAATCAATTTTGCAACATGCATAACTCAGAGTAAGAATGACCTAATAATGGATGGTATTTAAAGTGATTCTTCTGTCTTGGGCATTGCATTAAGTTTGCTTTACATGCTTTATCTCATTTACCCTTACAAACAAAACTGTGCAATAAGCATTACTAATGAGGAAAATTTGAAAATGAGAGAGGCTTTGCAATTTTCACCGGGTAATATTGCTAAAGGAAGATGGAGGGAAGATTCCATTTCCTCTGTCTGACTCCAAACTCAGTTCTCTAAAACATTATATTGTCTCTACACAGATCAAATTCTATAATATTTTTTAAACCTTGGTTTGTTTTTCTCTTTCTTCCCAAACCCTTCCCCTTCTCCCAAGTCCTAAATCATGACTTGGGCAACGTTGGACCCAAGAGAATCAAACAAAAATAAAATACACTACAGGACCAATTCCTGTTTCGCCTACATTATGGTCAAATTATCTTAGTAATAAGATCATCAGCCTCATAAGCATGATGATTTTCAAGCCTTGGCAGCTCCCTCCACAATTCCTTTAAAATAAGAAGAACACATTTTGCTTTCCTATCCACCCATTACCAGGAATCAAATTTTTGTCTATTTTGACCCTCTGTGAGGAATGAATGTCTGATGCAGACAACTGCAGACTGCAGTAGAAGACAAAGGAAGGTCCCTGGGGATGATCTCAGAGAGAAAGACACCAGGATGGGATAGGAGAGAAAGATGGCCAGCTCTCATTAAGCCTGGCTCACACTTGTATTTTTTTTTAATGGATTCAATTTTATTTTTTCCTTTTTTATAATAGAAGTTTCATGTTTATAGAAAAATCATGTAGAAAACATAGAGTTATTAACAACTTGCATTCATGTGGTGCATTTGTTACAATTATGAAATCAAATTATAGTTGTCCTATTAACCATAGTCCATGGTTTGCCCTAGGGTTCACTGTTGTACAGTACTATGATTTTTTTATTTAAAATTTTATTGAAGTATATCACTCATAATAGACATACATGAACAATAAGTATGTAGTAAATGTTGTGAACATAGAAAACAAACCTGTATAACATGATGCAGGGCAACACTGTGACCTGAAAGGTAATGGCTATGGTGTGACAAAGCATGGTTTGATTTTATGGGTTGGTATGAAACAGACTTGGGAATTATCTAGATAAGTCAGGAAAAACAAAACAAACTCAATCTGCATAGATAGGTGGCTTAAAAGTTTGAAGAGTTTGGAATGAAAAGGATATAAAACCGAATGACTTGTAACGTACGCTGGTCCTTCACCTCATTTTGATAACAAGCAATGACCCAAAGAGTGCCGCTTGGCAATGAAATGAGTGTTCTCTTACCAAATGCCTGTAAAACAGCATCGACCTTTGGTTCAACTCCCGGAAAGTCATCAACTATTAGTCTGGGGAAGCCTCGGTCCAAGGACTGACTAATTTCATCAAATCTGTACCAAGTGAAAGAAATACAGCTCAGCATCATGTACCGGGCCCATTACATAAACCAATATACTGTAATGTTAATGCTTCAGTGTAAAATCATGGACATATTTTTCAAGTACTGCAAAGAAAGATCAAACATTTTTAGAGCTACAAAAATACGTGACTTTCCTGGGCTTAGAAACTAGGTACAGAAAGCAGACTTCGTTCTATTCCGCAGACATTCCATACATGTCCCTGGGCTCAGTTTTCTCAGTCTGAATGCGCACAGCCCAAGTCCCTTCGTGCCACACGTACGTGACGACTGTGGACACATAAGATGCAAAGCAAGTGAACCCATTTGGCTAAAAGTAAACTTCTGGTTCCCTGTGCACTTGGCCCCATAGACCTGTCTCTACAGGTGCCACACATGGGCTTCCTGCAGTAGCCGCGTGGCAATGGCAGTGGGCTGAGACCCAAACGAGCCTTTGGCCATCATGTGGACCTCAGCTGGCCTCTCCCGATGTCTTTTGGTGTCTGGATATACGGCCCAGGGGGCTGCCTTTCTGGGAGGCTTTTGTTGTATGTGGGGAGTCAAACCGCTATGAGCTGTCTTCCTCATAATCAGAGAGTTTGGAAAGTAGGAAGTTGGATGAAGTTAGAGGAGAGGGAGCAGGAGATTTCCTTACAGGAAAGAAAATTCCCTAATAGGCTCCGTACAAAGTCATTCTGATTGCTTCTTACCGCCAGTATTTTTCCTCTACAAAGAAATACGTTTTCTTCTTTTCCTTATCAGAAACAGCTGCGTCAATTTTCCTTATCGTTGGAGGAAAACCCAGAGTGTGGATACTTCTGGGGTAACCTGCTTGTACCTCCAGTCCTCTGATGGCCCAGAACTGATTTCCTGTTAAAAAACAAAGATAAAACACATGATATTTTGAGAGAAGACTTTCAGTTGTAGAAATGATTCCAGTACATAATTGTTGGGGTAAAGAGGATGTCCCAATTTTAATTCCAACCTGCAACCCCATGTCCCGTTCATATTGGTTACTTAATAAACAGTCCCTGAATGAATGAACGAACAAATAAAAAATAGATAACCTTGACCTCTGGACTTTCTGTGTCTTTTCTTTATTTCCCATAAATTATAGTTATTGGTCTCGGTTATTTCTTGTCATTTCTGATGACTTCTTAATCAAAATTTCTAAATCAGATTGCTTCCTCAGCACTTTCTTTGGTTTTCTTGCAGTGACCAGGTCTAATCTGGGCATCTTCTATGTACCTCTGAATTCACCCAGGCCTGAGTGCATTAGGACCACGGTCTCCCGTCAGTCTCTCTGCCAATACTTTGCTCCCACTCCCTTGCCTTAGTCATTTCCTCACACCACTGCGATAACCAGCCCAAAGTGCCAGCACAAAGTGTCTCTCTCTTGCTTCCTCTGAACTGCATGACCTGTACTTGGCTTAGCAGTTCTAGAGACTTCCTTACTTTTGCATGATCGGTTCTCCCTGCCTTAAGGACCTTCCACTCCACACTTCATCCCCTCTCCATCCAGCAGTTCTCCTGCAGGATGTGTCCCAAGCAGCGTCTCTTTTTGGGGTTCGCTGAACCTTGGGTCTGGGTGGGTGATGGGAAGCGAGGCATCCTGGCTCCCCTCCATGCCAGCACTCAGGGCATGGCTTCATCCCTGCTTCCTGTCCAGAGTATGATCCCTTTTAGCTCTGATCACCACTAACTAGCACAGTGTCTGGCACGATGCTAGTGATAAATAAATATTAGATAAATTAATGGATAGAAGCAATGCTTTAGAGTTGCAAAACCATTTACAATTTGTACTGCAATTTCACATTATTTCATTTAATCCTGAAAAAAAAAGAAATTAAGTCAAAAGTAATTTTCAAAAAAATAAAGAAATCCCCATACAGTTGAACATTTTTAAATGTTCCCAGATAACTTGAGTCAAGAAAAAAAATTTTTTAATGAAATCCAAAACAACACTTAGGGTGAAAATAATGAAATATCAATGTTTCAATTATGAAATTGCTTTATGAACTATGATGAAACATCAAAACTTATGGAATGAAGTAAAAGTGATATTTACAGGTATTCATTGGAAAAAGAAAAGGCTACAAGTTAGTCTTTCCTGTTACTTTGATAAAGTAACAAACTTAAGAAGTTATAAAAACAACAACAGAATAAATTCAAAAGAAAACAAAATCTGAAGGCAGTAATAAAATATGGACAGAAACCAATGAAATAAATAAATCAAAATACAATAAAGAGAATCCACATAGTCAAAATTTAGTTATTTGAGAAGACCAAAAACATTATTAATATCTCATGAGATTTATGAAGAGGAAGAGAGGAAGGTACAAAGAATCAATGTTACAAATGAAAAAGGGGGAAGTACTTCAGCAATGATTAAAATTACAATGAAATAATACCATGAAAATTTTATACCAATTAATTTGAAAGCAGGGAAAATTGACAAATTCCTAGGAAAATATGTTAACCAAACTTGGGAGTGGATATGGTTCAAGCAGTTGGGTGCCTGCACCCCACACAGGAGGTCCCAGGTTCAGTTCCTGGTGCCTCCTAAATAAGATTAGCAGATGTAATGAGCAGACACCACAAGGTGATGAATGAACAGACACAATGAGTAGGGAGCGGATGTGACTCAAGCAGTTGGGCACTTGCCTCCCACATGGGAGGTCCCAGGTTCAGTTCCTGGTGTCTCCTAAAGAAGATGCGTGGACACAATGAGCTGATGCAACAAGAAGACAACAAGCAGACACAGAGAGCAGACAGTGAGCAGACAGATAAGGGAGGCATCTCAGGGGGAGAGGGAGACTGATTTAAGAAGTAGGAAAAGCCCAAATAACATATTACTAAATAACATATTACCAATAGAACAGATAAAAGTATATCAGTCTTCTGACAAAGGAGCCAACCAGGCCTGCATAATTCTATCCCTGCACTGACACCACATTATCTTAATTACTAAAGCCTGATACCCAGTAGGGCATGTTTCTTCATCTTATATCTCTCCAGGTTTATATTGTCTATTCTTAGCCCTTTGCTTTTCCATATAAATTATGGAACTAATTGTTAAGTTCCATGAAAAAATCTCTTAGGATTTGAATTGAAAGTGCCTTGTATATTTATAGATAAATTGACATTTTTAGCATATTGTGCTTTTCAATCCATGAATATGGGATATCATCTATTTATCTAGACCTCATGGAAAGTTTTAAGATGAAGTTTATGGGAAGCTGATGTGGCTCAAGGGACTGGGGCCCCCTTCTACCACATGGGAAGTCCCTGGTTCAGTTCCTGGCTCTTAAAGAAGACAGCTAGGTGTCATGACAGGCAGGCACGGCAAGCTGACACAACAAGAGACATAAGAAGAAAAACACAATTAGAGACACACAAAAGCAGGGAACAGAGGTGGCTCAAGTGATTAGGCACCTCCCTCCCATATCAGAGGTCCTGGGTTTGGTTCCCTGTGCCTCCTAAAGAAACAAGGAAGACAAGCAGACACTGTTTTTTATGAAAACAATGAGGGGGCTGGGAGAAATAAATATAATAAATCTTTTTTAAAAATGAAGTTTATAATGTTCTTTGTACGTGTCTAATTTAAGTATTAGGTCTTGCAGTAACAAACCATCCAAAGTTTAATATAATGAAAATTTATGTCTTGAGGAATAGGATTTTAAGAATTTAAAAATTCTTATATAATACTTACCTTTAAAAATAAAAGTGGTGTCCTCACTACTCACTTCATATGCAGCATCCAAGGCTGACGGAAGAGAGGGCCAAAACGCAGAAATCAAGTGAAATTCAGGTTCAAGGTCCCAGTGGAATTTGCGCCAGAAATATCTGAAATACACAAAAATTAGTTGTAAATGAATTTTTCCTTTAGGTATTTGAAAATTAATGAACATATTCTTCTCTCATTCCCCATAAATGCTAATTCACCCCCTTTCAGAAGTCTATATTGGATTGTTTTCCTCCTTATGATTCCAGGATAATGGAATCTAAGGCAGGAAATGTGGTAATGGTGTAATTATTTAGCTTTGTATGAGTTCTAAAAGCCTGCAAAACAGTGTGTTTATTACATACCCATTCATAGATTTCAAAAAAGTAGCAGAAAAAATTATATATCCACTTATGCTAATGGGTGAATAGAACATCTCTGGAAAACTATGAAGGAAATTGGTAGCAGTGGTGCATGCACGGTGAAAACTGGGGAACTACAGGTCAGAGATGGCAGAGAGATTTTTCTTTTAACCATAACCTTTGGTGCTGTTTGAATATTTTGCCATAAGCATAAATCCCTTTTTCTAGAATGTATTAATTCAAATAGCAGAATTTGTTCACAGTGTTAAAGATACCACTGATTTTAAAGGTCCATCAGTACTTTTTAAAAAATGTTCCATGGTTTGTGATATTTGAAAGCAATGAGTATTCATTTATTCAAGATATTCAGTGCAAGTGCAAGACCTATTCTAGACCCTGGGCATAAGAAAGCAAACCACACATAGAAAACTCCCTGTCTTCGTGGAGCTTTCATGCCAGTGATCAATAATCATCCTTGATACGTCTATGAAAAATGGTCCAGACAATTTTAAGATGTTAAGAATCTATCAAGAACTAGATCTGAACTCTAGAGGAAACATTTCACTTTAAAATCCCTGTCAAGTTTCTTGTTTTTCTTTCTAAGCATAGCAGAGAAAAAGAATAGATAAGAAAACCATGTTCCTGTCCTACCTGTCCTTGAAGAACAGCGTCTCTCCCCGCAGCGTGCCCACGGCATCGAAGGACAGCTCAGGGTCGCACCTGGCAGGTGTCCCAGGTCCTGCGGCGGGGGGTTCCGTGGGCACCACGGGTTCCTCGGGGGAGGAAGGGGGAGGCCCTAAGGGGAACAGAGGTGGGAGGAAAACATCAGGAGAGACGCGATGCTCCTGCCAATTAAGATTCTGCCAAAGCACTCACAAATGTTTTCAGCTGAAACTTTCTGTAGCATTGTAAAGCTTTCCTGACAACCAGCATTGAAAAGCTTTCCTGGGGGGAGTAGTGGGAAAGAATAGGCATTGTGTTCATCAGCACTCACCGTAGAGGGACTGGATGCCAGCCACATCATCTCGAGAGAGGCGGAAGCGGGCCAGGTCTGTGCGTGAGTTGTAGACTGGATACATCAAGGCTTCAGTGTTGTCCGAGTGAGAGAGACCCAGGGAATGGCCAAGTTCATGAGCAGCAACGAGGAACATATTGGTCCCTATTTGAAAAGCCATAGCTGTTCAGAATCTAACAACTATCCCTTCCATAAAGGTCCATACAGCATACCTCGGATACATTTTGGGTTTGGTCCTAGACCACCACAATAAAGTGCAATAAAGCAAATCACATATAAAAGTTATGTTTACACTATACTGTGGTCTAATATGTGCAATAGCGAATACTTCTAAAAAAACCAATCTTCTACTGTAATTTAAAATGCTGGGAGCAGATGTGACTCAAGCAGTTGAGTGCCCGCCTTCCACATGGGAGGTCCCAGGTTCAGTACCCAGTGCCTCCTAAAGAAAGCAAACAACAAGCAGACAATGGCAAAAATAACAAGCAGAAATGAGCAAAAACAATGATCATACAACGAACAAAAAAACAACAACAACCAATGAGCTAAAAGAAACAATGTGCAAATAAGGAGCAGAAAAGAAAAAATGCTTTATTGCTTAAAAAAATATTATCATCTTAGCTTTCAGCAAGTTGTAATCTTTTTGATGCTGAAGGTTCTTGCCTGGATGTTGATGGCTGCTAACTGGTCACAGGTGTGGCTGCTGAAGTTTAGGGTGGCTGTGGCAACTTATTAAAATTAGACAATGACGTTTACCATATTGATGTACTCTTCCTTTCACAAAAGATTTCTCTGTAGCATGTGATGCTGTTGCATAGCATTGTACCCAGAGTTGAATTTCTTTTAAAATTGAAGTCAATCCCTTCAAACCCTGTCACTGCTTTATCAACCAAGTTTATGTAATATTCTAAATCTGCTGTCATTTCAACAATTCGCAGAATCTTTACCAGAAGTAGATTCCATCTTAAGAAACCATTTTCTTTGATCATCCGTAAGAAGCAACCCTTCATCCATTCAAGTTTTATCATGAGATTGTAGCAATTCAGTCAGATACTCAGGCTTCACTTCTCATTCTAGACCTCTTGCTATTTCTGTTACATCTGCAGTTACTTCCTCCACTAAATCTTGGACCCCTTAAAGTCATGCACGAGGGCTGAAACCAACTTCTTCTGAACTCCTGTTCATGTTACTATTTTGACCTCCTTCCATGAATCACATATGTTTTTAGTGTCATCTAGAATGGAGAAGGTTTTCAATAGGCTTGCCAAGATCCATCAGAGGAATTACTACCTAAGGCAGAGATAACCTCAAGAAATGCATTTCTTAAATAATAGGCTACAGAATGGAAGTTGTATAAGCAGGCATGAAAACAACATTAACATTGTAATGTCTCCATCAGAGCACTTGGGTGACTGGTCATTGTCAATGGGCAATAATATTTTCAAAGGAATCTTTTTTTCTGAGCAGTAGGTCTCAACAGAGGGCTTCAAATATTCAATAAACCATGTTGTAAACAGATGTGCAGTCATCCAGGCTTTGTTGTTCCGTTAGAGAAAGAGAACACAGGCCGAGCTGATTTGGTATAATTCCTACAGGCCCAAGGATTTTCAGAATGTGCAAAAGAGCACTGGCTTCAACTTAAATTCACTAGCTGCATTAGCCCCTAAAAGAGAGGCAGCCACAGGAAGCAGATGTGGCTCAAGTAACTGAGCTCCTACCTACTACATGGGAGGTCCTGAGTTTGGTTCCCAGTGCCTCCTGGAGAAGACGAGCAAGACAGCAAGCTGGAGTGACCGGCTGCTGTGGTGAGCTCATGCAAGAAGATGATGCAACAAGAGACACTAAGAGGAAACACAGTGAGAGACAACAAAGCATGGAGCAGAAATGGCTCTCCTACTTCTCTCCCACATGGGAGGTGCCCCGTTCTGTTCCAGGTACCTTCTAAAGAGAAGATGAGCAGACATAGAGAGCACAGAGCAGATGAACACAGAGAACAGACAACGAATGCAAACAACGGGGAACAGGGAATAAATAAATAAAATAAATCTCAAAAAAAAAAAACCAGCCTATCTTTTGAAGAAAGGTATTGACTTCTCTCTAGCTATGAAAGTTCTAGATATCATCTTCCAATAGAAGGCAGCTTCATCTACAATGAAAATGAGTTGTTTAGTGTAGCCACCTACATCATTTATCTTAGCAAGATCTTCTGGATAACTTGCTACAGCTTCTGCATCAGCACTTGCTGCTCCACCTTGCATTTTTATATGATAGAGATGGCTTCTTTCCTTCAGCCTCATGAACCAACCTCTGCTTGCTTTGCACTCTTCTTCTGCAGCTTCCTCACCATTCTCAGCCTTCAAAGAATTGAAGAGAGTGACAGCCTCACTCTGGATGAAGCTTTGGTTTAAGGGAATGTTGTGTCTGAGTTCATCTTCTCTCCGGACCACTAAAAATTTCCCCATATCAGCAAGAAACCTGTTATACCTTCTTATCATTCATGTGTTCACTGGAGCAGGACTTTTAATTTATTTCAAGAACTGCCCCTTGCATTCACAACTTGGCTCTTAAGTGCAAGAGACCTAGTTTTCGGCCCAACTCAGTATTCAACATGCCTTCCTTACCAAGCTTAACCATTTCTAGCTGTCGATTGAAAATGAGCTATGTGAGATTTTCCGTTCACTTGAACATTTAGAGGCCATTCAGTGTTTTTAAGTGGCTTAATTTTAATACTATGGTATGTCAGGGAGGGGAGACCCAAGGAGATGAAGAGAGACGGGGAACGGCCAATTTGTGAAGCAGTCAGAGCGCACACAACACCTATACAAGATGGGGAACTTAATTTTCAAGGCACCCCAAAGCAATTACTATAGTAACATCAAAGAACACTGATCACTGATCACAGATCACCACATTATGATCATAATGGAAAAGTTTGAAATATTGAGAGAATTTCAAGAGTGTGACACAGAGACACCAAGTGAGCACATGATGTTGGAAAAATGGTACCAATAGATTTAATTGATCCAGGGTTTCCACAAACCTTCAATTTGTAAAAAAAAAAACGCAATATCTGTGAAGCACAATAAAGCATAGCACAATAAAAGGACACATGCCACATGCCACAGAACACATGCCAGCTATCCTGGCCATCTTTGAATCACACAGTGTTTCTCCTTAATTGTGGATTCATTCACCAACTGTCACATGCCATACTTCCTAGGAATCCATGTGTTACCAAGGGTGACATGACGTTGATGTCTAAGGTTTTCGCTGTATCCCTCCCAAGTCTTCTCCTTGTTTAGAAAAATAAGATGACTTTTCCTTTCTTAACAATGATAAACTTGTTTCCAAAAGATATTTCTTTGGAGGGATCACGATGAGTAGCATGTCAATAGATATAACTCTTCATTGATATATATATAATATTAAGTTAGGCATTACTCAAATTTAGTAACATCTACCAGTTACAACCACAGATGAAATTAACCAGAGTATTCACATTGCACCTTCTTAAGGAACAAAACTCCTGTTATTTTATGAGGATTTAGCCTGACTTGTACTTCCTCCCTTTTATCATCAAATTGTTTTTGATTGTCAAAATCCTTCCCGGCAATAGGTGCCATTAGATGCATACAATCTTCAGTTTAAAATAGAATTATGCCCCAAAACAATTTTCTGCCACACTCCAACACAGCTGGATTCAGCTTTTACTTATATTTTTAGAAGTTTTTTGAAATTAGTAATAGAAAATATTAAACCAAGACACCAAATAGTTATTAAGAAGAGTGGCTATTAAATAAAACTAAATAATTTCACGCAGCACAAACCTCAGGTTTGTATTCTCACTGAAGGTACTCTTTGGATTTATATTAAAGATACTAAGCAGTCTCAGAAGCAGCAATTGTTTCAACAGAGTGCAAACTTTGGAAGCCACTTGAAAAAATAAATAATTACACAGAGTTAACTTTAGTCACTGTGTTAAGACTTAGTAAAGTCTTTTACAACTACTTTAGGAGAAAAGCTCCTAAGCTAGAGTCAACAACATATTGATTTAAACAAATGACCTAGCAATTTCCTTTAGTGTCTGGCATTTTATTCTGCTCTTTTAATAGAAAAAGGAGACGAATGGGAAGAATCCCACTGCACATTTTAGGGATGGCATAGAGTCAAGGCAGTCACTCTGCTTTAGTCATCTATAGTTAGCCGTGATGAGAAGTGATGTTAATTATGCTCCTCTTTAACATAATAACACCACATGATTCTGAATTGTGGCAAAAAGACTGATTCTTATTATGTTGTGCTTACTGGTGGCAAGGAAGGAAATGCAGACATTGTATTAAGTTCTTAAATAAGGCTGGAAACAAAGAGGACTTCTGATTACCACTCAGATCTTTAAAAATTCCGTTTAGAACATCCCACTTACTATTTATTCTGGATAATCAAATTATTCTTGATAAAGTTGGACATTATTCCTGAGATCATCCTTAGGGATGCATCACTCACCTGACTCATCCTCCGTCCATCGTTCATCATCATCAAAGTGAGCATCTCCATAAAACCCCTGCCCAGGCGGGTAGGCATGAGCCAAAGTTTTTCCAGGTCCATCAAAAGAGTAAAAGTCTCCATGTCCTAACAGAGAAGAGAAAACAGTTTTGGAAAGAGGTGATGAGGATCCCTCCTTAACCCTTTTCAACAGAACACCGCCAGATGAACAGATCCATCCGTGTCGTTTACCTCTAACTGCAAACAAGATCATGATGTCAGCCTCTCCTTCATCAACCCTGGAGAAGGTGAGTGGAGTCACCGCCTCCCAGACCCTCAGAGCTTTCTCTATGGCAGAATCCACCACCTTTCTTGGCAGATCCAGGGTATAGTTCACAATCCTGTAAGAGAAAGAGGGAAGAAGATGTTTTCTCCTGTGGCTGTAACGTAGAAAGTTTCCATGCCATGTGAAGACTTCTTTGGTCCTGTTACCTGTAAGTCAGGTGAGTTTTCCACCACTTGGGTGCTCCAGGAAAGGTGGTGAACTGGCCGACGTCGGGAACCCCACACCTGGGCTTGGCCATCACCTCCAGCGTGTTGGAGTCCAGCTTCCCCGTCACCTCCAGCCCAAGGAACTTCTGCATTTCTTGAATTTTTTTGACAATAGGGTCACTGTCCTTTCTTCTAAAACCTCGTTTCACATCTTTTCCAAGATTGTAGTAGCTTTCAAGATATTGCTAGTGGAATAATATGTAGAGTTCTTAGGTCATTTAAACTTATGCTTAGGCTTTTATGGTTTTTGCCATTGCTCAAATTTCACAATATCTTTGAATTATTCTCTAGTTTATTGAAACAATATTAAGTACCACACAATTTGACCTTTCATTGACTCTCCTTTTTTTTTTAGGAGGTAATGGTTCGAACCCAGAACCTTATACATGGAAAGCAGGTGCTCAAGCACTGAGCTACACCCGCTCTCCAAGACTCTCCATTTCATTACTTTATAGTAATTTTAAACTTTCATTTCCATTTAGTTTGCTTACCAAGTAAGAAATTTGAAGTTGAGAATTTTTATCTAGTACATTTAAAGGAAAAAGAAAATCGCTTTTGACATAAGTGTATGACTATTTGGGTGAGTGTATCTTACTTTTCAATTTACATGGTTAATCTATACCTGGTTTAAACTGAAGAAGACTGGAGAGTGGATGTAGCTTTGTGGTTGAGTGCCTGATTTCCATGTACAAGGTCCCCGGTTCAAGTCCCGGTACCTCATAAGATAAATTAAAAAATAAATACAAAGTAAACAAGACTGAAGAGGAACAAATTGTTTTTTCCAAAAAATGGCTAGTAACAATATAAATATTATTATCTGATATTATTTGAAGCTCAAAATGAACATAGTTCCTATTCTCCCCCCAAATATTTTAACTAATGAAAGTCTCAGGACAGACAAATGTCATACAATTTCCATTTGCCCTTTTCATTTAGTCCCTAAGTTGGGGCTACTATTTTATTGTATGACCATTAGTAATTTGATCCTCTTCCTGGACATGCCTTTTCTTCTCTGTTGAACTTTCCACCTCCAGCACTTTAATGGTCTGTGATCCTAAATTATTCCAATCAAATCACAGTAACCTGCAATCAAATCATTCTACTCTATCTTGGAAAACCAGGTAGGCACCCTTGAGTCTCCACCTCGTCTGCAGTGACTGTGATGGCGGCCAATATCAATTACCTGGGCAAGATCCATGTTTGGGTCCTCTTCCACTGCTGTCCTGTCCAGTGGATAGGTCCAGCAAACTGGCAGATGTAACAGCACAAGGATGGCAAGATGCCTCATTCTCACTGTCCTCTCCATGGGAGAACACCTTCTCCAACTGCTGGCTTCTAGCTCTACCTTCTAGACTTTTATAGGGTGACCCTTGAGATCATTGGTAATGATTGCGCTTCTCTGAATGACAGCAGGATGTCCACAAAAATTCAGAGTAAAGATGACTCTGCTTATATTGGTGATTTCCCTCAACCTTCTAAATTCATAATATGATGGAATGATTAATCTCCAGGAAATGGTTTCTGTGTTTACAAAGAAGGAAAAAAAAAAAAAAGAAATGACTAGATAACTCATGTTTGTGTGTTTGGGGAGAGGGAACTAAAAAGCCTGGTAAAGGATATTTTTAAATCAGTGCAAATTTCTTTTAAAGTGATTATATTTTAAACTCAAATATGAGTGGCTTAGGAATAAGTAGGTGAATGGAAAGAAATTCTAGATATAGTTATGCTCTAAATGGGGGATTTGATTTCTATGAGCATATTAGAGGAGATACTGAATTTCATTTCTTGAACCCTTGTTTAAAATGGCCTATTACTAATTTTCAGATGCATTTACTGGCCCTGGATGAGGAGCAAAGAAAATGAAGCAGGCAATGAAAGGAGGGCCTGCAGAGAAAGGAAGAAGCAAATTCTCCTTTGGCTGTCATTTGTTTTCCATTTCAGAATGAGTGCTATGTTACCAGTAATGGCTCCACAAAAACTTGGTAAATTGAAATAAATCAAATTACATATTAAAGCAAAGTCTCCCTCTTACCTTCCTCTTCATTTTTGCTTTTTAGAAGTCTTTTCATTCTCTTACCTCCTCCCCAAGTACAAAGGAGATGGATTGAGATTTGGGAAGGGGATACTCTCAAATCCTCCTTTTACTTTCCGCAACCCATCACCCAGCTCTGCCCATGAATGACGTTTTCTCTCTCTTTACTTTCACAGCCAGGTAGAGAGCTTTCTACACAGTGATTCTGCCATAACGGTTCTGTCAAATCACTCTATTAATACGGGTCTATTAATATGAAATTCTTGTAAGACATGTTTTTCTCACTAAAGATAAATCAACTGGACCAAACTTGGACGTGTAATTTCAAAGTAGTGGGAGACTCAACTAATGAGGGTGCGGAAGGCTGCTCAGCCCCCTTGAGGAAGACTGGCCTGGAAGGTCATCCAGCAGCCCGAGGCTCTGAGAGCTCCAAGACAGCGAAGGAGAGGAGCCGGGGCTGCGCCGGCCCGGGCCAGGCAGGCTGGGACCTGGCGGAGCCAAGGAGCTCGCTCTACCGCAGCTTGGAAGAGAGCAGCTCGAGCTCAGGCTGGGACGCTTGGCTGGAGGCCGGAGCAGGCATCTGACTTCCGAGGAGCACGGTTTCAGCAGCCGTCGGAATGGGTGGCTCTGCCCGCACTCCCAAGGTGTCAGGTTTACACGAAACGCTGCATCTCGGTGGTCTTTCGGTGGGTGCTTCGTAAACGTTAGTTTCTCTACCTTCCCGTGCATTTTCTCCTTTGCTTTCTTTCTCCTACAGCCTTCTAGAAAAGACCTGAAGAGTTCCGCTCAGTACGTAACCAAGAGGTGACGGGCAGTGGCAAGCCAAGGGTGGGCGCTGGGAGAAGCCCCCCTTGGAGTCAGGCATCGAGAGAGGTGAGATAATTAAAAAACCAACTAGAAGGTTTATTTTTTTAAAAAATTAACATGTAATGGCAATTCTAAACAATAATCCATGACCAAAACACTCCTCCATTAAATAAAAAAATCTTCCCTTGGTTTACGTTTTCTTTCTTTTTTTTTTGATTTATTTATTTCTCTCCCCTTCCCTGCCAACCCCCCTCCCCCCTCCCGCCCAGTTGTCTGCTCTCTGTGTCCATTTGCTGTGTGTTCTTCTGTGGCCGCTTCTATCCTTATCAGCGGCACGGGAATCTGTGTTTCTTTTGTTGTGTCAGCTCTCCGAGTGTGCGCCACTCCTGGGCAGGCTGCACTTTTTTCCTGTGGAGCAACTTTCCTTACGGGGCGCACTCCTTGCGTGTGGGGCTCCCCTACCCGGGAGACACCCCTGCGTTGCAGGGCACTCCTTGTGCGCATCAGCACTGCGCGTGGGCCAGCTGCACACGGGTCAGGAGGCCCGGGGTTTGAACCCAGCTGCGTCCATTACTTCGGCCAGAGGTATATGAAAGAGGCTCCCATGGGGTGCGGATTCGGCTGTGCATCATTTTCAAAGGACCACTCCAACCGCTTGGTTTCACTGTCTTAAAGTTTAAACCCCAAAACTCTCAGTGGTCAAGAGAATGGCAGAATTGAAGTAGTGTGTTATGTTATTTTGCGGTTAGGACCAGCTAGCTACAATTGCTTTTTAAAAACCTGCTGTGTGAAAGGAAGCATGCCAGGTTCCTCGCTGGAGACGCAAATTACATGCACACAAGCTTCCATAGCCCTGAACCACCACAGCTTTATCGGGAGGTCTCCAAACTAATTTCCATCTAAAATATAATGTTTTTTGAAGTGTAAGTGATTTTAAAAAGTGCTCATTTGAGGCTTATTACTGAAAATAAGTTTGTCCTATAAAAACAAGTGGTGTTTAAAAAAATCATCCACTGCTGGTGTCAAATACACTAGGGAGACTCTGCTAAGGTGGGGGGGGGAGGGAGGTGTCCAAGCAGAGGCCAGATTTCCATCAGAAAGGGACGTGGCAGAGCAAATGCAGCCACCAATTGTTAGACTCGATGACGGTCCCTTTCTTCCTGGGATTCTATGATGCCGTTTATAGTAACCAGTGTCCCCCAAGGCTGGAACAGTGGGAGCGGGCGTGGGCAGGGCATATTTGTGTGCATGAGATTGGGATTGCCAAGGAGAGCAAAGGAAGGCCAGGTGGTGTCAGGGACTCAGCCAGATCTAACATCAAGGAAGGGGCAATGCAGCCAGGAAGTTAAGACGGTTAAAGAGAAAACGAAGAAGAACTGGGGAAAGTAACGTCAGTGCCTTCCGGACCGTGGTTTTCACTTAGAATGTTTTCTCTGGAACATTGAATCATTACAAGCCTGGCATGCGTGTTCTCCCATCAGCCTAATGGGATAGACTTCCAGGGCAGGGGCCAGAGAGGGGCATACTCAGACCCTGCCACGTGTCAGCAGTCGTCCAGGACACCTTGATATTAAGACAAATCAGATCTCAGTCCCAATTTATATTTGTGTGTCATATAATCCTTCATTTACCAAATGTTTATTGAAAGATGATGGTACTATTACGGTGGCTATAGAGAGGTGGTCCAACACTGAAGAAGTTTATAGTAGAGTGGATGAGGTATTGCAGGCAGTATTAAGTGAGAAATTACATATGAATTCAGGAGGAGAGAAGTTTACTTTTAAAATGCACCACGGCTAAATATTGAGTTTTGAAAGAGCAAAATAAAACTGACTCAAAAGGTATTTGTATACTAATGTTCATAGCAGCATTATTCACAAACCTGGAAACGTCATGTACAAACATGACTGTACATGAACATGTTTTGAGTGGATAAATAAAATATGATATATCCATACAATGGGATATATTGAGCCCTAAAAGGGAATGAAGTTCTGACACATACTACAACATGAATGAAAACCTTGAGGTCATTATGCTTATTAAAATAAGCCAGACACAATGGGCAATATTGCATGATTCCACTTATATGAAATATAAAGAATAAGCAAATTCATAGAGACAGAAAGTAGATTCGAGTTAGCAGGGGCTGGGATAGGGATTATGGCCTAATGAGCACCGAGTTTCTGGTTGAGGTGATGAAAAAGTTTGGCAAAGGGTGGGGGTGATGGTCATACAACATTGAGAGTGCAATGAACGCTGCTGAATTGTACACTTAAAAATGATTAAAGTGGAAGATTTCCCATTGTGTATCTGCTACCACAATAAAAATGATTAAAAGTTCTTTTTAAAAAGATGGAAAGACATGGAGTTGCGAAGGCTTTGCAATGATCAAGAATCATGTCAAGGAAGTCTGAAGGAGAGCAGTGATGGTGGGAATAGGAGAGAGAAGAGAAGGGGGAGGGATATTTGGGGAAATCCAGGGAAATGATGGAGTAGGGAAGGCATATCACGGCTTCAAGCCTCCCTTCAAAGCCAGTGATTATAGCCAGTCTTTAAGTTTGAAGATGGGAGGAAGTAATTGAAAAATTAGACATTTGCAGAAGAAATGTCCCAGTCCTTTCTTTGTGCCTTGCTGATAGGTCAGATCTTTGCCTGGGAAAAAAAATTGTCATCTCTGTGCATGGCTTGTGGGCCTCTGTCATAGACGTAGGTCCTAGATACCCCCTTTGCTACAGACCTCTCTTCTTGCTCCCCACCTCTGCTTTTGCTTGAACCTGGAAGTCATGTATGCTTTGCGCTGGGAAACATGTCTCTTCATGTTTCACTCCAATGTCTTTTAACAGACAAAGCTGTGCCAATGCCCCTGGGCATTTACCTGTCAAGCTCCAAGATGCCTCACCTTGAGTCATAATCTTACTAGTGTTGGCATATCCTGTTGGTGGATATTGTTATACAATGAAGGTTAATGTGGTAGTAATAGCTGTGATTATAACTGGATAAATACCAAAGCACATATCTCACAGGAGTGATGATGGTGCACAAGTTTATCCTGCATTAAACCAGCACACCTGGAAGGAAGGAATGACTTGGGGCAGGAGGAGTCCTGTGCTGGTCTTTAAGTCACTTGTTACTTTTGGGATTTACCAGAGTAAGAATATGGTCAGCCAAAGAGACATACAGAACTGTTCCAAACAGATGGCTAGAACCCTCAGTTCAGAGCTACTAATATATGCCAGATCCTAAATGTGCATTATTTCTCATTTCTAGAACAACCCAATAAAGCAGAGATTAGTATTTTTAAAATTAAGTAGTAAGTTCAAGGTCAGCCAGGTAACAAATGATAAGAAATCTAGCCACTACAAATTTTATGTTCATCAAAAACATCTTGGCTTGGGTGCATCTCACCCTGTAGCATGCCCACCATCCAGGTCTCTGGTTGTGTATTTACCTCTTTTCTTGTTTCTTAATAAACTCTCTACTCCCTTGTCTACCCTAAATAATAATAATAATAATAATAATAATAATAATAATAATCCTCTCACTTGGACCTTGACTCTCCCTCAACTTTTTTCTCTCTTGTTTTAATACATTCTGATCTTTGTCTCTGCTTCTTGAGACTGATGCCTGAACTTGCCTGCAGTTTAGCTCTTTAGCTTCCATTCTTTTCTTCCAACTCTCTGATCATACTGCTAACCCGGCCACTTCTCTTGACCTCTGTTGATCTGCTTTGTCACAAGCAGCTCCGTCTGACCTGCGCTGCTGCGCAGATATGGCCCTCAGGGAACAATAACTGTACCTAAGCCTGAGAACTGCGGAACAACCCCTTGTTTACAGATGGCCCTGTTCTTGGAAAATTGGTTGGCTATCAATTTGAAACATCCAACAACATCTATTTCTAAGATTTTCAACATACACACATGATCATGGGTCAGCTGTGGTTCTCTACTAACCTCAGTATTTTGCAACTTCTTTTTTCATTTGAAATTCCTGGTTTTATTACAGCCTGGGGTTATTGTGCTAAGGGGCAGATTTAGAAAAATGGGAAGTCCATCTCCTTTCCCATGCCTTTAATACTATTTTGGTGGCTTCACAATGGGAACTCAATTTACTGCTGAATTATTAGTCATTTTTCCTCACCCTAATAATTTAGCCAAGCATTTTGGGTCACCAGCTCCTGCCATGAAAAAGACTATCAATGGAAGGAGGCAAAGTATCACAGTAGGGGTTAGATACCCCTCAGAACAGGGTTAGCAACAGCTTTGCTGGCTGCTCGTCTACTTGCTCTAGAAATGATCATTGGATTGAGTGGCTCGAGGCCCTCTGGCAACCTCTCCAGTCTCTCTAGCCATTTGAGTTGGTTTCATTTACCTTGTCTCAGCTGGTTAAGTGCTATCACCTGCCCTTGGCCATTCTGGAATCCCTCCTGTCCTCTGATAATAGGGACCCCATTCCACAGCACCATCTTATGTTTTCAACCTAGTCCACAGAAAGCAACCATTACCGAATTTCTCTGAGACACCAGCGTGTCCCCTCACTTGTGTATTCCTTCTAGGGCCTTCTAGGGGAAGAAAATCTGGTGGTGGTTTTCTAGTCTCAAAGCAATAAATTCACTATCAGATTCCCATCCACCTGGCACCACTAATTCTTTCCTCAGCAGTTTGCCACTGAAATTTTGGCATCTCTACCTCATTTACCACAGGAAGTTGTTGTGTCTAATATTTAAGAATTCAGGGAAGCGGTCTTGGCCCAATGGATAGAGCGTCCACCTACCACATGGGAGGTCTGCGGTTCAAACCCAGGGCCTCCTGACCCGTGTGATGAGCTGGCCCATGCGCAGTGCTGATGCGCACAAGGAGTGCCCTGCCACGCAGGGGTGTCCCCCAAGTATGGGAGCCCCACACACAGAGAGTGTGCCCCATAAGGAGATCTGCCCTGCACGAAAAAAGTGCAGCCTGCCCAGGAGTGGCACCACACACGGAGAGCTGACACAACAAGATGACACAACAAAACCCAACACAGGGCGGTGAACTTGGCCCAGTGGTTAGGGCGTCCGTCTACCATACGGGAGGTCTGTGGTTCAAACCCCGGGCCTCCTTGACCTGTGTGCAGCTGGCCCACACGCAGTGCTGATGCGCGCAAGGAGCGCCGTGCCACGCAGGGGTGTCCCTGGCGTTGGGGAGCCCCACGCGCAAGGAGTGCACCCGTAAGGAGAGTCACCCAGCACGAAAGAAAGTGCAGCCTGCCCAGGAATGGTGCCGCACACACGGAGAGCTGACATAGCAAGATGATGCAACAAAAAGAGACACAGATTCCCGTGCCGCTGACAACAACAGAAGCGGACAAAGAAACAAGACGCAGCAAATAGACACAGAGAACAGACAACCGCGGTGGGGGGCGGGGGAAGGGAGAGAAATAAATAAATAAATAAATCTTAAAAAAAAACAAAAGAATACAAGTGAACACAGAAGAACACACAGTAAATGGACACAGAGCAGACAACTGGGGTGGGGAGGGTGAGGAGGGTGGGGAAAGGGGGAGAAATAAATTTTTTAAAAAAAATCTAAAAAAAAAAAGATGTAAGAATTCAAGTCAGCAGAAGAGTGGACAGGCTTCTAGTTTCATTGCCAGAATTGAACCTGGAATCATGAATGAATGTACCCTAATCAAAAAATTCTTCCCTGTCCAGTCTTATATTTCCTCACCTCAACCCAATACCTCAAAGATCCTTCCTTACAGATGCTCCTCTGATTGTGATGATAGTTAGTGACTGTGGTGTATAAGCTGTTTCCTGCCAATACTAGGCTTTGAGCTGTGCTGAGACCTGATCTTAGTGACTAGCCTGGAAAAATGAGGGGTGGTAAAGGCAATTTTGGAGAAGGACATTATCTTGAGCGGTGTTGTCTCAGATGAGGCCTTAGCAGATCCCCTAGGCAAGGGGAGGCTGCTGTCCTCTGGCAAGAAAGAGGTCCTGCTTCTGCCTGGGTGCAGCTTTGGGGGAACTTTAGGTGTTCAAGATTTTCAGGTTCACCTACTAATGTCAGATGCAAGTTCCCATTTCACAGATTTTGTAACTGCATTTCAGCACTCCATGATAGTTGAGGACTTCCTGAAATGTAGCCTGGAAGGTCCGTTGTCTTTCACAGTGAGTTTTGAGTTGCTGTCTGGCTGTCCTTACTCTCTTTTGAGTTCCCAGTGCAGACAAGGACCCACTCCACAGTTATAATTACCACTCTTCTCACACCATGCAAGTGCTCAGCCACCAGATAACCCCAAACCTCAGCATTCACCTTTATCCCTTCACATTCAACCACAGATGAGTGTCTGAGTC
Source organism: Dasypus novemcinctus (assembly GCF_030445035.2). Classification (NCBI taxonomy): domain Eukaryota; kingdom Metazoa; phylum Chordata; class Mammalia; order Cingulata; family Dasypodidae; genus Dasypus; species Dasypus novemcinctus. Next base: position 8,736,380 of record NC_080699.1, read on the forward strand.
ATTGTAATACGCCATCCCACTTCCAGCAAAACTGCCTTAGGCTGTCAGCCCTGGAGCCAGAGCCTAAGAGAAAAGCATAAGCAGAATGGGGCACATGATCCAGGGAACAGACTGAGGGGCAGGAAGGGCAAAGCAGGGACAGTGGGAGAGGTAATACCATGCATGGTCAACTGGTCAAAGATACACGTGACATGTTGTCCAAGTCTATGGGACTGTCGAAGGACATATGAGAAATGGAACTTAGAAAGGCAGCTACATCTACCCACTGGTTCCTCCCACTGTCAAATGTTTGCTCCAGGTGTGATTATCTTCACACTTCCAGGTTGCATGTGCATGAGTTCTGAGTGGGTTGTACAGCAGATCGTGATGCCACATTGTGGCAGTTTAAGCTTTTGTGAACCTCAGAAAATCCTGTTCTTAAAGCTAATCTGTTCCTGTATGTGTAAACCTATGCAGGTGGGAGGTTTTGATTGAATTACTCCAGTTAAGGACCTTTGATTAGATTGCAGGGCCCGGCGTGGATTTGATCCTTTATAAACAGAGGAATAAAAAGCTGCAGTACAGAAGAAAGCAGAGGGACAGAGGGGAGCCCAGCAGCTGAGCGAGAAGGCCCCAGGAGCCAGAAGTGGAAATCAGTGGAACACGGAAACTGAGAGGAGGCTACTTTAGCCAGAAGCTGAAAGCAATGGGACTGGAGGAGAGCAGAGAGAGGAGCCAGCGCTGCCGTCATGCCTGGCCAGGTGTTGTCCACAGTTGCAGCTCGGGGAAGGGGATCTGCTGACACCTGGATTTGGACACTTCCACGGCTTCAGTACTGTAAGCTTTTATCCTTGTAACGTCCCATTGTACAAACCAGCCCATTTCTGGTATATTCTTTCCAGCAGCTTTTAGCAAACTAAGACAAACATCAATGGAAAAATTCAGGGTAGGAAGCAAGAAGCACATGGCGCAAGCTTGATGGGAAGAGCTATCGGTTTAGAAACCAGGTTAGAACCTGTGCAAACCAGTCACTGGTGCTCTGGCAGGGACAAAATACACATGAGCTCTGAAAATGTGTTGGAAGAGGTGTCTGATAAGCTCCCTGACTCAGCAATTGCACTCCTAGGCATACGATCTATGAATGCCTATATATATCCCACAATATTTGTAATAGCCTATTGGGGGATTGAATACCCCAGAAAACATGCTTTCAATCTTTATCCATTCCTGTGGTTGTGAACCCATTTTAAATAGGACCTCTTAAAGATGTTATTTTTAGATAAGGTGTCACCAACTGAATTTATTTGAGTGTTAATTCAGATTACTGAAGTCCATTATAAATAGAATAAAATTCATACTTAAAAAGAGAAAGCCACAGGAAGGAGCTGGAAATCAACAGAAAAGGCAAACGCACTGCCATGTGACAGAAAAACTAAGAACCAAGGATTGCCGGCAGCTTGTCCCAGCATGACACAGCCTTGGGGGAGAAAGCATTGCCTTGCTTGGACTTTTCCTAGCCTCAAAACATGAGCCAATAAATTCCTGTTGTTTAAGCCAAACCATTGTATGGTATTCACTTTAGCAGCTAAGAAACTAATTTTGGGCTATTCCAAACTATTAACGTTCAACATCCATCAACCATGGATGAAGTGCAGAAATATACACTTTTTTGGAGAAATGGAAAAGCCAATGATCAATTTCATTTGGAAGGGGAAAGGACCCTGAATACCCAAAATTATCTTTAAATAAAGAAGAGTGAAGTTGGAGGCCTCTCACTTCCTGATTTTAAATCAGATTATCTAACACAGTGGTAAAAACAGCAGGGTACTGGCACGAAGACAGATTGAGCAATGGAACTGAGTCGAGACTCAAATAGGCCTTCACATCTATGGTCAAGAGATTTTCGACAAGGTTGTCAAGCTCACCCAATCTATTCAATAACTGGTGTTGAGAGAACTAGATAGATATCCATATCCAAAAGAAAGAAGGAGAACCTCTATCTCACACCTTATACAAAACTTAACTCAAAATGGATCAAGGACCTAAACATTAAAGCCACAATGATAAAATTTATAGAAGAAAATGTAGGGAAACATCTTCAGGATCTTGTAGTAGGTGCTAGTTTTTTAAGGCTTATGCCTAAATCACAATTAACAAAAGAAAAAATGGATAAATGGAAGCTCCCCCAAAATAAACATGTTTGTTCTTCAAAAGTCTTTGTCAAGAAAGTAAAAAGGCAGCCGACTCATTGGAAAATATTTGGAAACCACATGTCCAATAAGGGTTTGATATCCATGTTTTATGGAAAGATCATACAACTCAATGATAAAAAGAACCCAATTAAACAATGGGTAAAGGACTTGAATAGACATTTTTCCAAAGAGAAAATGCAAATAGCTGAAAAGCACATGAAAAAAAATGTTCAACATCACTAGCTATTAGGGAAATGCAGATCAAAACCACTATGAGATATCATTTCACACCTTATAGAATGACCATTCCAAAAAAAAAAACAGAAATTATAAATGCTGGAGAGGATGTGGAGTGATAGGAACATTCCTTCACTGCTGGTGGGAATGGAGAATGGTGAAGCCACTGAGGCAGTACCTCAAGAAGCTGCCTATAGAACTGCCACGTGATCCAGCAATCCCGTTGCTAGACATATATGGAGACCTGAAATCAAGGTTGTGAACTGACATTTGTACAACGATGTGCACAGCAGCATTATTCACAATTGCTGAAGCAGCCCAAGTGTCCATCAACTGATGAATGGATACTCAAAATGTGGTATATACACACAATGGAATACTATTAAGCTGTAAGAAGAAATGAAATTGGCATATGACAACCTGGGTGAACCTTGAGGACATTATGTCAAGTGAAATAAGCCAGACATAAAAGGACAAATATTTTATGGTCTCACTGATAGGAACTAAATACGCTGAGTAAACTCATGGGGGCAAACTCTAGAGTACAGGTGACTAGAAGAAAGAACACGGACTGAGACTGGGAGCTGAAGCTTAATGTATGCAGAATTTTTAATAAGGTTTATTGTGAAAGCGTAGAAATTAGTAGAGTTGATGGTAACACATTATGGTGAGTAAAACTAACACTGCTGATTTATAAATTACTTTGTGGTTGAAAGGGGTAGTTTGTGGACATTGTCAATTGAAAGGAACCTAGAGAATAATCTAGGGACTGTCTAACAGTGATTTCAGTGGTGGATGAAGACTGTGATTGCTAGTATAAATATAACCATGTTCTATTATGAAGTGTTAAAAATATGGTGATACATGGGAAAATTACAACTAAAGCAACTAGACGATAATTAACAATAGTATTGTGATATTCTTGCATCAATGGCAAAGAAAATACTCTGTTAATTCTAAGGGTCAACAATAGGGGGTAAAAAGGAGCATGGGGGTTTTCCTTTTGGAGTTATGAAAATGTTCTAAAATTGACTGAGGTGATGACAGCACAGCTCTGATGAAAATGAGAGCCATGAGTGTCCACCTTGAATGGCTCGTGCAAGGATGTGAGTGCACAGCACAGGCAATCTGTGGTGGAAGATGGACCACAGTTAACAACAAATAGCGCATTCTCTCATGAATGATAACAAATATATAATACTAATCTAAGATGTTAATAATCGGGGAAGTTGGAAGAAAATACACCAAATGCTAGAGTTAGTAGTAATCTTTTCACGACGCTCTCTCATAGCTTGTAATGAATGTTTCACAACAACACAAGGTGCTGGTGGTGGGGTGATGTATGGGATCCTGTAAGAGGTTATGCATGTTTGCTTTGTAAATTCACAAACTTTATTATGCACTTTAGGTATGTTCAAGCATGAATGATACACATCAATAAAAATGTTTTAAATGCAAAAGTGTTAATGCTGAACAAAATAACAGATATCTAATTCTGTTCAAAAATAGACAAATTCCCTGGACGGTGCTAGAAGTCGGCGTGCAGGTCTGGGAAGCAGAGAACGTGTCGTGGGTGCCCCCGGCGCCCTGTGCAGAGCCCCTCAGCACCAGGTGCCCATCCTCCAGCTAGGGGAGGGCGGGCTGCTCCCCGCTCTCTTACCCGGGGGACCGCGCCTCCCTCAGCAGCGCCCGCTTCTGCACGGCGCACCTTGCCCAGGGGCTGATGACCACAGGACTGCAGAGGCTCAGGGGACTAGCTCTCAGGGGCGAGGCTCGCTCCTGAGCTTTCTCACGCCATCACAGCAGTCTCATCTAGACTCAGTTCCTGGCTAGCCTTGTCCCTCCTGCCAGATGTCCCTCCCTCCTGCTGGAGCCCTCTTGCCCCAGTGACCGCACCAGGCTCTGCTCGTGTGTCCAGCCTAGACAGAGCGGAGCAGCGACGGAGGCGCTCGAGAGGGCCGCTGTGGGGTCAGGCTCCACTTCTTGTGAGAGGCCCATGGGTTTGTTAAACCATAGATCTGGTTCCTTAGAACTTGTGCCTTTTTCAGTATTTACATTATACTTCAAAATAAAAGTTTATTGAAAGAGAGAGAGAGGGAGAAGAGGTCACATGCTTTCCAAATCCTTGAGAACTGCCAGTCATAGATTCATGAGTAGCTCAAAATGCTCAAGACTCTCTGTGCACTGGGAAAGCCTCGAGCACACTGTGAACTATTCCTGAACTTGTAGGGCTGAGGCTGCCTGCTATCGTCTTAATTTATCCTCCTAAATTATTCTTGATAAACTAGAGAATGCTTCTATAAATAAAGTAGATCAGGCAACATTAACAAGCTCCAAAATCTCCTGGCTTCACATGACGTAAATTTATTTCTTACGCAAAGTCCACTGAGGTTTGGGGAAATAATTTGGGGTAGTGGTGCAGCAATTCAGGCTACTTCCTCTTGTGGCAACTCTCTCGAGATGTGCCCCACAGTCACCCCAGCAGCAGAGGAGGGCACTGGACCACCGTGCACCAGCCGCCAAATGCTGCCTTCTGAAGTGACACAGGGCACTTCCGCTCATGACCCACTGGCTGGAATTAGTCAGCCGCCCACTCCCACAGCTACGAGGAGTGGGATTGTGGGAAAGGCTACCCTCCCATGTACTCAGAAGAGAAAGTTGGACACGCTAGGAAGCTCCATCACGCCATGCCTGATTTTACCTAAAACCAATTTGGGAATTGTTATATGAAACGAAGGCAATAGTCAAATACTTCCCCCCTCTTTATGATGTGAATATGAAGAATATCAAACTTTTCATATGTCCTAACTTCCCACATAAATGTTATACGTAGTTTGTCTACTTCTCACTTCTGGTTTGAAAATTAATCTCAGGGTGGCTTTATAATGGGGGAACTGCCAGGGAAGCGGATTTGGCTCAACTGATAGAGCATCCGCCTAACACATGGGAGGCCCAGGGTTCAAACCCAGGGCCTCGTGGCCCGTGTGGAGCTGGCCCACGCGCAGTGCTGACGCGTGCAAGGAGTGCCGTGCCACGTAGGGGAGCCCCATGCTCAAGGAGTTCGCTCTGCAAGGAGAGCCACCCCGCGCAAAAAAAGCGCAGCCTGCCCAGGAGTGGCGCCGCACACACGGAGAACTGATGCGGTAAAATGACGCAACAAAAGGAAACACAGATTCCTGGTACCGCTGACAGGAATACAAGCGGACACAGAAGAACACATAGCAAATGGACACAGACAGCAGACAAATGGAGGGGGGGGAACGGGGAAGGGGAGAGAAATAAATACAAAATAAATCTTTAAAAAGAAAATACAATAGTTTATAAAACAGAAGAGAAAAGTCAGCTTTATTCCAAACATAAAATACTTTATTCCCTGACAAGACTTGTCCCTGGCACATCAGGACGCCACCTAGCGGCTGGTCAGGGTTCTTGCGCTGCTTTTCCTCTGGTGGAGACTCACACCTCCTGGAGCCTCTCGAGAGGAGAGATGTCACCGAGGCTGCCGCCCGGGAATAACATATGAGGCTTATGCTACTGAAATGACCCTTAGTGGAACTAACTGGCCCACACGACCCTGTACCTTCCTTAGCCCTCATTCGTGGAACTAAATTAAGTCAGCGTACAAAACGTTACATCCAAAATCGTATAAAACACACAGAGAAAGAGATATAAATAAGGCCTACTGAACAGCTCTTTGCATCAATGGCTCTAGAGCAGGGGTTCTTCATCTACTTTGCTCCACGGCTCCCTTTGCCAGGCAGGTGAAAACCACAGAGCCCTTGCTAAATCCACACTGTGCTGTGTGATATTTAATAACTATATCACACCTGCACCAACATGTCCCCACAAGAATAATGTTGGGTTTTTTTTCATTTAAATTCAAGGTCACGGACCCCCTGTTAAGAACCCCTGTTCTAGAGGTTAAATAAGCTATTAAAAATTATGGCTCTTTAGGGCAAGCAATCCTTGGGTTCACAAAACATTTTTTTCATGTAACTTGTAATAGTTGGTTAATTCTCCCTGCAGTTGAACCAGCTATTAGCTTTCCGGAGAGTCAGAACTCGCTTAGTTTTCGGGTCAAATTTGTATTGCCTCGTTCCATGAAAGAAATAGAAAAACCCTAGAAATAAGACAAAAGAGACATTTCGTTATAGAGTTTCTAATTTTAACTTGAATTCTTTAAAAACCCTAGTCATTTGTGAGCACAAATATTGGGCATTTGTTGTTCCCAATAACAGTACTGATGCTATTACTATAGCAACAAAATGGAAGAAATATGTCTATATTCACTCACCATCTTTCTTGAAAACAGCATCAACTTTGTTACCAATTCCAGGAAAGTCGTGTGCTATCATTTTGGGATAACCTGCATCCATGGATCGTTTAAGTTCATCGTACCTGGTCAAGAAAGAATTAGAAATATCAGAACCTTTTGGGAAATCTGTAAACATCTCAAAATCGTCATGGGCAATTTGGCAGCAGGAATGTAATAAGAACTTTAAATTTAACAGGCAATATTTGTAAAGTGGAGGGTGGGGTGCGATGAGGGAGGACATTGGACAAGACTGGAAGAGCCATAAGGCCCCGAGAACTTGAGGATCTGATTCTAAGTCTTTAATAGGTTCTACACTAGGTCCTGTTTGGGTAAAATGCTATAAAAGGTAAGCTCCTTTTGGCTGAAGTTGCTCTGGGACAATGAATATCTTTATTTCTACATATTCGTTTTAAAAGTCCCCTCCACCAGCTCCCTGGACTCCCGAAACAGGCACTGTGGGCTGATCATTGGTCCAGTAGACTAAACGGGTGCTGGACTAACTATCGCCATTACAATGTGAGATTCATTTAGAAATGGTTCCTTCTGGAACTTTCTAGGTAGAAAGTGCCCTACAATGCCCTAAAATTTTCTGCATTCTTTACCTCCAGTACTTGTTGGCAACAAAGAAGTAGGTTTTTCCAGTATCTTCCTCCGAAACAGCTGCATTGATACTCTTCACAGTCGCAGGGAAGCCGAAGGCTCTGTGGATGTCCTTGGGATATCCCGGCAGCACGTCCTGCCCCTGAACAGCCCAGTACTTGTTACCTGCCAATCAGGAAGCAGGGACCAAAATATTTGCCCAGGGCTCCAAAAGACAGTAAGCAGATTCCTACCCAAGCTCTTAGCTCAATGTGCCGGAGCAGTTAGAACCACCCAGGGAGGTTTGTAAAATACTGATGCCAGGATGCTACCCCAGACCAATTAAATGAGGACTTTTAAAGCTGCCTCGGTGGCTCCAGTCTGCAGCAAGCTTTGCCAATGCCTGGTTTGCAGGGCTGAGGGCCCCGTTCCAAAGCCAGATGCTCAAATGACTAAAGATTCGGTCATGCCGCCTCTGTGATATAAAGCTCACTTCTCCAGGTCGCCTGTTGGCTCTGGAAGCTCACGCCTATGCCATCCTAAGAAGCAGAGTGTTGCAATGACACAGCCTGCGCTGACTGCAAGCCCAAGTTCAAATCATTGCACCCGATGAAAATACAGCTCCAAATACTTGGATTTATGTTATTTCCAATTCTATGTGTTTATTCTCAGTAATGCCCATATCACATAAAACTGGCCTTATATCCTAAAGCCAGGCTGACTCCCTCTGTACAATTATACTTATGGGCCTCTCATGAAAAGATTGTTTAAAACTTCACGTGAGGGAGCTGGTGTGGCTCAGCGGTTGAGCACCGACTTCCTGCTTACAAGGTCCTGGGTTCAATGCCCAGCCCTGGTATCTCAAAACAAAAAAACAAAACAAAACAAAAATACACACCAAAAACCAAAGAAAACACCACTGCGTGTGTATAAGATCCCATCTAACTTTACAACACAAAGACCAGAAAACCTGTTTCAAAGTGTTTGCCCGTCTGTACTACATTCACTTCTTTGCCTTGAGGGTATGACTGGGTCAAGCTCTCACTATTTCTCTGCACGATGCCAAACGTCTACCTGTCAAAATACAAGCGTCTGGCACAGCATCCCCAAAGCCAGGAGCTGCTCAGGGGATTGTGCTTCATTCTGAAAGAATCCAGGGGGCTGGTTCCATTCAATCCACCCCCCGCGTTGGAATGTGTGTACAAATCGCCAGAAACTCTTGTTAAAATCCAGAACCTGCCAAAGAAGGTCTGAGGTGGAACCTGAATGCGGTCCTTCTAACAGACACCCGGGGTGGCGATGCTGCTGTCTGAGGACCTCACCCGGGTAGAAAATCTCTCATCTGGCCACGCGGCCCCCCACCCCCAGCCTCTCCAGAGCGTGCTTTGTCATTCTAGGCTCTAGGAAGTGACGCAAACCAAATGGTCCTGTGCCTCCTCTGCAGACACCCCGAGAAATACGCGTGGGGCTTAAATGCCTGAGCAGATTGCGCAGAAAGCAGTTTCCTAAGTCCAGATTTATAAACAAATAGACCAGAAAGTTTATATCTCGAGACATTGGCTTTTTGTTTAAAACGACTAAGAAATACGCCATGCAATTTTAAAGGGATAGACCCCCATTGGTTTGGTAGGTGAAACGGTTAGATTTTTTTCAGATTTCATGAGAAGAAAGTACCTGCTGCCCTCCTATCTCAGCACAAGGGCTGATGAAAAAAATAATGCATAAAAATGCAAAAACAGTCAGAAGCTTTACCTTTGAAGAACCGGACTTCATCTCTTTCAGCAACTTCATAAGCAGCTTCAAGTCCATTTGGCAGCCGGGGCCAGAAAACAGAGATGAAATTGAGCTCAGCTTCGGGGTAGAGGGAATTCACACGCATGTAGAACCTGATTTGGGGGGGAAAAAAAGGTTTGATCTAATTGCTAGCAATCTGTGGCTACCGTCCAGCTCTTTCCCATCACTGGTGCTAGGAAGTGTCCCGGTAAATATTTAACATCTGTCTTTCCAAAAAAAAAAGTTCTGGTTTGTAGCATTTGCTCATTTCCACACTGGAAATCCTCCCACCCTGGCAGATTCCAAGAGCTTCATTGTAGCCCACTGTTGTATAGTATTTCCACCCTACAAATGCAATGGGCACAGCCAACCTCAAGAACACAGAAAATGCAAAATGCAGTAAATCAGGGAGTGATGGTTTTTTATTTTTTATTACCTTTCGCTTTAATATAACTCATTGCAAGTATATATAATTTAGCTTTCAACAACGGCTGTCTTGAAGGGCGGCTCACAGAACTCTTGCAAGCGAGCCGTCGGCTTTGGCCAGCCGTGACCACAGCACCAGGCGGCCCCGGCTGGAGCGCAGCGCGGATATCCCGCAGCTGGGGGGCATGCGCACCCAGCGAGCCGGGACCCACGTCAGGCCTTTCCTCAGGAAAACCCGAAGGCGAGGGTTACTCCCGTCTGTCCAGGAGAAACAGAGGCTGGGAGGCTGAGGAAGTTGGCAGGGAGGCAAAGGTTAATTCACCTGCGATCTGGTGGCCACCCCCTTTGTCCTTCTCTGGTTGGGTGTACAAAGGTGATTCCACCATCCCCAGGGGCAGTAGTGTAGACGGAGTAGACCGTCAGGGGCAAGCCAAAGAGCTTCCCACACTCCAGGAGGCCCTCGGCAAACCTGCCCTGAGAAGGAGCCAAGACCTTGCGGAGGCCTGAAGACAAGGAAGAACGTTCTCGACCCTCAGGACCTGACCTCCAGGTCCCTCCTGCCCCTGCCCGGCTGCAGGTCAGCTGACAGCCTGGGCGCTCAGGCTTCAGATGGGGCAACATTTCAGTCCCTGGGAGTCCCAGCCCTGCTCCTGCCTCAGGGCATAGCCCCTTAAATGCTTGCCTTGGCAGTCGTATCTTGCTATCCTGAGAGCTTTCCAACACATTAAAACCCACAAAAACCAAACTGAGCACTCCCTGGCACTGAGCCCCGCCTTGCTGCATACCCTCAGAAACAGCAAAGAGCTGGAAGGCTGAGGGGCTAAGCCTTGCCGTGGAGACAGCAGTGAGCACAAAGCAGTACAGCAGCAGCAGGCACTGCCGAGAAGAGGTGGCGGGGAGCAGGCCTCTCAGATAGCGCCTGCTCTCTACAGCTGCCGGCCTGGCCCTGCAGGCCCTTGCCTGCTGAGGAGGGCTGCGCGCAGAAGGAGAGGTTCTTTATTCCCCCTGGTCCCTGGGGAACCCCACACACGCAGGGGACTCCAGGAGCCTCCTCCCACCCCGCTGGGATTGCCACATCTGCCTGAGGGGGTTCCTCAAGGGCCCTCGGGGGCTTCTCCCAGGAAAGGCCCCTTCCCTGCTCCGGGCCTGTGGGAGGAGCAGGGCCCTGCCAGGACCACAGGCTTGGGTCCTCTCCAGGGTGGAAGGGGCCCTGCCGGTTTCTCCTCACAGGCACCAACGGGCCTCTCACCCGGCAGCCTGGTGTAGAGAGAACAGCCCGGCACACAGGCTGGAGCCCTGGGACCGCCCGGGCCAGTGGGCGCCCAGCCCTGGAGAAAGCTTTCCCTCTCTCTGCCTTGCTCTGCTGATTATGAAATGGCTTTCCATGAACTGATTTTCTACTGCAGTGGCATTTTTCTGCCCATCAGTGACATAATACAGGTGGGGAAACAAGGTTGTCCTAAGTAAATTACATTGTACTCCCATATAATTATAAATGTAAACAAATGTAAGATAAGTAACACGGGACGTATTGGATTCAGGCCTGGCCCATAGTACATAGCCGTGAAAGAATTGTTGTCATTATTATAAATACAATTATAACGAATAATCAATGACTTTACCTGTCTTTAAAGAACATCACTTCTCCCCGGAGCGTAGTTACGGCATCGAAGGTCAGCTTACTGTCACACACCCGGGGAGTCTGGGGGCCTGAAGGCTGGCTGGGATTTGCAGAGGGTCCTAAAGAAACCAACAGACCTGGAGTTAGTTTAGCCTGGAATCGAAAAGTACTCAAACAGACAGACAAAAACGTAAGCCACGAAAAACAGCTTCTTAAGGGATCCGGCCAATGGCTGTTCTATTTTAAAGGGATGTAATAGCCCTTTCTGTTTTCTTTGTACGCACCGTAGATGGTCTGGATGCCACTGATGTCATCCTGGTTTAGCTGAACCTCCCCACTGAAGAAGTAGCTGGGGTACATCAAAGCCCCGATGTCGGTAGAATGAGACAGGCCGAGGGAGTGGCCGAATTCATGAGCCGCCACCCGGAACAAGTTGTAATCTGAAAAGCCAACACACCAATTTGTAATTATTTGAAATGTATTCAGCTTTTGAGGCATTTAATTAAGAAGTGATCTACAATTCTAATACTTCCATTTTCTTCATGATATTTTAAAAGATTCGTAAATTTTCTTTTCTAAAGGCAAAAAGAATGCCTTTATTAATCATACAAAAAACCAGATTAAATCCTAACCTCTGTGATTACACTGACACAATTAAAGGACAAAGTTCAGATGACCAACAGTCTAGCATATATTTGTCAATCTTGTCATTGATTAGATGGTCTACATTATTTCACACAAAAGCAAAAACAAAAACAAAAAACTATTAGCATTTAATTTTTTTCTATTTGCAAAACTGATACATGCTTAATGTTGGAAATTTTAGAAAATACAGAAAGCCTCCCCTCCCATAATTTCTACAAAACCTTACTACCTCTGTTAAATTTGGGTGTGTCCTTCTAGTTAAAGATGCCACAAATAAAACATTAAGGTTTTCAACATTTTCTTAGTAGAAAGTTGAGAGTGGTGTATTTGTAGTCAGTAAGATGTTGTTACTAGCAGAAGTAACCTTCTTTCACACTTTTCTAAAGGTTTATCATTAATTTTCTAAGTACAACAGAAAAATAAGGAGTTCTAGTAATGCTTTCTTTCATGTAAATCATCCACATTTGCCATGAACCATCAAGAGGTGGGGAGTAGAAAGAGGCAAAACTGGTCGACTCACTTCTGAAATTGCTGGTCCATGTCTCATCTTCATCGAAATGTGCATCCCCTCCGATACGTGGGCCTGGTTGGAAAGCATGCGCAAGGTTTCCTCCAGGTCCGTCAAAGGGAGAATTGTCACGATGATCTGCAAGAAAAGCAGTCAACAAAGCTTCCTGTTAGGCTAACATAACGCACAGCTTGGCTACGAGACGGACAGACTTCCCACCAAATTCCCTCTAATAAACCAGCACTCCTCTTAAGCCAGGAATTCCCGCCCCAACGCCAAGGAGCTTTAGGAGCAAGATCGAGGCGGAAAAACTTCTGGGTACAAGAGGAGCTCACCTCCCGAGACAAAGGATATCATGATGTCCGCTTCACCCGCAAAGACCTTGGTGAAGGTCAGGGGTGTGACGTTGCTCCAGAGTTGAAAGGCTTTCTCGATGGCCTCGTCCACATCTGCTCGCGGCAAATCCGGTGTGTAATTTTCAATCCTTGAAATGAAATAAAATAGAGACACTGGACCTCGTTTCATACCACGCGGATGGGAAACAGCATTCTCACCCCGGTGCTCGATCTGCTCACCTGTAGGTCAGGTGTGTTTTCTCCCACCGAGGATTCCCATCTGTGAGGACAAACTGAGCCACGTCGGGCACCCCGCACCGCGGCTGCTTCATCACCTTCAGGGTGGCGGCATCTGGCTTCCCGGTCACTTTCAGCCCAAAGAACTCCTGCATTTCCTTCAATTTTTCAACCACCTGGCCCTTGCCCTTCTGCCTTTCAATTTGTTTCCCCTCATTCTTCAGGTGGTAGTAGTTTTCTAGGTACTTCTGATAAAAGAGAAAACCATCGAAATGCTGGGTGTGAAATCTTCCTCATTTTCACAAAACTTGACCACATGAGGTTTTAGCTAAAGCAGAGAACTGCTTCTAAAGCTTGTGTTTACATTTCACGACCCTTATTTTCCTTATTGATGGCGGGGGAGGGGGGGGATGCAATTTCAGAGTAGAAATCTCTTTACTATTAGTTCCGATGAAGTCAGAATTACAATATGTAGAGCAAGATTTGCATAATGTTCCTTTCATTACCTCCCACCCCCACTGGAAAACTCTATACACAGCTTTTTTGGGGAAGGTGATACTTCTGACCCCCCAAAAATATTTCTCTAGGTAGGAAACCCATCTTTAGATACAGCCCCATTACTCTCCCGTGGGAAAATGCAAAGTCAAGGCTTTTGCATTCCTTGCATGTGGAAGTCAGCACTTACCTGGACTATGTCCAGGTCCCCGTCCTGCTCTTGGGGCTCTGAGATGGCCGGGAAGCCTCGAGACCCCACACAGAGCAGCAGCAGCAGGGGAAGGCTGAGCATGCTGGCCTTGGAGCTCCTCCGTGCAAGACTGCCAAGGGCTCCCTACCTGCGGCTGCTCCCAGAGTTCAGCCGGGAAGCCTCCTTTTATATCGAGTCCTGCACTGTTGAAAGCCCAAGGCTGCGTGACTCATGTTTCATAACATCCTCCTGATCAGCGATGAATTGCCTGAGCGTTTATCAGAAGCGGTGACTCCGAGCAGATCATTTAGATTTTCGGTGTTGCAATCTCATGATGAATATCAAACAGGTCATGTGTAAGGAGACATTTCCCCATGTAAACAGTTTTTGCCCATTCCTTCCCATCCTGATGGAGAAAGGCTCTATGACATAGGAGCCTCATGGAGCTCTCCCAGGCTTTTTTTTTTTTTAAATGGACTTTGCTGCTTGACTCTGGGGGTCATAAAGTGACCTGGTTTCCTGCACACACCTTGCTCCCAGGGCAGAAGGCGGAATTGCCGGCGTGCTGCACTCTTGGCTCTGGGCTGCTTTAGCATTGGGGCACTCATGTGCAGACCCCCTCCCGGGTTCTCTGGGCTCCCTCTGCCCTTGCTAAGTCACCTGTGTCACTCTATCAGCAGCCCTGTAGCTTCCTGTAACTTTCCTTCACGTCCAGGGCTTGAGACTCAATAGAGAGAACTCCCGCCCTGTGTAGACCCTGCCCAGCTGCCCCACACACAAACAGGTCCTCCTCTGAAACCCGACAGGAGGCGCCAGCTAGGTCAGGGGCTGGCGAGAGCCACGTCTCAGTCTTACTTTGAACCATCCTTGTTCCACCACCCCCCATGCCAGCGCATCTTTGCCCCGTGGGGCTAGGCAGCTTTTACTTATTCTTGCGTTTGTGCATTCATTCATCTGCTCATGCATTCATCCACTCAAAAGATTCTTACTTAGCATCTTCATGCACCAATTCCTAAGTGGGGGAGTGTTAACTAGTAAACAGATCTTTATGGCATGCCTTCAAACGGCTTTAACAGAAGTCTTCATAAAGTTGCAGATTTGTTTTGCAGAAGGTACTGGGAAGGGAGAACTTGGGAATTGGTCCAGCCCTGAGCCGCTGGCCTTCATTAATCCTCCTACCACCTCCACGGCTTTGCCCAATCACATTGCCACCTCTAGGGAGTGGGAGAAAAGAGCAGCCGGAGACCGGGCTAATGCCTGCTCCTCCTCCAGGGCTCTTTGCCTAAAGGCTCTCGGCCTTCATCACACTCGAAGGCTGCTGGCCTGGACTGGCAACCGATTTATATTAATATATATTAAATTATATAAACTCAAAGTATGTTCTTTTCAAATTTACCCTGGCCATCGAACAGGGAGGTAAAGAAGATCAACCACCACACCAGGGAGCCAAGAGTGCCTACAACTGCAAGCAGGAGAATTGCATCCATCATCCACGTGGAATCTAAGCCCCCTCTTGATGTAGAGGTGGAGTGGACATCACCATCCCAGGGTCCACGGAATGGAGGAATAGAGTGTGGATTAGAGTGAACTTACTGATGTTCTACTATGGAACTATTGTGATTAATAATGGGAGAAATTGTAGCAGTGATGAGGAGAAAGTGGCCATAGTAGATGCTGAGGGTAGGGAGAGGGAAGAAGAGATAGGATGCAGGGGCATTTTCAGGACTTGGAGTTGTCCTGGGTGGTGCTGCAGGGACAGATGCTGGACATTGTAGGTCCTGCCACGGCCCACTGGGTGGACTGGGGGAGAGTGTAAAGTACAATGTAAACCATTATCCATGTGGTGCCGCAGTGCTCCAGAATGAATTCACCAAATGCAATGAATGTCCCACGATGATGAAAGAGGTGGTGATGTGGGAGGAGTGGGGGGAAGGGGGTGGGGGGTATATGAGGACCTCATCTATTTTGAATGTAACATTTTTAAAAAAATAAAGAGAGAGAAAAAAACTAACAAAGAATTTTAAATTAAGCAGCAAGCTTCAGAAATGAATGGGATGGCCATAGAGTGCATGGCCGTGAGACCCAGCTGGAAACTTCCTGAGGGATCCTGAGAGATCCTGGTCAGGAGAATCTCATTCAGAGTGAGAATCCCATTAGGGGTCAAGGGAAAGAGGAGGACACCCTCAGGAGGCCTCACTAATGACAGGTGGGGCAGCCAATCAGAACAGCAGACAGCTGGAGCCCGGCCCCCAGCATATGAAGGGGAGGAGGAAAGACTTTAAAAAGCCTGACCTGGTGCCCCACCAGCGTCTCACCCCGCAGGACGCCCGCCGCCCATCCTCAGACCGCATACTTTTCTCTTTTTCTTGTTTCTTAATAAACTTTTTACTCCCTTGCATACCCTAAAAAAGACAACTTGGGAGAGCATATGTAGCTCAGTGGTTGAGCACCTGCTTCCCATGTACAAGGCACTGCGTTCAATCCCCAGTACCATCTAAAAAAAAAATTCACATGGTCCTGAGTCTTGAAATATCCAGTTACACATTGATAGCTGAACTTCAAATATAACACAAGCAACTTCTGGGCTAGGGCTACAGTGTGATTTTTTTTAAAATAAAAAATAAAACACAAAAATCTAAAACAGAAGGGGATTAAATCCTACTCAAATCTAGCAATGCCTAGACATAGCAAAGTTTCCAAGAAACTCAAAATCTTTTAAAATTTGACTTGCTCTTCTCATCCAGTTGATTTTTATCTGGGAGCTATCTCTTCCCCCATCACTTCCCTTGGGGATGTAATTTTGTTGAAATTATCTCTCTGCACTCTTAGGTCCCTTTGAGAATGATGGACATAAAAAGACTCTCGTGGATGTGGGCATACAAATTGATTCCTAGCTATTTCCAAACAGGCAAATTATTCCCATGATTTTATCGGTGGCTTTGTGCTGATTACTATGTGGAAGACCTCAAGAGTTTCTATTTTTCCATATTAAATTCTATCTTGGAATATTACTTCGTGCTTTTACATCTGGAAATTCAATCTTTTTAGTTTTATACTCAATTTGAGTTATAAAAAGCAACTTTTCCTCCTATTTTTTATCCTGCAAGTCTTGAGAAATGGTCTTTGGCAAGAAACATTAAAGACTTGATATACATATATATATATTTTTTTTTTGAGGAGGCCTGGACTTGTACCTGGAACCTCATATGTGGAAAACTGGCACTCAACCACTGAGTCACATCAGCTCACTTGAGTTGGTTTTTTTGTTTGTTTGCTTGGTGTGTGGGAAAATGTGCCCACCCTATATTTACTCCTCACCTATCACCACGTGATAGCTACCGTTTAATGACTGACTCCTATGTGCCAGACACTGAACAGACACTTTGCACACATTAGGTACTTCAGTCTGCATGGTTATCCTCCAAGAAGAAATAGTTGCCCCATCCACCCTGGATTGTCCCACCATCCATTCCCCCACTCATCCACCCATCGACCTACCCGTCCATCCCTCCATCTACCCATCCATGCCCCCATTCATCCAACCACCCATCCATCCATCCACCCATCCATCCACCCATCCATCCTTCCATCCTTCCATCCATCCATCTGTAAGTTAAGTGGGGGAGTTACTTGTTCAACACAGTTTTATCCGACTCCAGTCAGCCACAGTCTTCATGATGCTCCTGTTACCAGACATGACACACACAGTGTGGATACAGAGGGTGAATTTTCCTAACAGACATAAAATAACATGAGATATCAGGTCTGTCCCACTAATTCCCACATTCCCACTGTGCCTCGAGATCCTGTTTGACACCAAAGGCACTGATGCACCACCTGCAGCTCTCACTGGCATTTGTTTCAGGTGGTGTCGCTGTAGCTTTTTGGAGCTGAACCCTCTACCTGCACATAATGTCACAGGTTATGCAGTTGCCTCTGGAGCTGGGATGGTAGTTTGAAAATAAGATGGGCTTTGGAACCAGACACATCTGGGTTCAAATTCTGGGTTTGAGTACAATTAATCAGCTGTTGGATCTTGAACAGAAGAGTCCATTCTGAGCCTTGGGATCCTCATCTATAAAGTAGAGATAATAAAACATAACTAACATCATTTGTGAAAATTCATCCACATGACATTCAATAAATATCGTGAGCACCTATGATGTGCTGCACATGATTCTAAAAATATAACAGCTGAAGAAAACCAGCAAAATCCCCACATTCTTGCTGGGGAAGTAATGAATACATTATATACCTAAATAAATATAAAGATAAATATATTATATATGAATTACAGAGTATATTAAAAGGCAATGAATGCTGTGGAATAAAAAGAAGCAGGTTAGCAAGATAGGTGAGTTTCAGAGGGACAGACGTGTGTATAATATTAAATGGATTATCAGCGTAATCTCAATAGGAAGGTGACATTCTGGCAAAGATGTGGAGGGAGAAAAAGAGATAGTGTGCGCCATATGAATATATAAAGGCAGCCCATAGGAGGAAGCAGGAGTAACCAAATGAAAAATCGTGTGGTAAGAGGTGACTGGAGAGTTTGAGAAAAAACAAGGACACTCAGAATACAGGAATGTGGTGGCCAGAACTTGAGGACTTCCCTTTCACTCAGTCAAGACAGGAGCCGTTGGGACTCTTGAGCAGATGACTGGTGTGAACAGACATATTCTAAAAGAATCATGCATTTAATGGTGCCTATCCCTACTGCTCCAAAATGTGTTTATCAATTGCAGTGAATGTACCACACTGATGAAAGATGTTGCCAATGTGGGGAAAATGTGGGAGGTACAGGGAGGTTATTCTCTGTAACATTTATGTAATTAAAGTACCTTTTAAAAAAGAAAAAAAAAGAAAAGAAAAAAACACTATATAATATCTGAGGGGAAAAAAATGTGCTTATCCCAGTGCCCAAGCGGTAGTAGGTATCCCACGAATCCCACAAATGGACATTCCTTTCTCCTTTCCTCTCTCTCACTCTGTCTCCTTAATTACACTAAAAATACAAATGACGAATGAGATCTTATCTAAGCCTATGCTCTTAATCTTACACTCTCAACCACCATCTGTTTGGTTTCATCAGGTACCTAAGTGCTTTAAAAGCACACCAATGTTCATAGTGGCACTATTCACAATTGCCAAAAGATGGAAGCAATCCAAGCATCCATCAACTGATCAAAAGATAAATGAAATGTGGTATACACACATAATGGAATGTTATTCAGCCATAAAAACAAATGATGTTTTGATACATGTGACAATGTGGATGAACCTTAAAGACATCCTGTTAAGTGTAATAAGCCAGACACAAAAACACCAATATTATATCATCTCACTTATATGAAATAACTAGAATAAGAAAATTCACAAAGTCAGAATCTAGACTATAGGTTAACAGGGGTTGGGGTATGGGTAGGGAATAGGGAGCGAAGTCTTAAATATTCAGAGTTTCTATTTGGGACTATGAAAAAGTTTTGGTAATGGATGGTGGTGATGATAGCACAACATCATGAACATAATTACTAGCACTGAATTGTGGTTAAAAGGGGAAATTTTAGGTTGATATATATGTTAACAGAATGAAACTTAAAAAGAAAATCCAAAGACCTGTACAACGTGAATACTAAGATAAACCATGTACTATAGTTAAAAACACAATTTTAAAAATGTGCTTTCATCAGTTTAAACAAATGCACCACACCAATGGAAGGTGAATAATAGGGTGGTTTATGAGAATCTTGTATTTTAATCATGATTTTTCTGTAAACCCACAACTTCTCTAATGAAAAAAGAAATCCAGGCCAGAAGAAAGCAAAGCAACAGGGACAAAACAACCAAAAGAGAAAAGCACCCAGAACAACCAGCAAGATGGCAGTGGAGTAAGGAGCTCCTAAAGTCAGCTCTGCTACAGGGCACTTAGTAAATGCCCAGAGCTCTCTGGAGCTAGCTGAAGCACCTGTTTCGGGGCTTTAGGAGGCCAGAAGGGCATCCTGACACATCCTTGAAGGAGTGGAAGAAGACTGCCCGTCTGCAGAGAAGACTCATAAGTAGAGGCTCCACACCCTGGAGGCCAGTGCCATCCTCCATTGGAGGCACAAGCCACATCAGGATCTGTTTTGTGGCTGGAATTGGAAGCTCCACTTCCCAAAAATGGGGAAGGCAGAGATGATTGGGCACCAACTTCAGCTACTGATGAGTAAATTCAGTGGTCTACAGTATAATCCTGAGAACAGCTAAAATTTGAACTTGTCCAAGTAGAAAGAGGACAGGAGCCACCATCTTAACTCCACCCATGGCAGACGGGAAGCAGGGCAGAATGAAAATCCCAATGCTTGTAGGGGCCGGCTTCTTTCCATCCAATTTGGATTGTAGCTCTAGCCTAAGCCCCAGCCCCACCTCCAGCAGGGGGGAAGCTTGGGGGACCTGTGCCAAACTCTCTGGAAAAATACAGGCATTGCCACAGAGACCTGTGATCATCCTACTCTGGTGGTACAAGCTGCCTCAGGAGCTGTTCTGTGGCTGGAGCTGGAAATTCCATTTCCAAAACTAAAGAGAGAAACTGCACCCAGAATAAATACTCTAGTAAGCCAGATGCTAAGACACCAACAAAAAAATTACTAATCCACACCAAGAAACAGGAAGATATAGCCCAGTTAAAGGAACAAGATAAGCCTCCAGATGACATAAAGGAGTTGAGGCAACTAATCATAATGTTCAAACAAATCTCCTTAATAAGTTCAATGAGATAGCTAAAGAGATTGAGGCTATTAAGAAGAGATTAGATGAGTACAAAGAGGAATTTGAAAGCATACATAGAAAAATAGCATATTTTATGGGAATGAAAGGTGCAATAAATGAAATTAAAAATACAATGGGGGAAGCGAATGTGGCTTAAATGATTGGGCTCCCGTCTAGGTGAGGGCAAGCTGGCATGCGGAGAACTGGCCTGCACAGAGAACTGATGCAATGAGATCACACACACACACACACATTAAAAAATAAAAGACAGAGGAAAGACAATGAGAAACATAATGAACCAGGGAGTTGAGGTGGCTCAAGCAATTGAGTGCCTCTCTCCCATGTCAGAAGATCCCAGGATTGGTTCCTGGTGCATCCTAAAGAGAAGAAAAGAAGAAAAGTCAAGCAGACACAGAACATACAGCAAATGGACACAGAGGACAGACAGCGAGTGCAAGTGCGGGGGGGGGGATAAAAAAATACACTGAAATCATATAATATCAGATTTGAGGAGGCAGAAGAAAGCATTGGTGAGCTTGAAGAAATGGCCTCTGAAAGCAAACATACAAAGAACAGATGAAGAAAAGAATGGAAAAAAATTGAACAAGGTCTCAGTGAACTAAACAACAGCAAGAGACATGTAAACATATGTGTCAAGGGTGTCCCAGAAGGAGAAGAGATGGGGAAAAGGGGTAGAAGGAATATTTGAAGAAATAATGGTAGAAAATTTCCCAACCCTATTGAAGGATGTCCAAGAGGCACAATGTACTCCCATGTGAATAAATCTGAATAGACCAACTCCAAGACACATACTAATTAGAATGCCAAATGCCAAAGACAATTCTGAGAGCAGCAAGAGAAAAGCAAAGCATAACATATAAAGGATACCCAATAAGATTAAGTGCTGATCTCTCATCAGAAACCATGAAGGCAAGAAGACACTGGTATGATATATTTAAGATACTGCAAGAGAAAAAATTCCAGCCAATAATCTTATATCTGGCAAGATTTTATTTCAAAAATGAGGGTGAATTGAGAATATCCACAGATAAACAGACACTGAGAGAGTTTGTAACCTAGAGACCAACTTTGCAGGAAATACTAAAGGGTGTGCTACAGCCTATAAAGAAAAGACAGGAGAGAGAGACCTGGAAGAGAGTCTAGAAATGAAGATTATATCAATAAAAGTAACTAATAGTGTCAAAAGAGTGGTGAAAATAAAATATGACAGATAAAACCCAAATATTCAAGAATAAAGTTAACCAATGATGTAAAGCACTTGCTTTATATCAAATAAAACATCAAGTTATTCTTTAACAACTCGTTGTTAATAGAAATTTTAAAAGACCTAAATAATTGGAAGAACATTCCATGCTCACAGATTGGAAGACTAAATATCATTAAGATGTCTATTCTACTCAAACTGATATACAGATTCAATGCAATCCTGACAAAAATTCTACCAGCATTCTTTAAATAAATGGAAAACAATGATTATCAAATTTATTTGGAAGGGGAAGAGGTCTTGAATAGCCAGAAACATCTTCAAAAGGAAAAGTGAAGTTGGAGGACTCTCATTTCCAGACTTTAAATCATATAACCTAGCTACAGTGCTATGGAAAGTGGATGTGGCTCAACTGATAGAGCGTCCACCTACAATATTGGAAGTCCAGGTAGCCAGGGTCTCCTGGCCTGTGTGGTGAGCAGGCCCATGTGCAGTGCTGCCATGCACAAGGAGTGCCATGCCACATGGGTACCTCCTACATAGGGGTGCCCCACAAGTAAGGAGAGCTGCCCCATGCAAAGAAAGTTCAGCCCACCCAGGAGTGGCACCATATACATGGAGAACTGGCGCAGCAAGGTAACACAACAAAAAAAGACACAGATTCCTGGTGCTGCCTGGCAAGAATGCAAGTGGAAATGGAAGAACACACAGCAAATGGACACAGAGAGCAGACAATGGGGGGGGATGGGGAGAGAAATTAATTAATTAATTAAAATAAAATTTAAAAAACCAGCATGGTACTGACATAAAGACAGACACATAGACCAATGGAACAGAATTGATGGTTCAGAAACAGACCCTCCCATCTATGGTGAAGTGATTTTTTATTAGCCTGTCAAATCCACCCAGCTTGGGCAAACAGTCCATTCAACAAATGGTGCTGAGAGAACTGGATATGCGTAGTCAAAAGAAGGAAAGAGGACCCCTCCTTTCTATCTCACACCTTTTCCAAAACTTAACTCAGAATGAATTAAAAGCCTAAATATAAAAGCAAGAACCATAAAGCTTCTAGAGGAAAATGTAGGAAAATATCTTCACAACCTAATGGTAAGTGGTAGATTCTGAAAGGAGATAAAAGGAGGACTGAGATGGACTACTGATGTTTAATGTATGTAGAAGTTTTAATTAGCTTTACTGTAAAAGTGTGGAAATGTATAGATTTGATGGTAATACATTATAGTGAGTAACAGCTGGTTTATAAATGGGAATGTGGCTGGAAAGGGTAGTCTAGGGATATAAATGCCAATTGACAGAATGCTAAAAACTAATCCAGGGACTGAATAGCACAGTAAACCCAGAGGTGGATGAGAATTGTGGTTGATGGTACAGATGCAAGAGTGTCTTTTTGTGAGCTAGAGCAAATGTGTATCACTATTGTAGGATGGTGGGAATGTGGAGAAGCATGAGAAAAATGCAACTGGAGGGACCTATGGACTGTGGCTAACAGTAATAATGTAATATTCTTGCATTTATGCCAAAGATTTACTGTGTTGATAATGGGGGATTATTGAAAAAGTATGCCAAATGTACACTATGGACCTGGTAATAATGGGATGATATTATCTCATAATCTGTAACAGATGTTCCACCACAGTGTGGTGAGTTGATAGAGGGATGTTGTTTGGGAATTCTGCACATGTGTGTGATTGTTTTCTGTCATAAAAATATATTTTAAAAATAATAATAGGGCAGGTTGGGGGAAAATACACCAAATGCAAGATAAGGACTATAATTAGTAGTAAGATTTTGACAATATTCTTTCATAATTTGTAACAAATGTCTCACAACACTACAAGGTGTTAGTGGTAAGTAGATGTTTGGGACCCCGTATGATGTTATACATGTTTTCTTTGTAAGTTCACAACTTTTACTATGCACTTATTGTTTATGTATGTTCATGTTTAAATAACATAAAACTAATAATAATAGAATGGGTTAGGGGAAAATACTTTGGTTAGTAGTAATATTTTGACAATGCTCTTTAATCATTAGTTAAAAATGTTTCACAACAATGCAAGGTATTGGTGGTAGGGTGAGGTATGAGAGCCCTGTATGATGTTATGTATATTTGTTTTGTGAGTTCACAACTATTACTATAGACTTATTGTTTATGTATGAGTGATATATGTCGATAAATTAAAAAGAAAACAATACAAAAAAAGCATCCCAGTACAAAGCTTGCCCCATCCTGAATCACCTTGCTGTTACTTGATGCCCTTAGCTAATTCTTTGACATAGTTCATGCTAACTGAACATGCATGTTCTGCATGAAAGAGTTCCTTTAATCTGCGTAAGCCAGGTAGAAATCCTTGTCCTCATTGTATTATTTACCCTCAAAGATAAAGCATGCATAGATAAGCTGAGTCCTGCCGCCAGAAGGTCCTAGTTCACTCCTGGATGTGCAGACAGCACTTTACTTCCAGTGGAGAGTGGAGATGGCCCTTGATCGAAGCTGCTGGGGCACCAGGGTGTTGTCACCCCCACAGCACAGCTCAGCATCCTGGACCACCGCTGCTGGTGGTGGAGGCAGCACGCACAAGTGACCGGCCTCCCGTCTAGGCTGGCGAGGTGCCACAAGCAAGTGGGCAGTCAGGAAGTTCCTGCCAGGTCACCCATACCAGGTAGCCACCCTGCTCCCTGTAAGTGACTCTCAGTTGGGATAACACACAGCAAAGCTACCTGGAAACAGAAATGCCAGACTCTCCTAATTCACTTCCAAGACGTACCCAAATCCCTGACAGTGCACACACCTCAGTGAGGCTGGGGGAAGATGAGTCCTGAGATCAGACACCTGGCTTCTCTTGGAACCAGCACTGCTGTAATGTCTTTGTTTTCTTTACCTGCTAGCAACCTTCCTCTTTCAACTTGTGATACCTTCCTACTGCATCAATAGCCAACCCCATCCCATGCTTCCTTCTACTCGTACAATGTCTCATGCCACCATCTTGGCCCCAGACCCAAAGGACTCTTCCTGGCTCCTTCTCCTTTCAGCTGCCACTCAGGCTCCCCTCTTTCCTTGATCAAATCTATCAAAATGGCAGATTTTACTTACCACCTACACCTAGGAGGTATTAATGAAATATTGGTGGATGAATGAGTCAATCAAATGATTAGTAAATAGATACTTAAATGAAAGGAACATTTCTCAGTAGATTCAGGTGTCTCCTAAAAAGCTTGTGCCTATAGTTAGATTTTCATTTCTTTTACCCTGCTAAGACTGAAATTATTTAAAATACAGTAGGAAGAATTGGAATATATCTATTGAGTGGAGAGTTTGAATGAAATACTAAACATTTAGTTTAGATGATTTGCATGCCATTCTCTAATCATTTAGTCTCAGCTTGAGTATTTTATTCATCTGTTTACCAATAATTTCCTTATTTGCATGATTTATTAAACACCCTGGAAATGCATAGAGGAAGCACAGTCGAGACCAGCCTGCAGACCTCTGTGGCTTTGCTCCCCATTAAGGAAGTTCAAACCAAGGGCCCAGATGGAGGTGCTGCTTGTTCCAAGGCTCGGCTCAGACTCCCCAGAGCATTCTCTCCCAGTGCTCACCTCTGTGCCTGGGGCTTGGAGACACATGAGGAAGCCCAGGACATCCCTGACAGATGCTCATGTGTGGCAATGCCCAGACCACGTCTCGCTTGTTTGAGAGACTTCATGTACCCACATGGGATGCCTTCAGACCCTTTTCCTGCGCTTCAGGTCTCAAATGATGCTCCACTGTTGCAGAATTTTTCTTTTTTTCACCAAGTGGAATGCTCACTAAATCCAGTAGCCTTTTCTCCCATTCTTTTCAATTTCTCTCAATTACCCAAGCCTGGGTTATAGAATAATTCAGTACAACGACAGGGGGGCCACTCAGCTGATTTTCCTTGTGTCAGTCAATGCTATGAGTGATGGGAAAAAGCAAGTGTTTAACATCTGCTGGGCCCTCTACCCCTTTAAGAGTTATGCTCACAATCATCCTGTGGGACATTTAGGGCAGACGCTTTTCGGTGATAGGCAACTTTCAGTGATTACGTCATTTGGCCAAGTTGTCCCACGAGCAAGTAGTGGAGAAACTGGAAATCAGGTCTTTAGATATAACACCAGGTAACTCGGCCTTAATGCAAAAGAGTAAACACATAGATGTCCTTTTATACTTGACCTGGGAATGCATTCTTCTAGTTCTGGTGGAAAATGATCAAGGCAGCTTGCTACAACACAGTCCCTTTCTGCTTCAGCTGAGGACTGCCCCTTGATTCTAACCCCTCTTCCCTCCATGTAAGTGTCTCCCTGTGAACACGCCTGGCCTGGGAAACAGACTGATGACCACAAAGCTGGAATTTTTACAGCCTGTTACTCCTTAAGCTCCTCTTCAATTCGCCGTCATCCTCATTGCTTAACCCTAACCCCTTGCCATCTGACTTCGTCACCCTGGTTGCATTAACTCCCCTCGGCAGCCCAAAGAGCTTTTGCTCATTTCTCATTCTCACGGATCCTTTTTAGCATTTGATGCTCGGTCTAAGAGATCACTCTTTCCTGCACTGGCTTTTTCTCCCTATACCTTCTGATTATTTCCTCCCCTCTGAAGGCACCTTCCTTTCCCCTCTTCCTAAATCGAACCTTTCCAAGATCCTCATCTTTAACCTGTGTTCACTCTTTTAAGGAGAGTCTCATCTACTCCCATCACATCCACCCACCACCCCATGAAAATTCCTCTCTAAACTCTGGTCCTAGTTTTCTCCTGAACCCCCAACATTTAGTGCCAACTGCCACCAGGAGAGCTCCACCTGGATATCCCACTATGTTGGGAGCAGTCAAAATAAAGTACATGCCGAACTCAGCAAGAGCCGGCAGCACGGCTGCCAGAGGGAGGCCAACTTTCTCATTTGAGTGAACTATAGTTGGTTCACCACAACATGGCGGGTCCCACAACATGGCAGAATCCAAATCTGCCCTGTCACTTCCTTATTCTTCTTCCCTCTCAGTCCTTTGTTCTCCGTCTTCCCGCCACTGCCCAGACCGATAAGATAATGCGCAGGCGCAAGACGCAGGCGCAAGACGTGAAACTGAAGTCCGCCTTCTACCTCAGCAACAGAAGTAGCCAATCCCTAGCTTCCACCTCCACCCACCGCCCTTCCCCTTCCCAAGAGTATATATGCTTTGTTCCCTCAATAAAATTCGCAGCTTGATCAGAACACTGTCTTGCTGTCATTCTTCGTGTCTCTTGTCCCACCATTCTTTCTCGGCAGGTTTCGAGCCCTCGTTGCCGTCCCGCGGGCCGGGGCACCACTACTGTTTTCTTTTACGGGGACTCCTGCTCGTCACGCCCCTACTGCCCACCTAGCACAGAGCTTGCTAAGCCACAGCTCTACCTGGGTTCTAGTCCCAGCTCTGCCAATTACTAAGTAACTTTTTGTTTGTTTGTTTTAAAAATATATTTATTGTCTTTTTTAAAAAGATACGTAGATGACACAAAATGTTACATTAAAAAATATAAGAAGTCTTATAAAAACATAAGATATTATATCGCAATTTTCTCATCTGAAGAATGGAAATCCTAATAGCACCTCCTCAGATGGTCGTTTTGAGACTGGAGGGGGGTGGCGGGCAGCCCTAGTGCAGCCTGCCGCCCCTCCCTGGGAGCCACAAATGCATCCTGGGCTCAGATAGGTGTGTCAGCCTGGCAAAATATAATGCAATCTCCCGGGAGATAAGGGATCTGCAGCTTCCCTCCTTCCCCTGTTGTCCCGAAGACATTCCCTGGAAATAGCTGGACTCTGATGGGAGTGTTTCATGAGCCTCTACTGGTGTATCCATCTCCGGCCAAGGGGAGCACGGTTCCTCCACGATGGCACCACACGAGCACAAGAGAAACACAAGACGGGTGCTGCATGCAGAGCAGCTCCCTGCTCTAGCCAGGGCGTGACAACTGCTGGCCACATGACCTTGCCTAGTCTCCTCTTTTCCATCAGGCTCTGTGTGCGTCATTCTTTGGCTGGTGAACCCAACACCTGGACCAGAGCAGGTTGGTGTCTCCTTAGATATTTGTCCAACTAACCTACAGAAAGAGAATCTGTCCTAAGAGAATACATTGAGACATTAAACCGTATGTTTTGCTCCGTATTTTCCCCCATCCTTGCCAAGAAGAGGCTCTGCCCTCTGTGGTCCCCGGTCTCAGAGGGGTTCTCAGGGCTCCAGTCCAAAGGAATTTGAAGGTGATATTTCTCCTCAGCTTTTCAGAAAGCCCGAGCACTCAGCCTGGTTGTCCCCCGTGTCCTCCACTAAGAGGGGAACGAGAACGCTTGGCGGGGAGTTTCAGGGAGGAGTGGTTTCCCTGACCTGGAAAGGGGGCTGCTTGGACCGTTCTCATCAGGGATGAACACTGGTGCTTCCCCAGCTCTGTGGGAGCCCCGGGTGGCTGTGCGAGGGACCTGGCCGATGCCTCCAGAGGACGGTGAGGAGAAATGAGCCGCAGTCACCTTCTCCAAGGCGCCAGCAGGTGGCAGAGCGGAGATTGAAATTCCAGGCAGGGTCCATCTGATTCCAAAGTCAACGTGCATTTCAACATCACTGCTCTGTGCTCAAAACAAAGAGCTCCTAAGTACAGCAAGTGAAGATATTTATCTTGTGGTGGCAAGAGGAGATGTAGGGGAAATCTCTTTTCAAATACCTTTCAAAGGATGTGGTGGAAATAGCTTAGGATTCAGAATAAAGTGACTTGGGTTTGAATCACAGCTGGGTGACCTTGATGTTATCAGCAAAAAGGAAATAAAAATGCCTAGCCCATTTGTTCATGGCGGAACTGACCTGTCCCGTACTTTATAGACTGAATGACTGCAGTAGGAATTACCATTCTCTTCTGACCTTTAAGACGGTTCCCATGATCAGGTACTAAATGACAAGAAAAGATAAAGTGTTCACAGAAATGCAACCCATTTGCTTGGTCCATAGGTAGCATTTTCCTGAACTAAAAATAGTAATTTGTCCCTAGAATATTAGCCGAAATACTATACAAGTAGTACAAACCTGAGACACCCCATTGACACTGCAATCAGTTTAATTGCAAATACAGAATTTATTGCAAGTATACAGAAACAGAATGTAGAACTGATGTGGAAGAAGCCTGATTTTTGCGTTGGGCAGATTTGGATCAAAAAACAAGATTCTGACCCTTTTGAGCGTGTCACCTTGGGCATGTTAACCTCTCTGATATTCAGGTTCCTCAAGTCTGTAGTGGAAATAATAATATTAAGATCCGCCCATGACAGTTTTGGAGAGAAACAAATGAAACAGTCAATGCAACATACATGGCACTGGTCATATAATTGCTGATCAATGAGTTTTAATTCCTCTAGGAGTGGAAAGAAGCCTTAAAATCTCCTGCCTGAACCCTCTCACATTGGCATTTGTTTTTATTTCATTAGAAGCAAAACTATTGGAACTATGATTCAAGAGTCTCGAAGGAAATGTATCAATACATTAAATATTGATACTAAGTGATTATCTATAATGTAAATTACATATGGCTCTTGAACAAGTCAATGGGGATATAATTTTCTGCCAAATACACATCGTAAACCAATGCAGTGGATTACCCCCTTTATTCATTTCGGAGCCTTGCCCAAGAAGCAGCCATATAATTAGGTACTATGCTTTCATCACCATCACCACCATCCCTTTCATTTCCATGAACTAAACACTATTCTAAGACTAAAGACAAAGGCGACAAATGTCTTAGGTGTCTAAACTATGGCCAGGAAGTCGTGTTATCATATACGCCCACCTTTAGTGTTATCATTTAAAAGTGAAACACTTTCCTCTTAATCATGCTGAGGAACCTGGGTTGATAAACGTAATTGTGTTAAGAATCAGCTTCCTATTACCCTCTGGCCTGATCACACCAGGTCCACACAGCAGGATTAAGGGACTTGCGTGGCTCCTCAGGCACCTCTCTTGGGTGCATATCCCCCTAGAGTCTTTGCCTCTCTCTGATGAATTTTAATCTACATTAAAGGTATTTAAAAGTTTACCTTGAGAGCAAGGAGTGCTTGGAATGCTTGTTCGCTGAGGAAGTTAATGCTGTCATTTGTTGCCTGTAGCCTGACTACTTCCAAAATGGATTTGCTGCTGCAACTGAATAATTTTTCACTGACTGAATTAACTAATCAAAATGCTTTGGGGAGAATCTTCTCAGGTGTGACATTTATTGAATGAAATTGTGTTTTTATAAGACTGGCAAGTTGAATGCTTCAAATTCTTCTCTCTACGCTGTACCTCAGAAGAGCCCACCCTTTTTCTCTGTAGCCAAATATACTCCTGAGAGTCTTGGAACACACTGTGTTCTCTATGTCTCCAGGTCCCTGCATATACCGTTCCCTTCCTCTCCACAATCTGGCCTGACAGACTCCTGCTGGTTCTTCAGAGTGCTTTCTTCCCACTCTCATTCATTCATTCAACAAGCACGTAAATGAGCTCTAAGTGGCAGGCACTGCACTGGGTCCTGGGGACAGTCCAGCGAGGGACATTTGTAGGTTAATGGTTACAGTTAACGGGTACACATAAGAGGAAGATCTAACACAGCCTGCAGGCAGGGGAGGAAGGTCAAAGACAAGTTAACCCGGCACTGGGTCCTGAGTGCAAGTCTGGTTGGGAAGGCAGAATGTTTGTTTTCATCAGGAACCGTGTGACCGGAGAGAATGGCAAACAATTAAAGGGAGGTGTTTTAAGGAATCCAAGGACTCTTGTGGAACCCAAGTATGGGAAGTGTTTGGAAGGGAAGGGCTGGGCAGGTAGCCTTCGATTCCCTCACCTCGTCACAAACTTTTCTCCGAGGACCCTATCCCCTTTCTAGTCACTTGTGACATCCCCGTTCACATTAGCTGCCAGGTGGGGCAGAGCGTCCTACAGCTGCGATCCAGCCAGGTGCACGGTTAATTTCTGGACCCACCTTCATTGTCTGTATGTGAGGAACAAGCGGCAAGGACTTCTGCCTGCAAACTTATCTACTGTTCAGCAAGAAAAGCCGGCTGAAACCTTGTGGACTTTAGACCATGAGGAGTAACCTGTGCCTCCAGACACCTTTGTTTTACATCTCCAAGCCTCTGAAAGCTTAGTTCTCAGGGCCCCTGGCTCAGGTCCCAGGGACAGTCTAACACAGATGGCAGTGTAAGGAGCTGCTGTGTCTCCTCTCCTCATGGACTGCTCCTCCTCACTTGAACACGGCATTTTCTTCTGCCCTGCCGGGACCCACAGCCAGCTCTGTACAGGCTCTGAGCGTGGCCAGACTTTCTCCAGGTTCTTGGCTAAGCTACAAAAAATGACTTTTAAGTGCAAGCCGGTTTAGTTAGGCTAGTAGTTTATTAAGGAAGGGAGGGAAGAGAAATGGGAGAAAATAACAGATCATGGGTCCCAGGTATAGAGGGAGGGACTGAAAAGAGATAGGGTGGGCTGATTTACAGAAGACAATTCCCCATTTCAGGTTACAAAATGCCCATGTTTACGTGTGAGCTGTTTCAGGCATGGGGGAAAAAGGCAAGAGCAGGGGGCCAGTTTGGTTTTTGTGCTTGCTTTTTAAACCATTAATTATTCTGCTCCTTTGCTAATGTTCGGGGAGGAGTCCAGTTGTTTGTCGTTTTGATTGGTTATTCCACCCATCAGTTTGCCAGGAGGGCCCAATGATAAGACCCCTGGAGAATATCCAGGGTTTCTCCTTGCTTCCGGAGGAACTCTCGTTCTGAATGGGGGTTCTCGCAGGTTCTTCCAACAGCCATTTTGTGGCGTATTCGTAGCCGTGTGTTTAATGGTGGTGTTTTTTTCTGCCAGGTTCCAAATCTGTCTATTGACGGCCTAATTTACTAGCCTGCCTCATGAGGGTCTGTCGCTTGCAAACCCATTCCCAGTTTATGTCCAAGCCAAGAATCAGCTTGATGAGAAGTTTTATATTACATTGAATTTACGAGGAATTTGGGGAATCTCTTGGAAGCCAACCTGAGGATCTCTCTCTCTCTTCCTCTCTCTCTCTCAGCCTTAGCCTTAATCTGCACATTTGCTGGTTTGTTTGTTTTTTTCTCTTTCCATAAACCAGTTTCTCTGCAACATTTTTGCTTGCCCATCACATCAGCTTGCATTGACTTTGACTTGCCATGGTGCTAACTCTGGTTCCAACACTAGGTAATCTCATAGATCCAGTTCTCAACATGGTCTGATCCTAAATTCTGGGTCTGTTGCTTTTAATTTAGGGAGAAAGGACTCTTTTGGCTTGGTTTTGTTCTTGTGTCCATCTCTGATCCCAATCAGCTATAACTACTACTGTGAGACTGCTAGTGCAAATACAGTTGTCTAGCCCAGAGCATCCACAAGGTGCTCGGGAGGACATGTCCAAAGAAGTGAAAACGAGCTGCGAAGGCATCCCAAGTATGTCATCCCCAGCATGCCAGGCAGTGGGCGCAGTGAATGCCAGGGCTGGAGGAGGCAGAGAGCTTGGTATATAAAGGAACTGCACGTGGTCCAGTATAGAGTACAGCATTTGAGGTGGGACATAGTGAGAGATGAGGTAGAGAAGCACAGGGATGAAGTTGTGAGGGGCTCTCTTGCGATGCCAAGGAATTGAAAGAGAAAAAGCCGAGTTCTCTCTTCCCTCTGGGCCTTTGCATATGCCTTACCCTCTTCCTGGAGGGAACACTGTTGGCTCTTCTCCTGGATTCACCAGGTATTTGCCCTTTGGCAACTCCTCTGGAATTCTTCCCTAACTCCCCAAGATTGGGGTAGTTGCTGGATGCTTCTACAGCTCTGTGTGCTTGTATCTACCAGTGCACATTTCCCACCCTGGATTCTGACTGCCTGCTTCTTTTGTCTCTTCCAGTAGAATATAAGCAGGGCTCTTGTCCAAATGCCTCTATCCCTAGCACAGTGTCTGGCACTCACAGGAAACCAGTAAATACCTGTTTAAGGAATGATGAATCAATGAATGGATGAGGCGGATACCAGTCAAGCTGCCAGCAAGCAGCCTTTTTTCCCCCAGTAAGGTCTGGGTTTGCTTCTTAGGTAGACCAGCTGGAATTCTCTCAGCCCCCAGTCCTTGGGGAATGAAGGTCCTCCTTCAGGTTCTCCCATGTCAACCCTGGGATTCTAGATGAAAATGCCCTCCTGGCACTTCTCTCCTTGTTCCCTACTCACTTCCTTGATGACCAATCTAGATTGCTTTCCTAATGTGATTCTGCATTTTGTCATCTTAATCCTTTCCCTTCTCCTCTTGCTTCTCCCTCATTTCCAGCCTTGACCTGCTAAAGCACTCCCCAACTCATCATCTGCTCACTTTGCATTATCTATCAAGGTTCTCGCATTCCTGTCCCAGACTGTCCACACCACCAGCACATTACCTTCTCCTCTGTCAAGCACATTTAGCACAAATAGCAAGAAGAGGAATCCTTAGTTACAGATTATAATAAACCTATTTTCCCACTTTATTTCATTAATGACTGTGGTCCTGTCATTAGTACTCCAGAGGAGTAGTCAAATATATATTTACTGTGCGTGCATTCTAGCTCAATCTTGGAGTGCCCCCAGGGTTTGGTCTTTGAATCACTTCTCTTGTATATTCATAGTCCATTGTTAAATGCACCCAGTCTCAAAGCTTTAAGACCATCTATATGCCAAGGACCCCCGAATTTATTTCTCCAATCAAGACCAATTCCCTAAACTCCAGCCTCAAATCTGACAATTCTACTTAGATATCAAATAAACATCTCAAAGACAACACATCCAAAATGGAACTTCTGGTTTTTGCACCAAAGCCTGCTCCACCCACTGCCCTCCACAGCTCAGGTTATGGCAGCTCGACAACTCCATCCTTCTGGTTGCTCAGTCCAAAAACCTTGGAGGCATCCTAAACTCTTTTCCTCTGCTCAAAGGTCACAGCAAGTCCATCTTTAAATCCTGTTGGTTCCACCTGAAAATATGTTCAGGTCCATTCTCCTCATTCCTACTGCTCCCTCTCTGGTTGGAGCCACCATCATCTCTTACCTGGACCACTGCCGTAGTCTCCAGCAGGTCTCCATGCTCCTCCTCTTGCTGCCACCCAAACTATTCTAACGTTGCTGCACCATACCCTCCAATGGCTCTCAATTTCACTCAGAGTAAAAGCTCGAGTCTTCACCTTGGCCCACATAATTCCACAGGATTTGCTACCTTACTCTTAGATCTTATCTTCTAGTCAAGCCCACAGCTGCCCCCATGCTTTTCTTTGAACAAGACAAGCGCAGTCCACTTAGGAACCTTCACTCTAGCTATCCTCTCTGCTGAATGCTGTTCCCCAGGTTCAACTGGCAAGCTCTTTGCCTCCTTCAAGGCTCTGCTCGGGTATCACTTTCTCAGAGAAGCTCACTTCCCCACCCTACTTAATGCTGAACCTCATCACCAGCTCCAGCCCTCTTCACCTGAATTCCCCTTACCTCCCTCTACTTTTTCCTTTTTTCCACAGACATATCTCTTTCTGATCTATTATATCACATATTTATTTGCTACATTTGCTGTCTATTGTCTTCCTTCCTTGCCTGAATGCTCTAAGAAGGTGATTTTTTTCACTGCTCTATCTAAGCTCTTAGCAGAGTACTTGGTTTAAAGCAAGGGTTTAGTAAACATTGTCAGATGAATTAATGAATGAAGAAACACATGAAGCTCTCTTACCTTCTCTTACCTTTATGTGTATCTCCACCTCAGTGGTGTCATTCCTAAATTGCAAGCTCCAAAAGAACAGAAAGGATGTCTATCCTCTTATGGTAAAGCAGGATTTTTATCTAAATTTCAGCAAACTATCGCTTTATGACTGTGACTCTCCACATAAATTTATCCCTCACTGATTATTCTAGATTACATAAGAGTACTGCTCACTCTGATGTGATTGCTGATTAATCACAAGACTGATGTAAGCTGAGAGCTTCAAGAAAAAGACTCTTTCACATTTACCTCAGGGTCAAATGGTAACATATGAGGATTTTGTGGGAAAAGAAATTCAGAAGAGGTTCACATCCAGAAAACTTAAGGATTCAAGGGTCATTTTCAGATGTACAACTTGTCAGGATATTGGTTCAATATTCCGTAACAGATCGATGCACATTTCCATGCCTGTAAAAATCTGTTTGTATCTCACATGGCACATGTGGTTCCCAGAGCGTGGAGGCCCCGTGATGCTCTTTGATGAGTCACCCAGGCCCTTTCCTGTTGTATCAGACATTGCAGCGATTTCCTAATGGATTTATCCTGAGCGAAAAATCATCCGATATTCTTGAGTTATGAAATAGCTGCATTACTTCCTAATAACAGATCATATTACTAGGCACTTAAGTGCACATGATGTAAAATTCCTTCTATAAATGGAAAAATAATAGAAAATAGCACTTATAGGGTCTTTTTCTAAAAATTAATTTATTAATTGTTTTTTTTAGGAGGTGCTGGGGATTGAACCTAGGATCTTATACCTGGGAAGCAGGCACTTAACCACTTAAGCTACATCTGTTCTCCATTCATAGGATTTTTTTTCCTGAAAAAATTTTTTCTTTTTAATTTTTAAGGAAGATTTAGATTACATAAATGTTACATAAAAAATATAGGGGGTTCCCATATGTCCCACTCCCTACCCCTCCCACACTTTCCCACATCAACAACATCTGTCATTGGTGGGGTACATTTGTTACAACTGATGAGCACATTGAAGCATTGCTACTAAGTGTGGATTATAGTTTACATGGTGTTTTATACTCTGCCCCACACGATTTTATCAGTTATGACAAATGTATAATGGACTGTGTCCATCACTGCCATGTCATGCAGGACAATGCCAGTGTTCCATAAATGCTCCCACGTTACACCAATTCTTCCCTCTCCCTCCCCTCAGAACCTCTGGTGGGCATTGCCTTTATATCAATCATAAAATTTCTTCCATTGCTAAAATAATCATTAATAATAAATCGATAGTAGAACCATTGTTCATTCCCCAATCTTGAGGATTTGGGATGGGGATGCCCACTCTGTTTCTAGTTGAGAGGGAGCTTGGATCCCTGGGGCAGATGGGTGGAGCTATCTTGCTTGCAGTTGCAGACACTCTCATTCCTTGGCATGGGCATTGTCCGTCATCATCTCCTTATTGGTTGTCCTGGGTGAGTCCAGTGAACTGGAGAGTAGGTGTTGCAACTCTGCTGAGATTCAGGGCTCAGCTGGCAGTCAGTACCTTTTTGCATGTGGGTAAAGCATTTTGAGAGCAAGGACTAGAGGATCGTGCACAGAGTGTTTGATAAATATTTCTGAATGAAGAATGAATTCAGCTATTGAAAGTAACCATGGTTTCCGGTGTGGCTTGATGAAGGAACTCAATAACATGACTAGATGTTGCTTTTTCCTCCCCTTTCCAGGCTCTGCTTCCTTTGCTTTTTTTTCAATATCTTTTTCAGATACCCATCCCTAAGTCAGCCCAAACTACCCTTTTTAACCTGACCCGCTACATAGAGCAAACCCCTTCCTCTACTTCTTATCCGACCTTGCCTTATTATTTCAGGTGGTTATTTCTTTGCTCCATCCCATTTGCCCTTTATCACAGTTATGCCAACCAGAAGAGCAAGGAGGCATAAGCTTAGTGTCAGTCAAGATGGCTAGAATCCTGGCTTTGACATTTACTTTCTACATGACCTTGAGGATTTTGTGCACCCATCAAAGCCACAATGCTTACATTTATAAAATAGGTTTAGTTATATCTACTTCATAGGTGAGAGTTAAGTGAGACAATATATGAAAAGAGGATGATCTCATTTCCTTTCTGTCTTAGAATAGGGCTGATACTACCTGTCAATCTTTCAATTCAATGTGTTAGTGTCTAGGGGGAGACTTTTTTGTGTGCCATTTAATACTCGTCTCAACCGTGCATTCTTTATCTTCTGTATATATATTTATATATCCTCCCTTCAGGGGTGCCTAATTTACCTCCTAGTGTGGGTTGAATTATGTCCCCCCAAAAAACCTATGTGAAAGCCCTAACCCTCAGTACCTGTGCACGTGACCTTCTTTGTCAATGTCATCAAGTTAAGACAAGATGGTGCAGGGTTGGGGGGCCTGGACCCTATAGGAAGAAAGACAGTTGGACACGGACACGCAGAGAGGACGCTGCCAAGTGAACACGCACACCGAGGGGAGGTGGGGGCAGAAGGCCGCCAAAGGCCGAGGAACGCCAGCCCTGCCACCGGGAGGGCCCTCCCTGTGGCTCCACCTGGCCCTCCTCGACCTTGACGTCCAGCCTCCAGAGCCGGGAGGGACGGCGTGTGCTGTCTGAAGCCACCCGGGTTGTGGCACCTTGTCAGGGCGGCCCTGGAAACTAACAGGCTCCCCAGCCAAAGGAAGAGAGAGACAGCTTCCGGTCCACTGCGGTCACACCTGCAGATTATCTGTGATTCCAGGTGGAGGCGAAGGAGGCGGGTGCTGATTCCAGGATGATTAGGCCCAAACCCAGGTGAGCCAACTGCTTGCCCTGGGGCCCTGCCTGCTTCTGCAGTTTTACAGAAAACTGCTTTCACAAGTGAGTCCTACCATCTCTGGGTAGAGGCAACTGCCCTTCCCACCACTTCCCTTCACAGTGGGATCCGACTAATCTGTTCAGCGCTGGATTTTTATCCACAGGCTTTCCTGGATCCTTCTGAGAGCACAGCCCATCTGCTCCCTGAGGTTCTGCGCCTTCCTTACCTCGCGTTTTCCTTTCTGGGTCAAAGCCACTGTTTCCTGATTCCCAGCCCCTGCTTTCCTCCCTCCTCCCTGCCCGGCGGCACTGGACCACTTCCTGTAACGGCAAACCCCAGCCAAACGCCCAGGGCCCACGGCGCCTTGCAGCGGCGTGGTGGCCTCAGCGCCGCGTCCCCGGCAGGCCTGGCCTGGTCCTGCCCCGGGGGTCAAGCAAGCGCGGAGCACGACCTGGCGGCGTGTGCC
The DNA here is from genome assembly GCF_030445035.2 of Dasypus novemcinctus. Taxonomy (NCBI): domain Eukaryota; kingdom Metazoa; phylum Chordata; class Mammalia; order Cingulata; family Dasypodidae; genus Dasypus; species Dasypus novemcinctus. The sequence continues at coordinate 8,773,898 of NC_080699.1, forward strand.
CACGCGCACAGCCACGCGCACCCCGGGCCTTCCGGAACAAGGCGGCTGGGGCGCAGGCAGAGGCCGCGCGGTAGCGGTTGCGCGGTGCCCACTGCCCTTTACAGCTTAGGCCAGCACAGCGGGGTCTGGCAGGGCCCGGTAGCGTTTGCAGACGCAAGAATCCGGCTCTGGAGTGCTGGGGCTTGGGGAGGGGCCGTTATGGCGATTTTAAGCCGCAGGATGGAGAAGGCTCCGGCCCCCTCCCTTTGTGACCACAGAGTACAGAGAACCGAGAGTCCACTCTGGAGTCAAAACCGAGGAAGAGAAGGCCACCCAGGCTGGCTTGTCGTCCGTTACCCTAGACTGCCGAAGGACATGGGCTTGGAAACTGGGAATCTATGAAATTAGAGCCCAGCCGTGCTACTCACTGCCTAAGCCAGGGCCTCGGAACTCACATTTCTGCGCTCTTGGGACCGAGCACCAGCTCAGTAGTTATCACTAGGCCGAAGTGAGCAGTACGCATCAAGCCATTAGCCCAGCGCCTGGCACAGAACAGGTGTCCAGTAGACAAGGTCATCTGGTTCCTTTTCCCCAACCAAGCAAAGACATTCATAAGAATTATGAATCATTTCCAACCCAACCTCTCCACTGAGTTACTTGCACGTATTATTTCCACTTTCTCCCTCCCAGCTCCTCTCTGAGCTGCCTCTGCAGCCTTCCCGGTGCCCACCAGGTAACAGCAGCATGGCTGGGGAGGGTCACCCGTCTTTCTTGCCGCTCTGACTAGAAATGGACCGCAGAGGGGAGGCTCAGAGCTATTTTTGGTGGTCCGAGGCGGCGCCGTGTATAGGTGTGGTACCTGGAATTGTTACAGGTGTCCTTCTGTCAGGAGGACGGCCGGCCTGGAAAGGAGGCTGACGTGGGACAGAGCAAACAAGGCTCACTCCCGCCTTCCTGCTGCACTTTGAAGTGACGTGAACCAAAGCATCCCTTTATTTCTCAACTGCTGGCATTGTCTGCTACTTATAACCGAAAGCATCCTCACTTACCAACTTCTCACCTCAGTCAAAAGTCAACCCCGTCTCCCACCAACACTGCTGTTGTAAAGAGCACCCGGGGGCCCTGATGCTGGAGAAGCTTGCTCCTCCATCTCTGATCCGTCTTTGAAGATTAGATTTTTCATTAGCTATACAAGTGTACTCAAGGATATTCACGATAGCATTGCATGGAATAGCAAAATTTGAAAACAACAGATAAATGTACATAATTTCTTTGATTTACTTTTGAATATCTTTATTTCAAAAAATTTTCAAATATATTTGTATTTCAAATATATTTGTTTTTAATTATTTTTATACTTCTTTAATACATTTATTTCTTTGCTCATTACTAGGGGATTGAATAAATAAATGACATTATATCCATAGAGAGCAGGTGATGAGGGATTGAGGCAATTCTTACGTCTTACTGTGTAGAATGGTTACCAAGATATACTAAGTGATAAAAGCAGTGACCAGAACAGTGTAAATTTGCATGCTTTCATTTTTATTTGAAAGGGCCATCTTAATGCTTGTGTATGCATAAAACAGCTCTGGAAGGATTCATAAGACATTACTTGGTTGAATTTAAGAAAACGAACTAGCTGGTTCAATAGGGGTGAGGGAAGCTAACATGTCCTTCCATACTTTTTTTTTTTAAGATATATTTATTTATTTATTTCTCTCCCCTTCCCCTCCCCGACCCTGGTTGTCTGTTCTCTGTGTCTATTTGCTGCGTCTTCTTTGTCTGCTTCTGTTGTTGCCAGTGGCACGGGAATCTGTGTTTCTTTTTGTTGCTTCATCTTGCTGTGTCAGCTCTCCGTGTGTGCGGCACCATTCCTGGGCAGGCTGCACTTTCTTTCGCGCTGGGTGGCCCTCCTTACAGGGTGCACTCCTGTGCGTGGGGCTCCCCTACACAGGGGACACCCCTGCGTGGCAGGGCACTCCTTGCGCACATCAGTACTGCGCATGGGCCAGCTGCACACAGGTCAAGGAGGCCTGGGGTTTGGACTGCAGACCTCCCATGTGGTAGACGGACGCCCTAACCACTGGGCCAGGTCCGCCTCCTCCATACCTTTTTTTTACCTTTTGAATTTGTGTCGTGACTATATAGAACCTATTCCAAAAAATGAGCTGTGTAACTTGAATAATTTTTTAAAATGAAGAAATGCTATAATTCTTGGCAAAATATTGCTATTTTCAGACTTCCATCATAAAATCTCTCCCCATGGTCTCTTCCATCCTTATCAGTTGAAGAACAATCTAAATGGTGACAACTCCCACATTTTTATATTCTCTCTTTAAGTCTCAGAACCTGCTTGGATATCTCACAGGCATTTCAGAAACTGGCAAAACTAAGCAATTCCCCCTCATGTTTTCTTTATCTCACAAACCTGCTTCTCTCCCACTCTTGCCGCATTTCGGTACGTGCTATCACGTCAACCCATGAGCTCAGGCAAGCTACCTGGGAATCATTCTGGACACCTCCCTCTTCCTCAGACTCCAGGTGTGTAATCCATCAGCTTCTTAAACATATTTTTAAACCATTCTTATCTCTGCATCTCCAGTACAACCACTTCAGTCCAAGCCATCATCTCCTTCCCCAGTTCTACACCACCCTTCAAAACCTTTTCCATATCCCACTGGATCTTTTTTTTTTAATTAGAAAAAACTATGTGTTTGCAAAACAATCAGGCATAAAATACAAGATTCCTGTATACCACCCTAGTATTAGCATCTTGCATTGGTGTGGTATATTTGCTTCAACTGATAAAGCACCATTTTATGATTGAACTATTAGCTATAGTCATGATTTAAATTAGTGTTTACTGTTTGTGTTGTGCAATTCCATAGATTTTTCAAATACTTTTATTCTAGAAACATACATACAAGCTAAAATTTCTCCTTTTAACCACATTCAAATGTGTGATTCAGCGCTGCTAATTAAATTCACAATGTGCTACCATATGACTATCCATTACCAAAATTTTCCGATCATATGAAATGGAAACACTGTACATTTTAAGCCTTAACTCCCTATTCCCTACCTCCCCCCTTCCCTGGTAACCTATAGTCTAAATTCTGACTTCATAGTTTGTTTAATCTAATTAAGTCATATCAATAAAATCAAACACTATTCGTCTTTTTATATCTGGCTTATTTCATCCAATGAGGTCTTCCAGATTCATCCATGTTGTCGCATATATCAGAACTCCATTGTTTTTCATGGCAGAATAATATTTCATTGTGTGTATATACCACATTTTCTCATTCAATCTTTTAAAATATATATCTGATTATTTCACTCCCTTGCTTAAACTTTCTTCAGGGGCTTCCCAATACACTTAAAATGAAATAAAATTACTTGATAAAATTCTTTAAAAATAACATTTTTAATATGGTTTTAAGTTACTTAACCACCTTTTTTTATATGACCCGGTTGCTAAGAATGGTTTTTGCATTTTTCAATGGTTAGAAAAAGTAAGAGGAAGAATAATTATTTGGAACACTTGAAAATATTACATGAAATTCAGATTCCACTGTCCATAAAGAAAGTTTTATTGGAATGTAATTCAGCCCATCCATTTACATATTATCTTTGGCTGCTTTGAGGAGTTGCTGCAGAAATTGTATGGCCCACAAAATGGTGACTCTGGTCTAGAGCACACTGCATATCATCTTCATACCTGCCCAACATCATCTCATGCCACAGCCCTCCCTTTGCACCCTCACTTGGTCACCAGCTTGCTCTAGTCAACTGGACTCCTTTCAATCACTTAAGCATGCCAAGGTTTTTCCCACCTCAGGGCCTTGGTGATATTGTTGCCTCTTCTTGGGACATTTTTACTTCTCCCTTTCCTTGGCTAACTTCTACTTTATTTTTCAGGGCTCTACATCAATGTCATTCACTCTAAGTGTTCTTCTGAACCTTCCTCCAAGTAGATCCGACTATTATTTTATCCAAAACGCCTATTTTCTTCTTTATAATTTGTGGTGGATTGAATCATGTCCCCCAATTTGGACATGTTCTGGTCTTGGTCTGCATTCTGGTAGCTGTCAATGCATTGTAAATAAGATCTCAAGACATTGCTTCATTAAAGTGTGGCCCAGCTTTTAATCCAGTTGGGTTTTAAGCTGGAGTACTGGAGCCCTTTCTGAGCAAAATGAAAGTCAGATGGAGAAAGAAGGCACGGGAAGAGCCAGAAGCTGAAAGTCAACCCAGAGGAAAAGGAGAAGATGCTGCCGTGTGCATCGCCACGTGACAGAGAAGCCAAGGACCAAGGATCTCCCACCACCAGCCCCAGAGCACCACAGTCTTTGGGGAGAAAGCATTGCCTTGATGATGCTTTCATCTTGGACTTCTAGCAGCTGGGAAACTGCACAAAACTCTTATTATTTTACAAGTTCATATTCATGTATTTTATTATTTGTATATATTCTTTCTTGCTGATGTAAACCCAAGGAGGAGAGGGGCAGTATCCATTTTTCTCAAGTTCCAATGCCTAGAACCTGCACAATGCCTGGCCAGAGGATAGGTTTAATAAGTTATCATTAAATGAATGAAGAAATTAAAAAGTGAATGAACTCCTACTGTGTACCATGCATTGCGCTAGACCTGTAACTTAGGAATGACAAACCTGTCTAAGAGTCAGCATTTGCAGATAGGCATTTACCTCTGGGCACGGACATATACCAAAGATGTACAAGAAGATATTTCCATGTGTGAATAGGGTGGGTAAAAGAAAATCTCTTTGCTAAGGCAGGGAAGGGGCCTCCACTAAAGGAATATGTAAGTAAAAGGAAAAGATGAAGATCTGTTTTATTTTCTCACCTATATAACGAGGCGTATGGACCAGGTGATTTGCTAGGCCCGTAGGGTTCTGCTTCACCATATTTCCCAGAGCCTGCCCCTGCAAGGTGACAATTCTGCCCCTACAAGATCTTTCTTCTTGGGTGTGTTAGGAGCATGTACAATGTCTGGGTAATAGAAATAAGCATATGTTTGCAGGTCGCATGGGTGGGCAAGTGACGGATTCTGTCGAGCTCATTGGGAGACCCCAGCCGCGGAGACCCCAACCCTGCCACCTCCGATATGTGCTCAGGACTGCGGGTGGCTTGTTCTTCAAATAATAACAACAAAAACAATGAAATAAAATAACTGACCCATGGTCTTTATTAAATAACGAGCAAGGAGTCTATGTAGATACAATCACTTGTCGGTTACAGGCGACGCGCCCGGGTCCCCGCGGCGAGTCGTAATGCCCTGATATAAGGAGGATGCGGCAAGACACGCAGTTCACATTAGCCCTCTCCTGTCACTGCCCGTACAGGAGAAAAGGAAGCATTTCAATTCATGAAGACTTAGGTGAAGAATAACCAGCTTCGCTCAGCATGCCCGCCTGGTGCCTTCTAAGCGCTTCTAGCAATTAAACCAGCTGTTACTCTTCAAAGCCCGGGTCACTTGCTTTGCATTAGGGTCGAACTCCAGTTGGGAAGGTCCACTGAAAAAATACAAAAACCCTGCAAACAGACAAGGGAAAGAGTGAGCACTTTCGTTTTCGTTTTTCAAGTAAATGCATTTGGCAATTTTCAAAACTCAGAGTAATCGCTAACTTTTAGCAAAACTAAATTAACTGAAAGCAGACAGCATTCACAGAATTTTACTATGTGCCAGGAACTGAGCTAAGCAATTTACACGGTTTTTTTACCTTTATCTCTGCAACAACCCTGCAAGGTAAACCCACCTAATGCCTATTACAGGAGCCAATTAAGGTTGAGACAGATTCAGATGTCAAGGTCAGACCCCCAAGGTCAAGGTCAGACTCCACGGTCAGAGAGAGCACTCCAGGCCGGTTCGTCTGATGGCAGACGCAAGCTCTGGCTCATTAGGTTGCTCTCCTTACGCTCAGAGAAAGTTCTCTGCTTGTTTGGAGGCTGCTCTCTGCGTTCTTTCTTCCCAGCACTGCCTCCTGCGCCTTGCCCTACTTAGCAGCCCAAGGGGCATGTCTAGCCTGGGAGAAGCACAGAGGACGCTTTGTGGCTCTGCAGTCGGAGGCCTCCAACCACCTATTCTCAAGCAGGAAAAAAAAAAATTTAACTTTGAGCACAGGGAAAAGCAAGTTTCTACGGCTGACCAGCATGGGCAAGGCTGATTACACAGAGAGCGAGAGAATGTCGCAGCAGTAGGGAGAGGAGGAAAAGGCGAGGCAGGCTCCAACGCAGCCGCACTTGCTGCGCTCTTCATACTGACGTGGCCATCTAAAGATAAGGGCTCTACGGTAAAGAAGCAATTGCCGGAGCACTTTGCTCAGATCTGCATGCATATAAAAAGTAGAGTGATTTATGATAATTATCTTTATCATCGCAAACAGCTTATTATATGAAGTAGTCATACAATGCACACAAACCTTGGTAAATTGCAAATTTGGGAGAGGGTGGAGGGAATTGGCAAAAAAATGCTTCAAGTGTCCCACTGCCAACACAGTAAGTGTCCTCTTACCAAATGCTTCTAAAACAGCATCGACCTTTGGGTCAACCCCGGGAAAGTCATCAGCTGTTTGCCTGGGAAAGCCTGGTTCCATGGACTGTTTCTGTTCATCAAATCTGTACCAAGTAAAAGAAATAGAGCTCAGCACTGAATAGATGCTATACCATCAAAACCCATAAATCATGGCCGGTTCAATGGGGAATTCCAGCTAAATTTTCCAAGGACTGAGACTAAATGAGAAATATGTGCCTTTAATGGTATTGCAGACTTAACCATACCTCCACCAGGTGCTACTTGCTATCATATTTCCCAAGCCTGTGCAGAAGGAACCTGAAGTATCTGTCTGCCACAAATACAGGAGGGTATGACTATATATGTATAAAGTGAATGGGAATCATGAATCCGAACTACAAATTTCAAGTTCTCTACAGACCTGCCCTCCCCACCCCACGCGCCCCCGTTTCCTGGGGCAGCCTCCTAGTAAAGTGGATCGGATGAGAAGCAAAGCAGTGCCTGTGCTCTCTGTCTGCCCCGCCTGCCCAGGTGGCTCAGCACCTGGACAGATGGCCGGGCAATCGGCCCCTCCAGGGTCCTCAGCTCTCTCCAGGAAGCTGGGCTGCTCTGGCTCCAGCTGAGGAATGGGTGAGTTTAAGGCCAGCCCTGCGCAAGCCCTTGGGTAGGTGATAAGAAGAGGGCCAGCTCCGGGCTATGGTCCACGGGTCGTAAAATACGAGTAGTTAGTATAAGAAAGGCCTGTTGTGAGGGCAGGGGTGCCTGGGAGTCAGCGCTTCCCCACGGTTTGCCCCCAAAGCAAAAGGGAAATTCTTGTAGAGAGAAAGTATTTTTCGAAAGGAATCTCCAAAAAAGTCATCCTGATTGCATTTTACCTCCAATATTTGTCCTCTACAAAGAAGTATGTTTTCTTCTTTTCTGCGTCGGAAATGGCTGCATCAATTTTCCTTACAGTCGAAGGAAAACCCAGGGTGTGGATGTCTTTTGGGTAACCTGCTTGTGCCTCATTTCCTCTGATGGCCCAGAACTGATTTCCTGTTAAAATATGTACATATTTCAGAGTTGTATTAAATTTATAACGAGGGAGCTGATGGGGCTCAAGCGGTTGAGCACCTGCCCCCCACGGGAGACCCCGGGTTTGGTTCTGGCACCTCCTGAGAAAAACAAGAAGAAACAATGAGGAGAACAAAGGGAAAACAACTCAGGGAACCCAATGTGGCTCAGTGGCTGAGCTCCAGCTTCCCACATACGAGGTCCCCGGCACCCAGTACCTCAAAAAAAAAAAAAAAAAGATGTTTTTAAAAACTTTATAAGAGTTAAGCCTTTTCGTGTTAGAAATCCATCTTAAACTATTTCGTTTTTGTAGTAAAGAGGAAGTCAGCGTTTTAGATTGAGTTACCAACTCCTGGTGGGTATGTAGCAAAAATGTGCAGATTGAATGAATGAACAAAGATCAAATGAGGGATTTGCAACTTTGGGCAACTTATCTTTCTGTGTTCATACTTAAATCTGTAAAATATGAATAAAAAATACTAATCTTGGTTATTCATTATCTTAGGGTAATCAAGTAGCAAAAATTTGATACAGTAAAGAAAATTAGAGTTCTGTTCAATTTTCTTATTAGAGGGTTTATTTTGGCAAATGAAAGAAATATTATATGATAATTACCTTTGAAAATGAAAACAGTATCCTTGCTAGTAACTTCGTAGGCAGCATCCACGCCTGAAGGAAGAGATGGCCAAAACGAAGAGATCAAATGAAATTCAGGCTCAGGAATCTGGTAGGATATGCGCCAAAAATGTCTGAAATATAGAAAATTAAAAAATGTCAGTTTTCATTGTAGCATAGCCTCCTACTGCCTCACTCCTCTTCCCCCATTCCATCATCCACCAGGCTTGTTGACAGCGTGACAAGTCAGGCAAATCGCCACTGGGCATATTCAACAGCTTTCCCTTTCCTTCAGCAGCCAGCAATGGATTACCTGCCACAGGACTCCAGAGGAATATCTGCTATGAAAGGAGAGTTGTCCCACAATGCATATTAATTAGCCAAGCGTAAGCTTTAAATCCCCCCAATGCATGCAAACCGTGTGAATGTTATACCAGTTAGATTTTTTTTTAATATAGGCATCTGTGTGTGTATATGTGTGTGTCCTGTATAAGTACATTCTTAGATATGCATAGAACAATTCTAGAAGCATTTACAGAAGTCCTTGACTGTGGGTGAATCTAAGGAAAATGGGGGAAGAAAGAGTCAGTGATGTAACTCTTTTAACTTTCTTCCCTTTTGTAGAGCATAAATGTTTTCCCGTGTGCATGTTTACTAGAAATAAGTAAATCCATCCATTAAATGTAATGTTTAAAGAGACATTTGAGGACAACAATTAGAGGGCAAAAATCAAATCATCCTGAGACTTGGAAAAATGAACTTGACAATTTCAGGAAAATATGGAAAGGGCAGCACCAGATCTGAATTTCAAAGCTCAGAGGAAATACTTTTGTTTTAAATATTCAAAAATCTCTGAAAGCTTCTGTTTGTTTTCCTTCCTAAGCATTGTAGGTTAATAAAGGAATAAATAGGAAAAAGAACGCTCCCATCTGACCTGTCCTTAAAGAACAGCTTCTCTCCCCGCAGCGTGCTGACGGCATCGAAGGACAGCTCAGGGTCGCACATGGCTGGTGTCTCAGGTCCTGCAGGGGGGCGTTCCGTGGGCAGCGTGGGTTCCTCAGGGGAGACAGTGGGAGGTCCTAAGGGGAACAGAGGTGGGAGGAAAATATTAGGAGAGACGCGAAGCTTCTGCCAATTAATGTTTTCCAAACATTCTCAAAGCGCTGTGTGATGACACCGTACGTAGCATTTTCAGGCTTTCCTGAAGACCATCACGGCAATGCCTCCCAGTTCACGTCACTCACCGTAGAGGGACTGGATGCCAGCCACGTCATCTTGAGAGAGGCGGAAGTGGGCCAGGTCTGTGCTTGGGTTGTAGACTGGGAACATCAAGGCTTCAGCGTCGCGCGAGTGAGAGAGACCCAGGGAATGGCCAAGTTCATGAGCAGCAACGAGGAATATATTGATCCCTATAAAAGAAATCATAAATATGTGTATATTACACAGGTCAGCTGCATATACTATTATGCAATTCCTTGGAACTACACAGGGTCTTTTTTGGCCTTGTTGGTGGATTAATTGATCAACTGACTGATTCCATACTTCATGGAAGGCTCCTATCTGAAATCGATCTTTGAGACAAAGTGTGTCCAGCTACATCCAACTCTGCCCTCCCCTGCACCCTACCATCCCACTCCCACGCTCTCACCACCAGTCTCAGAAGCCTATTGATTTGACAAGAACCAGGTCTCTTTTCTCATATTCGAGAGTGGAAGAACCCTATTATTTCACATATCAATGTATATTTCTCTTCATAGGGCAATAAAAATTAAAAGCTAAACACTTTTTAAAAAAATGTAGTAACATTGAATCACAGATTGTTCATTTTGATTCTGAAATCCTTAAACAAGCATACTTAGGTTGCTTTCCACTGGGATATTGCCTGCGTAACGTTTCAGCTCCATCATCATCATTAAACACATACTGAGTCCAAAATGATTAACAAGGATAGATGTGATAGGATTTGCAAAGCCGGTGTAAAACGTAACATGCCCAGTCATCACAAGTGTTTCTCACAAAAAAAGATTTTAGCTACACAAACAGTGGTTGTATTTAGATTTTAAAACAAAAAAATAACAATGTAGAAATTAGAAGGCATTGGGTTATTATGACTGACATAGCAAGTGAGTCTAGATTTGGAAGTGTTATTTGTGTAACTCGTGGCCCTATGAAAGTTCTCATTTGAGACTTTGGAGAAGAAGTTTTTAATTTAATCAAACCAAGAATTTTACCCAGCACTAACTCTACATCTGTATTTCCTATAGAGACTCTGTTTGCATTTCCATTATAAATCCCAACCAGATCTTAGAGGTACTATTATTTCTTTGAAAGCTTTGGAAGCCATTCCTCAAAATAAACAATGATGAACTGAGAAATACGCTTCTACCTAAGCAGTTTGACAGTATATTTGGGGGGTTAGTCTTCATAAAAAGTCCATGAAAAGTCCTCTTAACTTTGAAGTAATAAAATGTTGATTTAACCAGAAAATTTTTAAAGGAAACCTTAAATTCTGATTTCTGTTTTGAAGAGGAAAGAAGTAAATGGGGGGAGGAGGGGACAAACAATATTGAGGACATATTAGGGTCAGTGTAGATTTAATGCAATACACTGTCCCTTGCATAACTTAAATTTGATATAATGAGAAATTGCCCTAAGTAATGATGGCCCTAAGATCCCATAAGATCCAAAGTTACTAAAGAAAGATTCAATTATGCTTCCTATACAGTACTTACCAAGCTTTTTAAAGATTTGAAAATGTTTTCGGTAACAACTAAAATAAAAACTCTGCTGATCTCTACCCATTGGAAAATCCAGAACATCCAGAGCATTCACCATGACTGTTTTCCAAATATCAAAAGAAATTAACATCAAAATCATCCTGAGAGATGCATCACTCACCTGACTTATCCTCTGTCCATTGTTCATCATCATCAAAGTGAGCATCTCCTTTAAAACCCCGCCCAGGCGGGTAGGCATGAGCCAAAGTGTTTCCAGGTCCATCAAAAGGGAAAAAGTCTCCATGTCCTAACAGAGAAGAGAAAACGGTTTTGGTAAGAGGTGATAAGGATCCCTCCTTAACCCTCTTCAACAGAACACCGCCAGGTGAACAGATCCATCAGTGTCGTTTACCTCTAACTGCAAACAAGATCATGATGTCAGCCTCTCCTTCGTCAAGCCTGGAGAAGGTGAGTGGAGTCACCGCCTCCCAGACCCGCAGAGCTTTCTCTATGGCAGAATCCACCACCTTTCTTGGCAGATCCAGGGTATAGTTCACAATCCTGTAAGAGAAAGGGAAGAAGATGTTTTCTCCTGTGGCTGTAACGTAGAAAGTTTCCATGCCATGTGAAGACTTCTTTGGTCCTGTTACCTGTAAGTCAGGTGAGTTTTCCACCACTTGGGCTCTCCAGGAAAGGTGGCGAACTGGCCGACGTCGGGAACCCCACACCTGGGCTTGGCCATCACCTCCAGCGTGTTGGAGTCCAGCTTCCCCGTCACCTCCAGCCCAAGGAACTTCTGCATTTCTTGAATTTTTTTGACAACAGGGCCACTGTCCCTTCTTCTAGCAAATTGTTTCACATCTTTTGCAAGATTGTAGTAGTTTTCAAGATATTGCTGTTGGAATAAGTGCAGTTTTAGGTTATTACGTTTTTTGTTATTTATGATAACTTTTGTGCAGGGGCTCACGTTTCTCAGTCTATTTGAAATAGCCTTTAGCTTGTTGAAATATTAATAAATAGAATATTTCCACTGAATCCTTCAATTAACCCCCACACACACACACATTCACCCCTTTGTTTCACCTTTGTTTCGCAATGAAAGTGAAGTGGAAAATGGAGATAAATATCCAGTGCACTTAAAGGAAATAAAACCAAAACAAAGAAATCTCTTTTGACTTAATTGTATATTTCAGTTAAGTTTATTTAATTTACTCAGTTCCCCTCTTCGTACTGCTCACAAAGATCTGGCTTAAGAAAGAAGTAGGGGAAAGTGGATTGAGCTCCCGCCTACCACATAGGAGGTCCCTGGTTTGGTTCCTGGTAATTCCCAAAGAAGATAGCAAGCCCACACCATGGGCTGACGCTGTCAAGCTGATGCAACAAGAGACATAAGAAGAGAAACATAGTAAGAGACCCAACAAAGCAGGGAGCAGAGGTTCACTGTATCTCCTAAAAAGGAGAAGCTGGTGCAATGGGCTGGCACGGCAAGCTGATGCAACAAAAGGATGCAACAAGGGACACAAGAAACAAAACACAATGAGAGACACAACAAAGCAGGGAATGGAGATCGCTCAAATGATAAGGCACCCCCCTCCTGCTTCCTGGTGCCTCCAAAAGAAACAAGGAAATGAACAGACACAGCTAGTGCAAACAAGGAGGGGGTGGGGAGAAATCAATCAATCAATCCTTAAAAAAAAAAAGAAAGAAGGGGAGCAGATGTGGCTCCGTGGTTGAGCACCTGCTTCCCATGGATAAGAAGATCCTGGGTTCAATCCCTGGTACCTCAAAAGAAGGAAAGAAAGACACCAGCAACATGACATTAGCAATATGACTATTCTGCTAAGATTACATTTGAGTTTCCATTCCTAAAGGAGGTCCAAACAGGAGACGTTTCCTACCCTCTGCATTAGTTATTCAGGTGTCTCAAGTCCAAAGCTGCTGCTGCTACAGTCATGTGGGGTACAGAGGCAAACCCAACATTTCTAGCTGCAGTTCCTTCCTCCTGAGAAGCAGGAGCTGGGTCTGTGTGATGCGAGACCCTGTCCGCCTCCGACACAGTCCCTGAGCCCTCCTGGGTGGTTCTAGGAATGGAAGGTGAGAGACAGTTTCCCCGTGGGCCCTCGTGGGTTGCCGGCTGCCTCCGGGCGTTACCTGTGCAAGGTCCATGCTGGCGTCCTCCTCCTTGGCTGCTCTGTCCAGAGGATAGGCCGAGCACGCAGCTGCCCAGAGCAGCAGCACCAGAAGAGTCTCCATCCCCACTGGCTTTCTCAGCACTCGCTGCCTTAACACCTGGTTCTTTGCCTGCCTCCTGCCACCTCCCTCCGGAGCCCAACTTTTATAGAGCGGCCGTGTTTGCTTGGATCACCCGCAGCTTGACTCATGCCTCCTTTCATCCAAATGGCAGCAGGACCGTTTCCAAAAATTCCAAATCCAAGTAGAGTGATATAACCTACTTTACTAATTCCTCTCAACCTTTCCAATTTTGCAAGGCAAAACAGTGATTAATCTCCAGGAAATGCTTCCTGTCTTGGTAAAGGAGAAAACTAGATCTTTTTTTCTTTTTCACTCTGGAAAAAAAAATTTCACTGACATTTGCTAGATAGTTTATGTCTGTATGTTTGAGAGGAGAAGCAGGCTGACTTGGTAAAAAGTCAGAATTGTGCAGAACTTGTAAATACCATTTATTTTAAGAACGCATGTTGGAAACGGACTTAGGCCCAGTGGTTAGGGCGTCCGTCTACCACATGGGAGGTCCGCGGTTCAAGCCCCGGGCCTCCTTGACCCGTGTGGAGCTGGCCCACGCGCAGTGCTGATGCGCACAAGGAGTGCCGTGCTACATAGGGGTGTCCCCCGCGTAGGGGAGCCCCACGCGCAAGGAGTGCACCCATAGGGAGAGCCGCCCAGCGCGAAGGAGGGAGCAGCCTGCCGAGGAATGGCGCCGCCCACACTTCCCGTGCCGCTGATGACAACAGAAGCGGACAAAGAAACAAGACGCAGCAAATAGGCACAGAAAACAGACAACCGGGGGAGGGGAGGGGAATTAAATAAATAAAAATAAATCTTAAAAAAAAAAAAAAAGAACGCATGTTAAAATCAAAATGCAATGCACATTTTGCAAAATAAGACCTAGGACAATGAAAAACTATAGTCTATATTATATATTATTACATTCTTTAAGAATCTAGGAACTAATCTTGAAGGAGAAACTTGAAACAGACAATTCGTTGGGTTGAGCCTTTGGTTTGAAACACCCGCTATTGATTTTTTGTTGGATTTCCTAGCCCCGCAGGAGGAAATGTTCAAGTGTAGGATAGTAAAAGGAGGATCCGTGAGGAAGAAGGAGACTTAGCTCTTCTCTTGTGGTTGACTTTAATTCCGTACCTAATTTATTAATGGGTGATAGATCCAGAAGAGCTGCTTCATCAATTCCATTGTAGAATTGAAATTCCTCAAGGGCTCACTGAATTGAGATGCTCTTCTGTCTTTATCTTCCCTATTTTCCTTATTCTCTTTCGCTGTCTTTCCCTCCTCCCTAAATTCAAATCGGGAGATGCTGTGAAGTTGGAAGAAGAGCCATCTCATTCCCTTCCCCACGCTCCCTGACATTGTCCCTTCCCTTCGCCAAGTGCTGTTCACGTCATTGTTTTATGATAAATGCTTGTAAGGAAGACACCAAGTGACGAGGAAACGGTGTTCACACTGCAAGTGCACCATGATTGTTTTACTAATCTGCCCCTCTCCATTTGACGTAAGCTTCTTGAGGGTAGAGATTCTCATTTATTTCTGTACTCTTGGTATTTATCACAGTACCTGGCATATATAGTAAAAACTCAAAAATTGCTCAGATATTAATTAATACCTTAATTATGAAGTAAGGTTTTTATTTTTTTTTTATTTTTTTTATTGACTTTGTAATAATATTACATTAAAAATATATATGTGAGGTTCCATTCAGCCCCACCCCCCACCCCCCCTCTCCCCCCCCCAACAACACTCGTTCCCATCATCATGACACATCCATTGGATTTGGTAAGTACATCTTTGGGTACCTCTGCACCTCATAGTCAATGGTCCACATCATGGCCCATACTCTCCTCCATTCCATCCAGTGGGCCCTGTGAGGATTTACAATGTCCGGTGATTACCTCTGAAGCACCATCCAGGGCAGCTCCATGTCCCAAAGACGCCTCCACCTCTCATCTCTTCCTGCCTTTCCCCATACCCATCGTCCACCATGTCCACTTTTCCCAATCCAATGCCACCTCTTCTATGTGGACATTGGATTGGTTGTGTCCATTGCACCTCTATGTCAAGAGGAGGCTCAGATTCCACATGGATGCTGGATGCAATCCTCCCATTTTCAGTTGTAATCACTCTAGGCTCCATGGTGTGGTGGTTGTCCTTCTTCAACTCCATCTTAGCTGAGTGTGGTAAGTCCAATAGATCAGATTGTAGGTGCTGGAGTCTGTTGAGGCTCAGGACCTGGCTATCACATTGTCAGTCCAGAGATTCAAATCCCCTAAATATATCTTAAACCCCAACATTAACTGCACCTCCAGCACATTAGCATGAAAGTCTTATGAAGGGAGATCCCATCTGAGTCCAGATTCATCACACATAAACACCATTTCCAAAGAGGGGCCATCTGCCCTGGTAGTTAACCCCATCGGCCATGACCATAACTCTCATGGGTCTCTTTAGCCTTCAAAGGAACCAATATCTGGGGGTTGTATCTGCTTTATCTGTCTCTCTGACTCTGCTCAGTTGTGCATGAGGGCAATCCTTCTGTCAGCCTCCAGACTCTTTTTTAGAAACTCGTAGCCATATAAACTCATTTCTCCTTTCCATTTCCCCCTTACTTTAGGTCAAACAGCATTTTAAAGTCATGGTATTTTATGTAGACATGGATATTCTGCCGATCCGCATTGAACCTTCCGTATAAGGTCATTTTCCAGTTGCATCATCAGTTGGTAGTTGATAGTGGTCCCTCGTTGCCAGGGAGGCTCATCCCCGGGTGTCATGTCCCACGCTGGGAGGAAGGCATTGCATTTACATGCTGAGTTTGGCTTCGAGACTGGCCACATTTGAGTAACATGAAGACTGACAGTAGGGAATTCCCAGGCACAATGTTGCTCTAGGCCTTGTTCTTATTTTAGGTTTATCAGCTCACAAGTATAGTCATTAGCATCAGGGGCTCACTGTTGAACCCTCACTCTCTCCCGGTCCCCGCCGCTGTACCTGGGAGACTGTTGCTGCTCCCCTAGGGACCACAACAGAGCACCACTGGCCAGGAACCCAGTACCCCCCCCTACTGTGGTTTTTAATTGTTGCCACTATGAGTATATCCATACATTACCATGCACCCTGGGCATATGTTCTGTACAGCTCCCTGTCAGCCATATATCACCTGTCATTGGTATCCCATACCAGTATCCCTCCATTGCCATTGTTGAAACACTCTGTGATCCAGAACTCCCCGAAATTTGAAGCCCAATATAATGTCATGGTCCCTTACTAGGGAATGGCATATAGCGATGGGTTTAAAGGATAGATAAAGAACTTGGATAAAGTTAGATAAAGAACTTAGATAAAGAATGTTGACTTGAAAAAATTCCACATCCTATCTTTTTCTTTCCCCCCCCCCCCCCCCCCCAATTATTCAGCTTTTCTTCACAGGAGTCCTAGACCACAGCAATGTATATATATAATATACAGCACTCCCACACATCCACCAGAAAACCTTTTCCCTTCCACAGTGATACTCTTATGCCCTATTCATATCATATTTACTTAAAGTGATGTACAGAGTCTGAGACATTAGCTTTCTAACAAGGTGACATCTGTGCTTACATTGTGGTGCATACTTTAGGATACACAGTTCTTTACATTTTTAGTTATCCTATGTTTTACATTATGGTTTACATTATCAGTCTGTCATCTCCTATATGTTATGGTGTAATATTACATGTTTTATATCCATCCTTGTGTACTCTCAAGAAACTCCTCTCTTACCCCCTATTTACTTTGGTTCCACACATTTAACGTCCATTTTCCCTTCCACCTTGGTGCCCACAGTGACAGCCAACCTCCGTTTCCTGAGGAGCCACTTCCAGAGATAGATGGAATAGTGTTCAGGGCCTAACTTGCTCAACTGCCCCAATGCCCTGGGAGCCACCCTTTCTCTCGAGGGATACAGTTCCCTCTATTTGATGGCATTAGTCCTCCCCAGGATGTGGGTCCACCCCCACTCTCACTACTTGGGTTTCTACCCCATGGTGTCACCCACTCTGGCAGAATGAGCATTTAGACATTCCCCAGGAGCCCGTCCTGCATCAGACCCTCCCCTCCGAGCATTCTAAACAGGTAACCCTCTTTATTATATTTTGATATGATTTTCTCGGCATTTTACTCTCCACCAACACCTGACCCTCTCCTGTGTTCGTATGCTACCCCTCCCTCCCCCCACTTATGGGCAACGTTACCCATCGGTCCCTCCCCAGCCACCCTCAAACCCGCAAAGCCCCAACCAAAGGCAACCCCTTGCCCCCCTTTTATCTCTTCTTTGTGTTCATACTTACCACCATCTCGTCTTAAATTCCACCCCTGCAGACATCGGCTCATATCCTTCCTCCACCCTCCGATTTCCTGTAAGCCTATCGTTCAGTCTCTTGCTATCTAGGGCAGCTTGTTTATTTCATATCATTGAGGTCATGTAGTATTTGTCCTTCAGTGTCTGGGTTGCTTCACTCAACATAAGGTTCTCAAGATTCATCCATGTTATCACATGTGTTTGTAGTGTGTTTGTTCTTACAGCCGAGTAGTATTCCATTGTGTGTATATACCACATTTTATTGATCCACTCGTCTGTTGATGGGCATTTGGGTTGATTCCAACTTTTGGCAATAGTGAACAATGCTGCTATGAACATTGGTGTACATATATCGGTTTGTGTCCTTGTTTTCAGTTCTGCTGGGTATATACCCAGCAGTGGTATTGCTGGGTCATATGGCAAATCTATGGCTAGTTTTTGAGAAACCGCCATACTGTTCTCCAGAATGGTTGGATCCTTCTGCATTCCCACCAGCAGTGGATCCTTCCTTCACATCCTCTCCAGCACTTGTATTCTTCTGTTTTTTTCATAGCTGCCAATCTTATGGGTGTAAGATGGTATCTCATTGTAGTTTTGATTTGCATTTCCCTGATAGCTAGAGATTTGGAACATTTTTTCATGTGCTTTCTTGCCATTTGTATTTCTTCTTCGGAGAAGTGTCTGTTTAAGTCTTTTTCCCATTTTTTAAATGGGTTGTTTATCTTTTTATTTTCAAGATATAGGAGTTCTTTGTATATGCAAGTTATAAGTTTCTTATCAGATATATGATTGCCAAATATTTTCTCCCACTGTGTGGGCTCCCTTTTTACTTTCTTGACAAACTCCTTTGAGGTGCAGAAGGCTTTAATTTTGAGGAAGTCCCATTTATCTATTAGTTCTTTTGCTGCTCGTGCTTTTGGTGAGATATTCATAAATCCATTTCCTATTACAAGGTCCTGTAGATGTTTCCCTACACTGCTTTCTAAGGTTTTTATGGTCTTGGCTCTTATATTTAGGTCTTTGATCCATCTTGAGTTGATCTTTGTATAAGGTGTGAGATGGTAATCCTCTTTCATTCTTCTACATATGGCTATCCAGTTCTCCAGACACCATTTGTTGAATAGGCCACTCTCTCCCAGTTGAGAGGGTTTGGTGGCTTTATCGAATATTATGTGGTTGTATATGTGAGGTTCTATATCAGAGCTTTCAATTCGATTCCATTGGTCTATGTGTCTCTCCTTATGCCAATACCATGCTGTTTTCACCACCGTAGCTTTATAGTATGTTTTGAAGTCAGGTAGTGTGATTCCTCCAATTTCGTTTTTCTTTTTCAGTATGTCTTTGGCTATTCGGGGTCTCTTTCCTTTCCAAATAAATTTCATAGTTAGTTTTTCTAGTTCCTTAAAGAAGGCTGCGTTGATTTTTATTGGGATTGCATTGAATGTGTAGATCAGTTTTGGTAGGATAGACATCTTAATAATGTTCAGTCTTCCTATCCATGAACAAGGAATAGTCTTCCATTTATTTAGGTCTTCTTTGATTTCCTTGAACAATCTTGTATAGTTCTCGGTGTATAAGTTCTTTACCTCTTTAGTTAAATTTATTCCTAAGTATTTGATTTTTTTATTTACTATTGTGAATGGTATTTGTTTCTTGATTTCCTCCTGATCTTGCTCATTATTGGTGTACAGAAATGCTACTGATTTTTGCGCATTGATCTTATAACCTGCGACTTTACTAAACTCATTTATGAGTTCTAGAATCTTCGTTGTAGATCTCTCAGGGTTTTCTATGTATAGGATCATGTCATCTGCAAATAATGAAATTTTGACTTCTTCCTTTCCAATTTGAATGCCTTTTATTTCTGGTTCTTGCCTCAGTGCTCGAGCAAGTACTTCTAAGACAATGTTAAATAGGAGCGGAGACAGTGGGCATCCTTGTCTTGTTCCTGAGTTTAGAGGGAAGGATTCTAAGATTTCTCCATTGTAAACAATATTGGCTTTAGGTTTTTCATATATACTCTTTATCATGTTCAAAAAATTCCCTTGTATTCCAATCTTTTGGAGTGTTTTTATCAAGAAAGGGTGCTGTATTTTGTCAAATGCTTTTTCTGCATCAATAGATATAATCATGTGATTTTTTTCCTTCAATCTGTTTATATGGTGTATTACGTTGATTGATTTTCTTATGTTGAACCATCCTTGCATACCTGGGATGAATCCCACTTGGTCGTGGTGTATAATTCGTTTAATGTGTTGTTGAATACGATTAGCAAGTATTTTGTTAAGTATTTTTGCGTCTAGGTTCATTAGAGAAATTGGTCTGTAATTTTCCTTTCTTGTGATGTCTTTGTTTGGCTTTGGTACTAGGGTAATGTTGGCATCATAGAAGGAGTTGGGTAATGTTCTATCTGTTTCGATGTTTTGGAATAGTTTCAGCAGGATTGGTGTCAGTTCTTTCCGGAATGTTTTGTAGAATTCACCTGTGAAGCCATCTGGCCCTGGGCTCTTCTTAGTTGGGAGATTTTTAATAACTGATTCTATCTCTCTGCTTGTGATTGGTTTGTTAAGATCATCAATTTCTTCTTTTGTCAATATGGGCTGTTTATGTGTTTCTAGGAATTTGTCCATTTCCTCTAGATTGTCATTTTTGTTGGAATATAGTTTTTCAAAATATTCTCTTATGATAGTCTTTATTTCTGTGGGGTCAGTAGTGATATCGCCTTTCTCATTTCTTATTTTGTGTATTTGCATCTTCTCTCTTTTTTTCTTTGTTAGTGTTGCTAAAGGTTTGTCAATTTTGTTAATCTTCTCAAAAAACCAGCTCTTGGTCTTGTTTATCTGTTCAAGTGCTTTCTTATTTTCTATTTCATTTAGTTCTGCTCTTATCTTTGTTATTTCCTTCCTTCTTCTTCCTGTTGGGTTACTTTGTTGTTGTTTTTCTAATTCCTTCAAATGTGCAGTTAGTTCTTCAATTTTTGCTCTTTCTTCTTTTTTGATATATGAATTTATGGCTATAAACTTCCCTCTCAGTACTGCTTTTGCTGCATCCCATAAATTTTGGTATGTTGTGTTATCATTATCATTTGTTTCAAGGTAGTCATTGATTTCTTTTGAGATTTCCTCTTTGACCCACTGTTTTTCTAAGAGTGTGCTGTTTAATTTCCAAATCGTGGTGTGAAATCTGGGCTTCTGTCCCTTGCAAATCTCCAGCTTGACTCCACTGTGGTCAGAGATAATGTTTTGTATGATTTCAATCTTTCTGAATTCGTTCAGCCTTTCTTTGTGGCCTAGCATATGATCTATCTTGGAGAATGATCCATGTGCGCTTGAGAAAAATGTATATCCTGCTGTGTTTGGGTGTAGCGATCTATATATGTCTATTAGATCCAGCTCCTCTAATATACTATTCAGATGTTTTGTTTCTTTGGTGATTCTCTTTTGAGATGTTCTGTCCAGAGTTGATAGTGGTGTATTAAAATCCCCCACTATAATTGTAGATGTATCTATTCTTTCACTTAGTTTTTCCAGCATTTGCCTGATGTATTTAGAGGCACCCTTGTTAGGGGCATAGATATTTATGATTGTTCGATCTTCTTGACAGATTTTCCCTTTCACTAAAATGTAGTATCCTTCTTTGTCTCTCACAATTGTTTCACATTTAAAGTCTATTTTGTCTGATATTAATATAGCTACTCCTGCCTTTTTTTGGTTATTGTTAGCTTGTATGATTGTTTTCCAGCCATTCACTTTCAATCTCCATGCGTCTCTGGGTCTGAGATGTGTCTCTTGTAGACAGCATATGGATGGGTCATATTTCCTTATCCAATGTCCCAGTCTGAATCTTTTGATAGGTGAGTTTAATCCGTTGACATTCAGTGTTATTACTATCAAGGAATTATTTGTGTTAGCCATATTTTGATTGGATTTGTGTTTGTCATATTTTGTTTGTATATAATTTTTTTTGGTCTTTTTTGTTGTTGTTGTTGGTCTTATACTCTCCTCCAACTTTGCCTTTCCTGTTTTTTCCTTTCTTCCTGCAGAACTCCCTTTAGAATTTCTTGAAGGGGAGGTTTCTTGTTGGTATACTCTTTCAGTTTTTGTTTGTCTGCGAATATTTTGAACTCTCCATCATGTTTGAATGCTAGTTTAGCTGGATAGAGTATTCTTGGTTGGAAATTTTTTTCCTTTAGTACCTTGACTATATCATACCACTGTCTTCTTGCCTCTATGGTTTCAGAAGAGAAATCAGCACTTAATCTAATTGAGCTTCCCTTGTATGTGATGGTTTTCTTTTCTCTTGCTGCTTTTAGGATTTTTTCTTTGTCTTGAGCATTGGATAATTTGACAAGTATATGTCTTGGGGTGGGCCTGTTGGGGTTTATGACTTGTGGAGTGCGCTGTGCTTCTTGGATATGTACATCTGTCTCTTTCAGTAGATTTGGGACGTTTTCAGCCATTATTTCCTGCAACACTCCTTCTGACCCCTTTCCCTTCTCTTCACCTTCTGGAATGCCTATAATACGTATGTTTGAGCGTTTTGCATTGTCATTCAGGTCCCTAAATCCTAATTGGATTTTTTCTATCTTCTTATTGACCCCTTCTACTATCTGTTTGATTTCTGATGTACTGTCTTCCACATCACTAATTCTCTGCTCTGTCTCTTCTAGTCTGCTGATATTTGCTGCAAGTGTATTTTTGATTTCTTGAACTGTGGTGTTCATTCCCATCATATCTGTTATGTTTTTGCGTATGTCTGCAATTTCCCCTCCAAGTGATGTCTTCATGTTGTTAACCTCTTTCATTACTGCATCAAATTTGTCGGTGATAAATGTTCTGAGATCTTTCATTGCTTGTGCCAAGTTTTGCTCCCCTTCGTGATTATTGGTTTGTTGATTGGATTCAGCCATGTTTTCCTGATTATTGGTTTGGTTTGTAGATTTTTGTTGCTTTCTGGTCATCTCTTTATTTTGATGAATTTAATCAGTTCCTTAGCTTCTTTGTCTGCTCTTGGAGGTTAATTAGTTGTTATTTTTGCATAGGTGTTATATCTTCTCTTTGTCACTTTTTTCTTCTTATTCTAGTTACTTGTTGTTGGTTAAGTTCACTTTAGAGGAAAGTATTAGTGTTGGGGAAAGGCAATTGTGTAAGCAAGGGAAAAGTGTAAAGTAGTATTGGAGATGTATGTTAACAAAGCAAGAATATGAGATCTGGGAAGATGGAGGTTAGATTTATGTAGATTGTATAGAGTTATTGCTGTAGGTAGAGTACCTTTTATGAAGTAGATGACTGAATATGGGAGGAATATGGTATGAACTACAAAGCTATTGTTTTCATGAGAGAGGGAAAAAGAAAAGAAAGGTAATAGTTTCAAGAGTGGATAACAGACAGAAAACAGAACAAAGGTATTAGAAATTAAGAGTTAGACACTTTGTGGATCAAAGAATGGGAGGTGGGGGGTGGAATATAGGAGAGACAGTAGATGATAGTGGATAACAAGATGCAGGGAAAGGGGGATAGTGTAGGTAGCCTAAATCAGTTCACACAGAAATGAGGCAGTGGAGGATGGGAAAACCCAGCAAATGTGAGGTGTTCCCTGTATCACCTATTGTATACTTGAATTAAAATAAAATAAGTAGAAGATGAGGGACAAGAGGGAAAGAGAAAACCGAAAAAAAAAACTAATTATAATAAAGAAAAAAAAGAAAGACAAGAAGAAAGGAAGAAAGAAAAAGCGGATGGGCAAACGGTGGGGAACGGATAGGGGGAAGAGAGATACAGGTATACACGTGTCACAATTGCAACACTATCTAAAACAACAACTTCCCCCCGCTTTGCCCTAAAACCCCCGTCTGTCTGCCCAAATGGGTCTGCAAGCACCTCCCTTCCCACAAACCCCCAATAGGCCGCCCAGGGCCCACGAACTCCCCAGTACTGCAGATGCTCAAAAAAAAAAAAAAAAAAAAAAAAATTAAGTAAAATAAATTAAAAAAAAAAAAAAACACAAAGAACAGAAACCCCTCCGCAGGCCCAGCCCAGCTCCACCCTCCGCGGAGGCCTGGACCGGCTCTGCCCGGCTCCTTATGCTGCCGCGGCCTGGCCTGGCTTCGCCCGGCTCCGCTCGCTACAGCGGCCCAGCCGGCTCCCGCGTCCACCTCCCGCCGCCGTGGCCTGGACCGGCTCTGCCCAGCTCCTTACGCTGCCGCGGCCTGGCCTGGCTCCGCCTGGCTCCGCTCCCTACAGCAGCCCGGCCCAGCTCCGGCGTCCGCCTCTCGCCGCTGCGGCCTGCACCGGCCCCGCCCGGCTCCGTACGCCGCTGCGGCCTGACCCAGCTCCGCCTGGCTCCGCTCGCTACAGCGGCCCAGCCGGCTCCCGCGTCCACCTCTCGCCGCTGCGGCCTGGACCGGCCCCGCCCGGCTCCGTACGCCGCCGCGGCCTAACCCGGCTCCGCCCGGCTCCGCTCCCTACAGCGGCCCGGCCCAGCTCCGGCGTCCGTCTCTCGCCACCGCGGCCTGCACCGGCCCCGCCCGGCTCCGTACGCCGCCGCGGCCCGGCCCGGCTACGCCCGGCTCCGCTCGCTACAGCGGCCCGGCCCGGCTCCAGCTTCCGCCTGTCGCCGCTGCGTCCTGGACCGGCCCCGCCCGGCTCCGTACGCCGCCGCGGCCCGGCCCGGCTACGCCCGGCTCCACTCGCTACAGCGGCCCAGGCCCGGCTCCGGCGTCCGCCGCCCGCCGCCGCAGCCTGAACCGGCCCCGCCCGGCTCCGCACACCGCTGCGGCCCGGCTCGGCCCGGCTCGGCCCCGCCCGGCCCCACTCGCCGCCAGCGCAGCCCGGCCCGGCTCCGGCGTCCGCCGCTGCGGCCCGGCCTGGCTCAGCCCCACCGAGCAGGGCTAGATGCCTCGTCTCCGCCTACCCAAGGAGGGAATCCTCTACAGGTAGCTGGGATCTCCGTGTATATTTCACAGACGGATCCTCTCTGTTACCTTCCCTCCAAATCAATGTCCAGACACCTCCGGACCAGCAAAAATCCCGAAACAATCCGGTCCCAAAGAGTCTCCAACGCCGCCCAGCCGATTCCCTGCAGAGGACCCTAACAGGGATGTTCACTCAGCCACCATCTTGCCCCCTCTCCTGAAGTAAGGTTTTTAAAGTAAAAATCATACATATGAATGTTTCTAAATTCCCAGATCTTGCATATCGTATTTGCCAAATACCCTAACAATTGAATTTTTTAGATGTGTCATTTCCACAGAAAAAGAATCAGGCTATCACAAGTCTCTGTATTAAGAGAATGAACTGAAGATTTATATACTCAAAATCCTCATTTGTATGTATTCAGAATATTCAGACGAAGATTAAAGAAGCAGGAAATTTTCTGATAATGCAGGAGATAGATTGCATTTCAGAGACAAAATTTAAAAGGCCAATCAATGCATTTAGAGAAAGAATGGGTAAATTAAAGAGTCATTTGCAGAACAAGGAAGAGAGGGAGAGAGGGAGGAAGGAAAAAAAACAGAAAGGAAAGGGAAAAATCAGGAAGGAAGGAAAGAAGAAAGGAAGGAATGAAGGAAGGAAGGAAGGAAGGAAGGAAGGAAGGAAGGAAGGAAGGAAGGAATCTAGGAACAGAATAAATAAGTATGCAGAATCAAGAAAGTTGAGGGTCTACTTGGGAAATGACAGAACAACTTTTTTATTGTGTGAAAAAAAATTATGAAAAATAAGGTCGTGAGAAGGTAGCTTGCAACCAGACTATGGAAAGTCATATGAGTCCGCAGCTAAGGAGTTTAGAGTTTGTTCTGTATGTCATGGAAAGCTATGTATCTACAAAACTTTTTTTTACTTCTTCCCCCTCTTCTCCCTCCCCCCCAACTGTCTGCTCTCTGTGTCCATTCACTGTGTGTTCTTCTGTGTCTGCTTGTATTCTCATTAGGCGGCTCGGGGAACCGATCCTGGGACCTTCCAGAGTGGGAGAAAAGCGATCATTCTCTTGTGTCACCTCAGCTCCCTAGTTTGTTGTGTCTCTTATTGTCGCTTCTCTGTGTCTCTTCTTGTTACGTCATGTTGCTGCTTCAGCTCTCCATGTGGGCTGCACTCCTGTACAGGTGGCACTCCTGTGCGGGTAGCACTCCTGTGCGGGGTGACACTCCTACGGGGGGGCACCCCTTCGCAGGGCGGCACTCCTTGAGCACGGCAGCTCCGTGTGGGCCAGCTCAGCTCACGGGCCAGGAGGCCCTGGGTACTGAAGCCTGGACCTCCCATATGGTAGGCGGAAGCTCTATCAGTGGAGCCATATCTGCTTCCCTCTACCAAACTTTTTAAAGTTGTTTTTTTCTAATATGCTCATTATAGAAAATATAAAATATATTTTAAAAACTTGACAAGTGGCTGTGGGTCAAAGGTTGAGGGCCTGCTTCCATGTACGAGGTCCTGGGTTCAATCCCTGGTGCTGCCTAAAGGAAAGAAAAGTTGCAAGAAACCCTATATAGCCTCTTCACAGGGAGAAAATATTATTAGCACTTTGCTGTCATTTCTTATAATTTTTAAAATAACTACACATGCTGGTTTACTTCTGGGTGGTCATATGACATTTATAAACTTTCTTGGGTTTTTTTCCAAATTCTGAATCCCATCAGCCAAAGAGAAATACACTTAATACTGAAAGAAAGCAGTACAGCAGGACATTCCATCTGAATTGTAGGACCAAAAAAAATGTTACTTCTAAGTTTTTTCATGTATGTTTTTCATAGACCATAAATGCTTATTTTCATGTTATTTGCCAAAGAAACTTTCAAAGGTTCTGGTTGAAAGAGAGACTTGTGGATAGATAATATCCGCACATGGGTGGTTGCTTCATTTATAAAAGCATAATGACTTGGCTCACTCAATCTAAGTGGTAAAGATGTTGAAATCCATAAATGAGATTCCTTGGCAATGACAACAGCCATTATGTGGCTCCAGGAAAGTCTGATTTTATAGAGGCATTTTGTAATATTCCTGGCGTAAGTGTTCTAACTGCGCAAACATGATAGCATCAAGGAAGGCATTTTGCAGTACCTCAGCAAAGCCGTATATTCCATCAGACTGTAGAGTTAAAAAATATTGCCTGATGCTAGGGATGGGAGGATGGGTCAGATTGCCCAAGAAATTGGGGAGAGGGTGAGGGGAACATTTGGTCATGGGAGATTGTCAGGTATGTGGTTGAAATTGTGGTGCAGAGAAAACTCTTCAGAGAATATAATATGGAAGGATGCCTGTTTGGGATGCTTAAGAGGGGGCATCTGACACAGGGCAAGCTTCTGGGGAGTGTGTGAGTGCTCATTTTGTCATAGTGGATTATATCATTGGGTGGAGACCCATACAATGAGAGTGAAGGTATACCCACATCCTGGGGAGGACTGATGTTCTCACCAGAGGGAATTGTATCTCTTGAGAGAATCGGTGGCTCCCAATGGGTTAGGGCAGTCAAGTATGTCAAGCCCTCAACATTTTTGCTAGTGTCTCTGAATATGGTCCCTCAAGTAATGAAGATTGATTGTCATGGTGGGCCCTGAGGGGAGGGGGAAAGAGGTGTTGAATACATGGAATCAGGGTAACTGTGGGGCAATGGAAGTGTTCCACAAGATCATGCCATGATGGATATAAGTCATGTTAAATTACACCAAAAATATAAAAGTCTATAGGCTAAAATGTAAACCGTCATGTAAAACATAACTAAAAATTTAGAAAATTGTATAGTCTAAAATATAAACCATAATGTAAACATAAATGGAATCATATTTGAAAGCTATCATTTCAATATCTGTATATTAGCTGCAGCAAATATAATATGAACATGTAAAAAGATCACTGTTGGGGAAGGGACAAAGAGTTTGATGTTGGATATGTGGGAGTACCATATATTGTATATGTGAATTACTGTGACCTAAAACTTATATAAGAAACTTAATAATCAAGAATAAAAAAAAAAGAAAGGAGGTAGACACTGAGGAAGAAATGGAAGAAACTGCCTTGCCACCGTACATACAAGGCAACACCTGTAGGAGTGATGAAAGGCAAAATGTCAAAAACAAAGCTTTTTCATTTTTTCATTTCTTTGATACCCCAATTTATTTTTCCTTTATTTAATTTTTCTAAATTTCTATGTATTCTATATCTAACCTTTAAACCTATCACTATATTCCATTTTTCTATTAAGGGAAACTGGCAGTATATTGAGCTTCCTTTTTGAAGAAGTTTTAGACTACAGAGAGGTTCAACTATGACAGGGGAGGAACACTGGTGTGGGGTGCTATTGATGGGGGGCACATGGTTGGGAGGGAGTTCTCCAGGGCATGTATACAGGGTACTTAGAAAGGTTTGGATATTTTTGTAGTGGTTTCAGTTGGAAATGACAGATGAGAGAGGGCTGAATTCCTGACCAGGAGAGCTCTATCTCATTCCCCAATGGAACAACAACAATCCCCCAAGTGCAATGGCAAAGACCAATAAAGATGGATGGTCCAACAATGAGCCCTTGATACTGATGGCTCTGATTATGAGCCTGTGTGCCTGAAATATGAACTAGGCCTATAGCTGTGGGGTGCCTAAGTGTTAACTCCTGAGAGCCTCCATGTTGCTCAAATGTGGCCACTCTCTAAGCCAAACTCAGCATATAGATGCATTGCCTTCCCCCCAGCATAGGACATGACTCCCAGGGATGAGCCTCCCTGGTACTGAGGGATTACTACTAAGCACCAGCTGATGATGTAACTACAAAAAGACCATGAACAAAGAGGTCAACTCAGACCAGCAGAATATCTCAGCCTACATGTAATAACAGGTGTTAAAAACTGCATTTTGACTTTGGATAAAAAGAGGGAAATGGAAAGGACAAGTGAGTTTATATGGCTAAGAGTTTCCAAAAAAGAATCGAGAGGTCATCAAGGGGTGATGCTTATGCATGCCTCAGCAGGGTACCAGAGACGGCCAAGGTAAATGGAAACTCAGGTGCTGGTTCTCCTGAGGGCTGCAGTGACCCACAGGTTCTATGGTCAGGGCGGATGGCTCTGGAGTCCAGGGCCATGTCAGTTGGCCCGAGTTTGGAGTTTGTGTTCCTGAGTGTGATGGAGTTGGACTCAGATATAACCTTTCTACACATACCTCTTCTGTCACTTTTACCAGACCTGTGGTTGGTGTTTGGGTTGGTATATGCTCAGGAGACCTGGATCTCTGAACTGTCCATGTGACGGCCAGGCTCTGGGCCTCAGCAGACTTGCAGCTTCTACCCTCTGGTTTTTTGGACTTATACTGGCCAGCTGACAAGAAGGTGAAGAGGGCCAACCACCACACCAGGGAGCCAATAGTGCCTACAGCTGCAAGCAGGATAATCATCCGTGTGGAATCTAAACCCCCTCTTGATGTAGAGGGGGACTGGATGTAGCCATCCCAGGTCCACAAGATGGAGGAATAGAGTATGGATTAGAGTGGATTTACTGGTGTTCTGCTGGGGAATTATTGTGCTTAGTAAGGGAAGAAATTGTAGTAGTGATGTGTAGAGGGTGGCCACGGTGACTGCTGATGCTTGGGAGAGGGAAGAAGAGATATGGTGTGGGGGCATTTTCAGGATTTGGAGTTGTCCTAGGTGGTGCTGCAGGGATGGATGCTGGACGTTGTGTGTCCTATCATGGTCCACTGGGTGGACTGGAGGAGAGTGTGGACTACAATGTGGACCACTGTCTGTGTGCTGCAGCGGTTCTCCAGAATGTATTCACCAGGTGCAGTGGATGTGCCACAATGATGGAAGAGTTTGTTGGTGGGGGAGGGGTGGCATGGGTGGGGTGGGGGGTATATGGGAACCTCATATTTTCTTAATGTAACATTTAAAAGAAAATAAAGAAAATAAAAACAAACAAACAAACAAACAAAAAACGTTGCCTGAGAAACACTTTTCTTCCTGTGAAGACTATACTGGAGGCCGAGGAAAAGCAGGTGCAAGAGGCATGATGGACCAAACCTAACCCCAGTTTGCAAAGTCCACCAGACAACGTGTCATTGTAGCAGGTATCCTCCTTTGTCAGACGCACTTCATAGAGGCAGCTCTGTGAAGCACTTGGCAGCCTGACCTACCCCTTCTGGAATTGTTCGTTTTGAGCTTTCACTTGGCAATTGTATGCTTTTTTTGTTTTCCAGGAATGGTCTGGTAAATGGTGAAATTTACTGGTTCTTGTACATCCAAGCACGTTTTCAATTAACTTTGCTTATGGAGGATATATGGATTGGGTCTGAAATTCTAGAGTCACAGTCATTTATTTCTCTTCCAAAACCTGGACCAATGCAGTGGAGAAATGGCTTCCGTTCTTTCTAATTGGTAACAAAATAAATGCAGTCCTGCACCTTGAGACAGACGGATAAGAAGGTATCTTTCCAGCTCCTTCAGATGGCTAGAAGTTGCTGAGGTTTCATAAGGCAAACATAAATAGGCCTCAAATCTTTGCTTCAGTCCCACTTTACTTCCCTATAAATAATGGAAAATTTCATTCTAAAAAAAAAATCAAACTTGTTTTTACTTTCTTTTAAGATTTATTTTTATTTATTCCACCTCCTTGTGGTTTGTGCTCACTGTCTGCTCTCGGTGTCCATTCACTGTGTGCTCTCTGTCTGCTCATCTTCTCTTTAGGAGACACTGGGAACTGAACCCAGGACCTCCCATATGGGAGAGAGGCACCCAACTGCTTGAGCCACCTCAGCTCCCTGCTTTGTTGAGTCTCTCATTGTCTTTCCTCTTAGTGTCTCTTTGATGCATCAGCGTGTTGCATCAGCTCACTGCACCTGCCTGTTGCACCAGCACACTGTCTTGCTTCTCTTTTCCAGGAGGCGCCAGGAACCAAACCTGGGACCTCCCATGTGGTAGGCAGGAGCTCAATTGCTTGAGCCACATCTGCTTCCTTCAACCTTGTTTTTAACGTTAAACTTTTTTTTTCTTTTTATGTGCATTAGTGCAAAGTTGGGAAGAGAACTGCTGCTTCAGTGGCTACTAACCAGAGTCTTCTTAGACTGAAAATTTTCCCATTTATAATTCTTGATCAGATGAGTGACACCAGAACTGTGTTTCTGGGAAATTTACCTGTTAGCAGGGATTGAGGTGGATTAAAATGTGAAGAAAGTGGAGTTGACTGGTTTAGGAGTTATTATAATCATTCAAGTGAAGAATGAGGAAACAGAAAGGCTGTAAATTTAAGTAAAAATAACTGAGTAAGGAAAAGACAGAAAAAGGATAGGCAGGATAAGAAGGCATGGCATGGCACTGAATCCTGTAACTGGATGACTGGAGTGGAGAATTGAAACTGGCTGTCTGAGTGAAGATTGGGCTCCTCTCAGTGAAGTTCTATGTGCTACAGCATGGGGGAATCCGGAAGACATCATGCTGAGCAGAATAATCCAGACACAAAAAGAGGACACGTTGTATATTCTCACATACGTGAAATAACTAGAAGAGGCAAATTCAGCAATACAGAAAGTAGATTCCAGGTTACCAGGGGTGGGTAAGGGAGTATAGGGAAAGAAAAGTTAATGCTTTATAAGTACAAAGTTTCTGTTTGGGGTGATAAAAGTTTTAGTTGGTGGTGATGGTAGCACACTGTGAATGTAATTAATACCACTGAATGGAATATTTCAAAGTGGTTGTATTAGTCAGCCAAAGGGGTGCTAAGGCAAAATACCAGAAATTGGTTGGTTTTTATAAAGGGTATTTATTTGGGGTAGGAGCTTATAGATACCAGGCCATAAAACATAAGTTACTTCCCTCACCAAAGTCTATTCTCACGTGTTGGAGCAAGATGGCTGCCTACGTCTGCGAGGGTTCAGGCTTCCTGGGTTCCTCCCTTCCTGGGGCTTGTTTCTTTCTGCTGCTCTGTTTCGCCACATGGCCAGCTGCAAACTCTCAGGCGAAGGACTTGAACAACTTGTCTCTCTTCTCGGGGCCTCTGCGTGTCTAATTGAACCTTCCGTTCCTCTTTGTGTTTACTTCCTGGGCCTCCAGTATTAAAACTCCAACCTAGAATGAAGAAATAAAATATGGCTTAGAGTGGACTTACTGGTATTCCACTATAAAACTATTGTGACCAGTAATAGAAGAAATTGTAGCATTGAGGTGGAGAAAGTGGCCACAATAGTTGCTGAGGGCAGGGAGAGGGAAGTAGAGATGTGATGTGGGGGCATTTTGGGGATTTTGAGTTGTTCTAAATGATATTTCAGGGTCAGATGCTGGACTTTATATATCCTGCCATAACCCACTGAATGGACTGGGGGAGAGTGTAAACTACAGGGTAAACTATTATCTGTGTAGTGCAGCAGTGCCCCAAAATGTGTTCACCAAGTGCAAGGAGTGTGCCACAATGATGGGGGAGTTTGTTGGTGTGGGAGGAGTGGGGTGGGGGGGTCGGGGATATACAGGAACCTCTTATATTTTTTAATGTAACATTTTTTGTGATGTGTATAGCTTCAAAAATATATAATTTACAAAAATGATGAGGTGAGGGGTGGGGAGTGGGTTATATGGGAACCTCTTATGTTTTTTTGTTTTTGTTTTTTAATGTAACATTCCTTGTGATCTATTGTCTATTAACTTTAATTAAAAAAATAACCTAGGGGGAAAAAAAAAAACACTCCAACCTCCCTTCTCTGTGGTGAAATTTCTCTATGAGTCCCCAGGGGCCCACCAAGGGCACGGGTACTCAATGTCCTACCGACGTGCCCCAATCAAAGCCTCAATCGTTATTTAATCAAGTCAAAGTGAAACATCTGAATCCAATATAGTCTAATATGCCCAGAGGAACAAACAAGTTTATGAACATAATCCAACATCTATTTTTGGAATTCATAAACAATATCAAATGGCTACAGTGGTTAAGATGGGAAATTTTATGTTGACTCTATGTTACCATGATTTTTTAAAACCGAGGTTGGGCTCCTTTCTCTGTGACTTGGCATCTCTTTGCCTGGAGAAAGTTGTCTCTTAACCCATGGCTTATGCACCTCTGTAACGGATGCAAGTCTGGGCTATTCCTTGGCTAGAGGGCTTCTTCTTTTGCTTTTCATGTGTTCTTTCGCTTCAGCCTTGGAATATGTAATGCTTTCTTCTGGGATCAGATTTCTTCCCATTTTGTTTGAATACCTATGACTGGTAATGCTTATGTCCCTCACAAATCTGTGGCAATGCCCCTAAGCACTGCTTTGCCATGGCTCTGAGATACCTCATCTTTTGAGTCATGATTTTGCTGGTGTTGACACATCCTTTGGCTCAGTCTTATTATGTAAGAATGACAGAATGAAGGTTTGTGTTGTGGTAGCTAAAATTAGGGTTGGATATATTCTCAGGCCTGCACAGAGCTAGTTCTGGCTAGTTTTGGTGTGCCAGCTAACTTCCTGTTAAAGCCATACTTGAGGAGAGCAGATGTAGCTCAAGCGGTTCAGAGCACCTGATTCCCATATGTGAGGTCCTGGGTTTGATCCCTGGTACCTCCTAAAAATGAGAACCAAGGTTCTGAACTTTACTTTTGTTATTTTACATAGCTTTAAGTCATAAAGGACTCTGATCTTCTCACAAGCCTGGGAGCAGTTACTATGTGTCACTAAGATTCAAAAATGCACAACAAAACCTCCTCATTCACAAATGTTAGTCAATGTTCTCATTTCTGGAAAAATCAGCAATATCTTTCTGGCCTTAAATCCCTAAGTGCTAGTCAACCCCCCAAAATCCATTCTATGGTTCTGTTCCTGCACACATGATCCAATACTTCTGTGGCCACATTTCACAATTCTATCTTTTGAAAGCCATATTTTATTAAATTACCAGAAGGGAACATGCTGTTCAAAGTCATGAATTTAAAGCCTAAATAGAAAACTTCTCCTCAAGTCTTAGTTATATTCACGTCTCCCTAAGGTATATTTATGCCAGGCTTACTGCTCCAAAAGGTAAGAACAGGAACAGGATTTTTGTTGTTGATAATTTAGTAACCATTTTGCCTCACCTCTAATAATTGAGCCAAATGGTATCAGATAATGCTTTGTCAGTTAAAAAAATTTTAGCTGCTGTTTCGGGTGATGAAAGAGTTTTGGTAATAGATATACTAGATGGTGGCACACATTGTAAATGTAATTAATGCCACTGAATTGAATATTTAAAAAATAGTTAAATGGAAAAAGTTATGAGATATATATGTACATATGTTACCACAATATATATATCAGGCGAAGGAATCACATTGTAGAGTAGAAAGAGTATGAGATTTGGGGTTAAACAGCCCAGAATCCTAGTTTCGGTATGTTCTACCTCTCTGACAACAAAGTGCTTTTCTTCTCCATGCCTGCTTCTTCGTTCTTAAAATGGTAATAAAAAGGTCAATCCTGTGGACTTGATACATGTAACAGAAAGTGTATATTAATTTCTAGGCATGTAATCAGCGTTATCATAACAATTGAGATAACTAAGAAAATGGTCAAAAAATTGGGTGACTTTAGTATCAACTCGAAGTGGTCTTTAGTAGTTGGGAATGAAGAAAGAGAAAACGAAAGAGGGACTGCGGGTTCTCTGCCTTCCCCACAGGCCAGCATCGCTACCGGGGTGTGAAGGTGCATGTTGCGGATGAAAGCAGCACAGACGGGGAATTCTGGGTCGAGGAGAAATTGGCAGGGGACGGTTGAACACCTACTAAGTGCCAGGACCTTCACCTTTGCAAACAAACCTAAAAGGCCAATAGTATTTTTCCTGAGAGTCAGAGAGGTCAGCTAACTTGCCCATGATTACAGGGTGAGTCACAGAAGTTATCTAACTTCTCAATAATGTGGACTTTGTACAACCAGTCATTGCCGAGAAACTGCCTAGCAATATATTTGCAGCAGGTCAGTGACGTGCCACACTTTCCTTTCCTGCAGTATAGCAGGTGATATATTCCAGACAGCGCTTCACTGTAAACTGTCTTTATAAAATCTATTTTTTGATGCATTGCTGGGCTTGTAGGAGGTAATGGAAGTCTCCAGGGCTTCCTATTTTCCCTCCATAGATGTGCGTGTTCACACACACAAACACACGCAGAGTGATCTCAAACCATGTTGGGGATAAGGGAGCAGCTAACCAAGAATGAATGGGGGAAAATAAAATTCTCCAAGGTCAACTGCATACATCAAAAGTATCTTGGGGCAAGCAGATGTGGCTCGGGTGACTGGGCTACCACCCACCACATGGGAGGTCACTGGTCCAGATGCCGTTGCCTCCTAAAGACAGGCAGCTGGTGCAATGGGTAGGCATATCAAGCTGACACAGGAGACTCAAGAGGAAAAAACATAATGAGAGACACAACAAAGCAGTGACTCAAGAGATTAGGCGCCTCCCTCCCACAACAGAGGTCCAGGTTTCAGCTCCTGGTACCTCCTAAAGAAACAAGGAAGATGAATAGACACAACAAGTGAAAAACAACAAGAGGTTGGGGAGAAATAGATAAATGAAATAAATCTTTACAAAGAAGAAAAAGAGCATCTTGAGGATACAAGATCTTGAGTAATCTGCAAGGTAGGAAACTGCCTTGAAGTCTCCTGCCATGAACCCTAGAAAAGGACAAAAGGAGACCCAGGGAAGAAAAATCCTCTACTTCATACCGGAAGGAATATTCTTAAGAATAAAACATCTAGACCCCTGCAGATTAAATTTTTTTTAAAAAAATTAACTCAAATTCAACACTTAACAAATATTCATGAAAACAAGTTTCCGGGAGAGAAAGGAGTGAAAGTCAATAGAAACAAATAACAGATTTAGACCCATGGTCTTTGGGTATTTAAATTATCAAATACAGGTTACATAACAACAAAGGAATTAATGGTTTAAAAAATAAAAGATGGAATCACAAGTATGAGCAAGCAACAGGAAACTAACAAATGACAAGTCAGAGGTAAAAATGAATCATGGGAATTTTAGAAGTAAAAAACATATTTGTGAAAATGTAAAACTTGATGGATGGGTTAAAGAGCTGATAACAAGGAGGGAATTATTTAACTGGAAATAGATATGAAAAAATTATCCAGAGGCAGCACAGTGAGATAAGAAAACACATATGAGAGGGTGGTTAAGAGATATAGGGACTAGACTGAGAAGGACTAACATAGTTCTAGCCAGAGTCGCAGCAGGAAAGAATAAAAATAATTAAGAGAAACACTATTAAAGAGATGATGGCCAAACGTTTCCCTGAATGGAAAAAAAGCTAAATCCACTGATATAGGAAGTAAGAGAATGTTTTTAAAAATTTCACTGCTGGTGCCTTTTAAACTTTTAGATAAGTTGTTATTTTTTTTTATTGCTTCATGAGTTCAATTCTTTTATTTTTAGGAGGTACTGGGAATTAAACCAGAGACCTCATACTTGCAAAGCACACGCTCACTGAGCTACAGCTGCATGAGCTCAGGTCTTATTGTTAAAATATTGGGAATCAAGGAAAGTCCAAAGTCATGTATATTACTAGAAGGAAAGCTAAAAATTGTAATATTGGACTATATAAGATAGTAAAATCTTGTTAGAGGTTTGCAATAATCAACAAGCTGTAGCTCAGGTTCCCCTAATATGCATCGGGGAAAGGCTAACCCCATTCCCCATAAGCCTACGTGTCCAAGGGCACGGACCTTCTCCACAGGTTAAACAAAGAAACCACATAAAGACGGGAATAAAGGAAAATGGAAACCTTCCCTACCTGCATATCAGAGGGAGATAAAATCCCTACAGATCAAAGAAACATCTGCTCCTGCAGCTTTCCAAGAAACAAACTCCCTAACCCACTACCTTCTGGTCACTATCAGGAAAAAATTTCACCTCTGGGGCTTCCTATTGGCCCCTGCACCTCACTCGGACCCTCAGTCCCCTCCCACCAACTACCATTTCCCCACCTAGGAAAGTTCTGCGTAAATTCAAGTCCCCCCCTTCCAGGGGTGGGCTGAAGCCTCTCCTCAGACTCTACCATGCTGGTGGGGGGGCTGACGGTCTGTTCTTCAGACCCTCTCTGTTGGGAGAGCTTCCCAATAAATTCTTTCTCTGCCTGTGGTCATATCAGTCTCCATGTCCCAGGAAGCGCCGTTTTTCTCCAACAAACCTTCCATAAAACACGAACATGGGTGGTATTACATATAAGACTTTTTACAAAATATAAATACAAATATCCTAGAGAGAAGGAAAAAGAACAGTAGCTATGTATGGCAGGGGAAGCATAGAAAGATTGAGAGGTGGTGAGTTTTTTTTGTTTGTTTATTATTGTTATTGCAATAATGAAAGTGCTCTAAGAATGACTGAAGTGATGAATACAGAAATATGTGATTGCATTGAATACCATTGATTGTACACTTTGGATGGATTTACGTTTTCTTTTTTTAAAAATTTATTTATTTATTTCTCCCCCCTCCTCCATTGTCTGCTTTCACTGTGTGTTCTTCTGTGACTGTTTGGCTTCTCGTTAGGTGGCTCCTGGGACCTTCTGGAGTGGGAAAGAGGTATTAGACTTTTGTGCCACCTCAGCTCCCTGGTCTGCTGTGTCTCTTATTGTCTCTCCTCTGTGTCTCTTCTTGTTGTGTCATCTTGCTGCTCCAGCTCTCCACGTGGGCCAGCACTCGCTCCGTGCAGGCCTGCACTCTGCATGGGCCGACTCGCCACACGGGCCAGTTTGTCTTCACCAGGGGGCCCTGGCTATCGAATCCTGGACCTCCTACATGGTGGATGGGAGCCCAGTTGCTTGAACCACATCCGCTTGCCCGTTTATGTTTTCTTAACATGTATCAATAAAATTGATTTGTTAAAAAAATATATTGGGAATTCTGCAACTTGTGAAAGGCAAAGGAATTTCTAGCCAGTGGTGTGTTGGAGCCAGCTTGTACCAGCCTAAGGACTGACAGTTAATTTTTCAAGAATTTTGCAGGCTGGCTGCTGAACACAGCCTTATTAGGAAAGAAATTATATAGTTTGGGGTGATGAAAAGGTTTTGCTAATGGATGATGGTGATGGAAGCACAATACTGTGAATATAATTAACACTACTGAATTATATATCTGAATGTGGTTAAAAGTGGAAATTTTAGGTTATATAGTATGCTGCTAAAATAATTTTTAATGAAATTATATATACTTAAAATTACATTGACTAGGGCAGTGGGTGTGGCTCAGTGGTTGAGCGCCTGCTTCAAATATATGAGGTCCCAAGTTCAATCCCCAGTACCTCCTAAGAAATAAAAATGAAAAACAATTACATTAACTATACTCAAATCTCACATTTCATAGTTATCTTATTTCAATTTATTATTATTTGTGCTCCTGTATGCTACCACACATCTTTTCCCAACCCTGTGTTCAGTGGTGTTATGTTGTAACTTGAAATTGGCTATGGTTCAAGCATTTACACCATGGTAACTGGTAAACGCTACACATCTGGGCTTAATTTATTGTTTTGTTGACTGTACTTAAGTGATTCGGAAAACGTTATTGACACAACGATTTGGCAAAAATTAACAAAAGCATTTTGTGAGAATCTACTGGCTCTGTGGAATTTATGGTAGAGTATTATGTATTTTATTATTGGTACATTATGTTACACATCCTTTCTACCACTAAAATTTGTAATGTATGTACATGTGCCTGCATATGCTTTGTTTTCCAGGAAGCCAGGTGCTGACGTTGTCAGAACCCACTAGAGGGCCACCTGCCCACGGCGCCCGCGGAGGCTGGCGAGCACCCGCCTTGCCCTGCCCTCCCTGCAGCACTCTCCCGGCTTCAAGGGCAGATGGCTCTGTTCTTATCCTCAAGTTCGTTGATCCTCTCCTTCCTAGAGGCCCCAATTCTCAGACTTCCCGACTCCACTGAATACAGATTGTGGTGGAAACGAGGGTTTTCGGCTTCTGAGGCTCAAGCCTGAAGGCGCCCTGGCGCCCGCCCGGCTCTCTGGGCTCCTGGGTTGGGAGAAGCCAGCTGCCATATCACAAGGAGTGGAGGGAAGACATCCACGTGGCTGGAACCCAGGGCTCCTGCCAGCAGCCGTTAGGGAAGGCGACGCCCCAACCCACAAGGCGTCAAATGGCCGAGCCCCAGGCATCCTGACTGCAGTTTCAGGAGAGACCCCGAGCCAGAGCACCCGGCTAGGGCACTGCCAAATTCCTGAGCTCCAGAGACTCTGGTATAATAAATGCTTGTTTTAAGCCAAAAAAATAAATAATTTTTTTTTTCAGAGCAGCATACAAAAAGGAAAGAGATCATTTGTGAATGTAGTAGACTTAAAAGTAAAAATGGAAGCCTAGAGACAGTTGATAACATCTTAAAAGTTCTCAAAGAATTCTCAGCAAAGTGGATGGCAATTCCCACCCACCACATGGAAGATCCCAGGTTCAGTTCCCAGTGCCTCCTAAAGAAGATGAGCAAGACAGCAAGCTGATGGGCTGCCATGGCTAGCTGATGCAACAAGATGACATAAGAGACACAAGAAGGAAAAACATAGTGAGAGATACAACAAAGAAGGAGCTGAGTTGGCTCAAGCAAGTAGGCACCTCCCTCCCATATGGGAGGCCCTGGTTTGCTTCCCAAGCACACAATGAACAGACAATGAGTGCAAACAATGAGGGGGTGGAGAGAAAGAAAGAAAGAAAATCTTTTTTTAAAAAAGGAACTCTTAAAAAGAAAAAAAGAGAAAAATTCATGTCAACCAAGAATAAATACCCAGCAAAATGATTTTTTAGGAATGAGGAGTAAAGACATTTTCAGATAAACAAATATTTAGAAGTTTATGATGAATGGATGTTCACTAAGGGTACTTTTGAATCCGAGGTTCTCCAACATTTTTGTTCTCAGGATCCCTCTACATTTTTAAAAATGATTGAGGATTCCCAAGAACTTTTGTTTATGTGAGTTAAAGCTGTCAACATCATTTACTGCATTAGAAATTAAAACAGATATTTTTAAAGTATTCATTTTAATTCCTCTAAAATAACAATAATAAGCTATTAAATGCTAACATAACTATGTTAAATAACTATTTTTCAAAAACGAAAAACTTTTGTGAGAAGAGTACTACTGTTTCACATTTTTGAAAATCTTTTTAAATGTCTGGGTTAATAGAAAACAACTGGATCCTCATATCTGCTTCTAAATTCAGTCTGTCATGGTATGTTATGAACTATATGAAGAAAATTCAGCCTCACATGGATATGCTGTTAGAAAAAGGAAAAGTATTTTAATAGCCTTTTCAGGCAGCTGTGGATATTCTTCTTTGATACTATTTTTAAAAGCCTCATAGTTAGCTGCAGGAAGGAATAGGAATCCTGAGAGACTAAATAAGACAGGTAACTTGTTAGTATTACTTAAAATAGTTGACCTTGCAGAATCCCTGTAAAGTTTAAAGGAACTTCTAGTGCTGCTGAACACGCTTTAGGAAACACTGCTCTTAAGAATGCAGCTTAGGGGAAGCAGACATGGCTTAAGCGACTGGGCTCCTGTCTACCATATGGGAGGTCCAGGGTTCGATTCCCGGGGCCTCCTGGTGAAGGCAGGCTGGCCCATGCAGAGTGGTGGCCTGCACAGGAGTGCTGGCCCGAGTGGAGAGCTAGCACAGCAAGATGACACAACAAATAGAGACACAGAGGAGAGACAATAAGAGATGCAACAGACCAGGGAGCTGAGGTGGAGCAAGAGATTGAGCATCTCTTTCCCACTCTGGAAGGCCCCAGGATTGGTTCCCAGTGCCTCCTCAAGAGAAGACGCGCAGGCACGGAAGAATACACAGTGAATGGACACAGAGAACAGACAATGGGTGGTGGGTGGGGGAAGAAATAAATAAATCTTTAAAAAAAAGAATGCATATTAGGAAGGAGAAAAATTACCTCAGAAAGGAGATCTGAAATGCAGAAAAGCTTGAAAATAAAAATATTGTACATAATTAATAACAATATTCTATTAAGTGGAATGGTTAAAAAATGAATTAAAACTTTTGACAACATTTGGTAATAATAGGTTGGTTTATGGGGGAAATATACCACATGTAAGTAAGCTAATGAACTACAGCAGTAATATTTTGATGATGTTCTTTTATCATTTGTAACAAATGTTCCACAACAATGCCAGGTATAGGTGGTTGGCTGCTATGTGGGAATCCTGTATGTTATGCATGATTGTTTTGCAAACTCACAACTTCCCTAATTAAAAAAAAAAAAATCAGTAGTGTTTCTATACAAGAGGGAAAAAAGAATAAACTAGAGAATTCTGTTGCCAGAAGAACATTTTCATCTGTTAAAATTTAATAAAGTAGAAACACAAGCATTAAAAAAAAGCTAACAATATAATGCACATGAAGAATGATGATTAGATTTAAAACATTTCAAGAACTTGCCATGTTCAAGAGGGAGGGTAATCCAAGGTCCACAGGATGGAGGAATAGAGTATGGATTAGAGTGGACTTACTGATATTCTATTCATGAACTATTGTGATTAGTAATCAAAGAAAATGTGGCATTGGTGTGGAGAAAGTGGCCATGGAGGCTGCTGGGGGTAGGGAGTGGGAGGAAGAGATGTGATGTGGGGGCATTTTCGGGACTTGGAGTTGTCCTGGGTGGTGCTGTGGGGATAGTTACCGGACATTGTATGTCCTCCCATGGCCCACTGGGTGGACTGTGGGAGAGTGTGGGCTATGGTGTGGACCATTGACCATGAGGTGCAGCGGTGCTCAGAGATATATTCGCCAAATGCAATGAATGTCTCATGATGATGGTGGAGGTTGTTGTTATGGGGGGAGGAGTGGGGTGAGGGGGATAGGGTGTATATGGGGACCTCATATTTTTTTAATGTAATATTAAAAAAAAAAGACAAAAAAATAAAGAGTTAAAAAATCTAATAAAAAATATATAGAAAAAAAGAGGGAAGGTAATGTACTTTTTTTTTGTCCTTGGATACTATTTTTTTCCTATGATCTCTTTATTTTTTATTTTTTAGTAACATACTTTAGACTTTGTTCATTAGACATTGTGAAATTTTAAGTATTGTCACTAAAAAAGAGAGAATGCAACTTAAATATTCCATACTAGAATTTTGACATAAAAACAGAGTAAGAAATCTAAAAATTCAGTCTATTAAAAAAAAAAAGAAAAACCAGTAAAAACATATGGGAAAAAAACAGAAAGCACATATAAAGTCTACAGAAACAAGTGCAAATATGTCAATAATCAGCAGGTGGAAAGATAGCTAAATTACATTTAGAAAAGAGAGAAAAAGTTAAAGTAAAATAAGCTTCTTAATCTTTAAAACTTAAAGATGTGTACAACTTCAAAGGAAAAAGACTTCAAAGGAAAAGAATATACCACAATTAAAGCTAGTATACCTATTTTAATGTAGACAAAATAAACATGAAGAAAAAATATAATATACAGGTAGGAGTGTACTTCCTAATAAGAAAATAGTCAATTCATGGAAACATAAGATTTCTGAACTTGTTTACTTCTTCTAAGATTACATAAAAAATATAAAGCAAATACTGGGGAAGCGGACTTGCCCAATGGATGGGGCGTCTGCCTACCACATGGGAGGTCCACGGTTCAAACCCCGGGCCTCCTTGACCCGTGTGCAGCTGGCCTCTGCTCAGTGCTGATGCATGCAAGGAGTGCCCTGCCACACAGGGGTGTCCCCCGCGTAGGGGAGCCCCATGCACAAGGAGTGTGCCCCATAAGGAGAGCCGCCAGCGTGAAAGAAAGTGCAGCCTGCCCAGGAGTGGCACCGCACACATGGAGAGCTGACACAGCAAGATGATGCAATGAAAAGACACATAGGGAAGCGGACTTGACCCAGTGGTTAGGGCATCCACCTACCACATGGGAGGTCCAGGGTTCAAACCTAGGGCCTCCTTGACCCGTGTGGAGCTGGCCCCTGCTCAGTGCTGATGCATGCAAGGAGTGCCATGCCATGCAGGGGTGTCCCCTGCATAGGGGAGCCCCATGCGCAAGGAGTGCGCCCTGTAAGGAGAACTGCCCAGCACAAAAAAAGTGCAGCCTGCCCAGGAATGGCACTGCACACACGGAGAGCTGACACAACAAGATGACGCAACAATAAAAAACACAGATTCCCGATGCCACTGACAACAGAAGTGGACAAAGAAGAAGACGCAGCAAGTAGACACAGAGAACAGACAACCAGGGCAGGGGGGGAGGGGAGAGAAATAAATAAATAAAAATAAATCTTAAAAAAAACAAAAGAAAGAAACACAGATTCCCAGTGCCACTGATAAGGACAGAAGTGGTCACAGAAGAACACACAGTGGATGGACACAGAGAGCAGACAACTGGGGAGGGGAAAGGGAGAGAAATAAATAGATAATCTTTTTTAAAAAATTAAAAAAATTAAAGCAAATACTGGTAAAGGTAGAATAAGTGGTACATGTCACATACATTTCACAATTACTGATAAATAAAGTAAGCAAAAAAAATAGTAAAAAAATAAAAGAAAGATTTGGGCAACATAATTAACAAACTTATTATTATACACAATTATAGAACTCTGCACTCATAATTAAGAATATTGATTAAGTGAAGCGCACATAAAACATTTATAAAAATTGACCCCATTAAAATTAGCTCATATAACAAGTTTCAACTAATTATTATCACTTCTTTAACCCCCCTACAACTAAGTAACAAATAAATTAAAAAGGATAAATGTTAAAAACCCAGTGTATTTGGAAGCCTTCATCACACTTCGAAGCTGCTGTACACAGTTGTGCAGGTTACTCACTGTACAAAGTCCCTGTTTATAAGGAAGGCCATTCACATTGTGGACACAGTAGATTTGCATATTTGTTAGAATAATTATTTAGAAATAAAGTACCTTGAAATAGAGATAGCTTTGTCTAATTCACAGAAAGGTGTCATATAGTCTAGTGACTGCTCTGCTTTTAAATAACATGTGGGTAAAAGAAGAAAATAAACTTATAGGATGTAAAGAGTGATTTAAGTGAAACATACAGATCAAACTCTTATATATTTTTTAAAAGGCTGAATAGTAAAGAATTAAGCATCTAACTTTAGAAATTAGAAAAATATACTGAATCCAAAGTAGAAGGAAATAAAGTATGAAAGTAATGATGTAGAAATCAAAGCAACAAAAGAATGGATGAAAAAGTCTAGATCTGTTTTGTGAAAATGGTAATAAAAATAAAAACCTTCTGGTGAGACTGATGAATACTAAAAGAGAAAGTCAAATATTATCAAAGATTGAATAAATGGACCTAACTGAGGATACAGTAGGGGTGAGAGGGAATGGGGAAAAACAGTTAATGGGGTTTCTTTTGGGATGCTGAAAATGTTCTAAAATCGTGAATATACGCAAATCTATTGAATTATATGCTTTAAATGGTGAATTGCAGTGTATGAACAGTCTCAATAAAGCTGCTACCAAAAAAAAGAGAGGAAGAGAGAAGAATGAATAGATACTTCCTAAGATACAGAAAATAGTTAAAAGATAGAACTTTAGCCTTATTAAGAGAAACATCTAGAAGACTATTCTGATTCGAGGTGGGCAAGGCCTTCTTAAACATTGCATTGTAAAAGAAGCTTCAGCAGTGTCATCAGCTGGAATGTCAGAGTAAGGGCCTCCACTAAATCCTCCCCTACAGAGAAGCAACAAGGACCTGGCAAAAACAAAAAAATTGCAAAAGCAACATTTCCAGAACCCTGGAAATTAACCTAGGGCTTGCAACAATTCAGGGCGCGTCTATTCAAGGAAAATAGCTGGATCTCCATGCGCTCGGTGGCATTTCAACTCGCCCTGTCCCCATTCCCCTTTCCCCAGCACCGCGGCAGCCTTGAAAGCCAACAGCCCACAATTATACTGAAATCCAGCCACCCTGCAGCCCCTGGAATCAAAGCCCCTTCTCAGAGAATTGTCGTTATTTGACCTCCTGGTTCCTGAAAAGCACCCCTCGCAGGCCTTGCCTTTATTCGACCTGACTCACAGCTCACCCCGTGAGAACAGACTTTTCCTAGGGGGCATTTGTTGAAAATAAACAATAACTGCTTAAAACTGGAGCTGACCGTAACAGTTGGGGTATACAAGCTGTATAAAAACTGAAAGATAAAACACCTCTCAGGGAACACCTGAAGCCTGAGCACCTGCCAGGCTTCTGCACCTGTAGGCCACACACAGGCTGGAAGCGAGCAGGGGTGTGCTTAGGGCTCCACAGGTGCTCAGGGAGGCCCTGAGAAGCTCTGCGCTTCACGTCCAGCTGCCCTTGAGCCTCTGCGCACACCGGAAGTAAAAGGCCAGGGCTGAGCTGTGAGGT
Source organism: Dasypus novemcinctus (assembly GCF_030445035.2). NCBI lineage: Eukaryota > Metazoa > Chordata > Mammalia > Cingulata > Dasypodidae > Dasypus > Dasypus novemcinctus. The sequence goes on from NC_080699.1 coordinate 8,818,694, forward strand.
GCCCCAGTCTTGAAAATGTGCCCCAACCTACACACAGAATCCCTCAGCAAAGATGGGGAGACTTACTGGTGCCTGGCATTTGAGGAAATCTCTGCCCAATCGCTAGCTGACTACTAAACTAAGAGCAGAGGCATGTGTGGCCACACATGACAAAGAATACAGACCTTCCTGAATTAGTTCAGGGAAATCACTAAACAACGACAAACAGCAACAAGAGTAAACCCTAGGGAGGGGGGAGAGTCTGGTTTCCAAAGGAGTCATGTTTTATTTTAAGTGTCCAGTTTTCAACAACAACAAAAAAACATTATAAGATGTATAAAAAACAAACAACAACAACAAAAAAAAACTAAGAAAGTATGGCTCAAACACAGGGGGAAAAACAGTCAATAAACACTCTTCTTGAGAAAGACTTACTAGAGAAAGACTTTAAATCAGTTGTTTTAAATATGTTCAAAGAACTAAAGGGAACCATGTCCAAAGAACTATAGGAAAGTTTGAGAACAATGTCTCACTAAATAGAATATCAAGAAAGAGATTGAAATTATGAGAAGTAAGTAGAAATTCTAGATTTGAAGGAATTTCTCATGAATATTTGAAAATGAGTGGGGTGTACTCTGGGCTTTTATTCCAATTCAGTTATCATTTTGGAGAAACTGGATTCTTCTTGAAATGCAACTCTATCAAAATTTTAGCTACCATTCAATTTTCTTTTGAAGAAATTTGTGGGGAGCGTCTTGTTTAGAAGTACAGCATTTAGTTTTCTCTGGGACAAAAAAAAGTTCTCCTAAAGATGACTTGACCCAACTCCTTGCAAGGACAACCCTAGGATTATGAACGCACATCCTCGGGAATGGACCTAAGGCATGGAGTGGAACCCCATCCTCACGGAGATTCTGGTCCTCACATTTTCCTTTGATGGCTCTCAGCTCATTCCACTAGTTAGAAACGAGCGGAGACAGGCCTGACAATTTCTTGGATCGAAACTATCAAGCAGCAGGAGTCTGCAAATAGACTGAAAATTAAAACGTTCCATAAATCCACTAAGACGTTAGTGGAACCACACCCACTAGAAAGGCTGCTACTTAAAAAATGAAAAGCAAGGGCCTGAGAAGATGGAGACACAGGAATGCGCCCTGCCAGTGGAAATGTAAAATGGCACAGAGAGTTGGTGGTTCCTCAGAAAGTTACGTATAGAATTAAGATCTGGGAATCCCACTTCTAGGTACCTACCCCAAAGACCCGAAAGCAGGGACTCAACCAGATATTTGCACACCTGTGTTCATAGCAGCATTATTCACGTAGCCAAAAGTTAGAAGCAACCCAAGTGTCCATCAACAGATGAGCAAAATGTGGCATATGAAAGGGACAAGTCTGATACATGCAACCCGGACCCTGAAGGCATGTTGAGAGAAGTAAGCCAGACAAAGGACAAATATTGTAGGATATATGATATTAGAATAAGAAAATTCAGAGTCAGGAACTTGAATACAGGTTACGAGGGGCAAGATGGGGGTAGAGAATAAGTATTACAGAGATTAATCTAAGAAAATGTTAATCTAAGTGTTAGAGTTAGTGTAAAGTGGTACAGAATGTTTGAGATGATAGGAAAGTTTGGTAATAGATGGGTGATGGTAGCATAACATTGCAAATGTATTAAAATTAATGCTACTTATATATCAAAATGTGGTTAAAAGGGGAAATTTTAGGTTCCACATATGTTACTAGAATTTAAAAAACCATAAGACATACAACAGTGACCCTTAATGGAAACCACAGTAAATTTTAAACATTTCTTTCTATTGTTACAATGGCACTAATGCAAAATGTTAATGGGGTGGGTATATGGCAACTCTTTTTTCTGCGTTATTCTTCTGTAAATCTGTAAATCGGAAAAATGTTAGTGGGAGCTCTATGATGTGTGTAATGGACAAGAGGGAATTATGAGCCAGGGTAATAGAAAAAGTTGGCACAGGGCAGGGTAAACTGCCAGCACAATGTGCTCATCGTATCATGCTCTGCACTTTTTTCACAAGTCTGAGAAATACCACTAATTCTTCTTCCTAAGTCTATAGGAAGCTGAGTTTAATAATTTGTTAAGGTCACACAGCACTGCATGGCTCACCTGACAGGTGACCTGAAACCAAAGCTCCCCAGGAGAGGCCCCATCTCACCACTCGCCTGTCCTGGCTTGGTCATACGCTGCAGGTCCTCCTTGAAGGGCACATGCCTCTGGAGAATGCCTTCTCCCAGCCTATGGAGGCGGGAGACCTTAGACCAGTGGCCAAAACAAATCTAACCTTTTCCTTCTCCTAGTTTTCATGTCTGTTTCCCCCTTGGTACAGTAACGAGAGATATTTCCAAAATATATAGCTAAATATTTAAGAGATTTTAAAACCAAATACTTCTTTTCAAAGTTTTTATTTTTAAGAATATTTACATTATTAAGTCAATAGAATAAAAATACATTATCACATTTAATTTATTTCTATAATTGTCATTTTTAAAGTGCCAGGTACATTCTGTTTTCACTTTTCATTAAAATGCAGAAATTCATTTTAGATAAGCCAGAGAGGTGATTATAATATTTCAGTCCAACCTTACAGAGCATTCCCCAATAGGATTTCTCCTGGCCTTTGAAGGTTTCTATTAAAGATGTGCAAACTCAATAGTCAAATAAAAACTGACAACGAAGCCACCACATGCTAAGAGTTTTCAAAATTGAAAAACTTACATACAAAATTAAAATGAAATGAGTTGACAAACATCATTAATTACATCATTCCTAACAACCCAATCCGCTATTGCTCTTCATCCTTTTGGTGACACGCCTGACTTGGCTGTTGTATTCAAGTTTTTGTGATCCTTGGAAGAAATAGAAGTGTCCTAAAAATGAAAATGAAAGTTCAATTCTCCCCTTGTATTTCTACCAAAAATAACAGCTTTATAGATTACAGTGGACCTAGATTAAACATGTTCTGATTTGAGAATATAAATGTTTGGGGCCCTTGGCTGGATAGCCTGCCCAGTACAGATACTGGTTTACTACTGGGATACTTAATTTGTGACCATTGCTTGGGCTTCAAAGGCTGACTATAAGATGCAAATGTTTCTGATAAGTTACTCTACATGAGGATTCCGGGTGGGAGGAGACTGGGCTCAAGCAGGGTATACAGGGGCCTCCCGGAGAAAGTGAAAAACAAAAACTTGGCCTTGACCTTGCTTGAAGACACTCACAAACTCAATCTCAGCTCGCTGAATTTTGGCTCTTGTGGAAGCAGCAGCCCTCACACCCCCCCTGGCTGTCAGGAATACCCCAGCTCTCGGTCCGCTTCTCCCTCATTCTTCTAGCCCACCTGTTCTGAGCCCAGCACATGGCGTGCTCCCTTCTATGGCCTCATGGACAACTCAGTGTCATCCTTTCCTGAACTGGAACCCCATTCTCTCTCTTCAACCTGGAGGTTGTATAACCAGGTTCTCTGTTTTAAAATGGGATTCCCAGTATCTGCATGGTTTCAGAATCTACTTACTTTGGGAGTAGTAGGCTGCATCGATTTTAGGCCCAATTCCTATAAAGTTTCTGGTAATCCATTTGGGATAATCAGGGTCCATGACTTGTCTCCTCTCATCATACCTGAGCAAAGAAATATCAGGAATTTGATCAGAAATTCCATGACATGATCCTCCCAACCCCCAAATCCACTTTCTCCCCTGAAAGACTGACTGTCCTTGTCCTGCTTTGGTCACACCCGGCAGTGCCACCCCACAGCTTCCTCTGGTGCATGGTCCTGAATTTAGACTCCCACGTTGTAAGCGATTTGGCTACGCACAGGTCCCCACTGTCATTTTAGCTGCCTGCCATTAACTATTTTCACAAGCTTCCCACTGAAACAAAAACCATTTTCCTCAGAAGATAACATGAAAACAGGAGCCAGAGCCAAACGGTTTTAAATATACATGCTAGAGCTACATTTCAAGATGACACAGTCAGCTGCACTCAGATAGTATATCCTTAAATTCCTTTTTACGAGATGGAAAACTTATTCTTTCTAGACTTTCAAAAAGCAATTGAATTCCTATTATTTAGTTTAGCACTTCCAAGTATTTATTGCTTACTCAGCACTACACAACTGACCTTTAAGGGGAAAACAATCCTGGGCCAGGTGCAAGCAGATATAAAAAGCAGCCACCGGTCAGATTTGAACTGCATATACCCATGCTAGTAATGGCAGTCTTGTGATAACTATACCCATTGTGGGTATAGTGTGAAAGTCTTATTTGCTAAAATCATGAGTTTTGCTTCCTCAAACAGGTCTAACTATTTGTGGATAAACCTAAGAAAATCAAAGGCACAATCATGTGCTATTCACTTGAGACTACATGTCAAAAAATTTTAATACTAAAACTAAACTTTAAAGAATTGACAGTGGCCATATGTAATTTTAATGCATTGCATTACAATTCACTTAATGTCAATCACATAAGCAACTGGCAAATGGATAGCTTCCTTGGAGAAGGGAGAGGATCCTAGCCTCCAAAATTTATAGAGACAGCAACTCGGGAGAGTCCCTATTCTACTATATTTGATTTCCTATTAATTTCTCACTGGGTCCAACGGTTCTAGGAAATGAGTCTGTAAATCCAAATATTGACTTAAGGCTAACTCTCATAAATCCGTAGCACTGTTTTCCTCTATTTGCATTATGATAATTTTTAAGTATTCCTTTTAAAACACATTATTTCATATCAGAAGCCAAAAGTATAGAGACTATAACTAAGTTGATAACAACTGTTCCAGTCAGATCCTTCTCCCAGCAAGATCTTTGAAACTTGCTTAGAAAATTTTACCTTCTAGAAAAACCCTTTCTCTGCTTTTCATCAGGTTTAGAGGTCAAATTTCTAACTATTAAAGCTCACCTCCAATACCAGTTATCTACAAAGAAGTAAGTCTTGTAGTAAAGTGGGTTAAAAACAGATGCATCAATTCTTAACTATTAAAGCTCACCTCCAATACCAGTTATCTACAAAGAAGTAAGTCTTGTAGTAAAGTGGGTTAAAAACAGCTGCATCAATTCTTTTCACAGAGTCAGGAAAACCCAAAGAATGTATGCTCTTGGGGTAGTTTGGTTGCAATCTTAAATCATTGATTAACCAGTACTTATCATCTGTGAATACAAAGGAAAACGTACATTAGGATTAGAGAAATGAAAATACTGTTTATGAACATGTGAAATAGAAAGCTGCTGCTTTTTTCATAATATTCCATTCTTTTAATGCTTTTATAAAACCAGAAAATCTGGGATAATTCATGAACCAAAATGTTTATCAATGAACATGGTTCACCTCCTTTCGTTTTACATTTTTTCACAAGTATTATCATTGTACTACTCACAAACAGGCAGACTATCTTCCCAAAAGTTTTATGTATTATCCTAGGTACTTACGCTATTTTAACTTATAGTTCAGAGCCACCATTAACAAAATGTGGCTATGCCAGTATAAAGAGTATTTCCTTAATTTGCTATTTTCCTTGAAGTAGAGTCAATGACAAAACATTGTAATTACCTTTAAAAAGAAAAACCACCTTTCTGGCTTCAATTTCATAAGCAGCCTGAATACCAGATGGCAAAGTGGGCCATAACTTAGAAATTAAACCACCATTGACCTTAGGTGTCTTGGGATCCTTCCACCATAAGTACCTGACATGAAAAAACAGAAGGGTTAAAAATCACTGTTGACTCAAGAACCACGAACATTTGACTGGTAAGTTCCTGTGAAACAGCCTAGATTTTAGTAGGGCCCCATGAGACATTCCCTTGTTCTGAAACCAAAGGAAGTTACCAAAAATCAAGTATCCCAGTTTCATAATAAAAAATGGGGAATATTTGTCTGACCATATACAAAGTATGGAAAACATGAGCTCTGAGTTCTAAAAAATCATGCTTCCAATTTGCTTACTTTACCTTGTCAGTCCTATAAAACCTGAAAAAAAAAAAAAAAAAAAAAAAAACAACTCATCTTCTCCCCACCCTCAAATAGCTGCTGCTTCCATCTGTTTTCCAAGACAGAAACTGTCAGCCATCTGGAATTCTCTATTCTATGTTCAAGAAATCAAGTCTTTACTCAGGATCTTAAAGCCTGACTTAAATTTTAGGTACCCTGTCACTGCCTTAGTTCTAGACTTCCCCATTTTTATCTATGTGATGACAACAGTCTGGTTTCTGCACTTCCTGTCTTGTTATTTCCAACTCATGATTCCTACCTTTTTTACACCAATAGCCATTCCCATCTCCTACTTCAAATCTCCAGTTTATCTCTCCATTGCCTACAGAATCAAGTCTCAAGGTCTTTCTTTCAAGTTTCATCTACTTTATCCTCCACTATTCTCTAAAAAAAAGAAAAAAAGGACAGAGTCTATAATATTGGTTAGATTTTAAAATGGATCCTACCTGTCTTTAAAGAAAAACACTTGATTTCCGATGGTAGTGACAGCATCGAACCTCATATTGGGATCACAGATAGACAAGTCTCCACCGTTGGGATCTGGCAAAGGTTGGTGCTGCTCTGGACCTCCTGAAAATGCATTTCAAGAAGCATTGGGAAAGTTGGCATTTTAGTTCATAAGAGGAAACACCACTTTTAAAACATTACAAGAAACATTGATAAGGAAGCATACAAGAATATTTCTTGTTCCAGATTAGGAAGAACCTGAACTCAGACTCTAGCTCTGACCTTGAGTGAACTACTAGATCTCTTGACCTCATCTGTAAAAACGATGCTGCTTACCTCACAGGAGTCAAGAAAAGACAGATGTCAATGCCTGTTCAAATGTAGAGTATTTATAAGCCTATCGTCACATAGCAAAATGATAACTCACCGTAGAGAGACTGAATGCCACGGATGTCATCAGGAGAGAGGTGAAATGTGTTGGGGTCAGTATAACTATAGGTGGGAAACATTATGGCCGCTCGATCATGGGAATGGTCAAGACCCAAGGAATGGCCAATCTCATGAACAGCAACGAGAAACAAATTTGTCCCTGTACAAGGAAAATAAAGAGGAAAAGAGCAGTGAAATACATCGGCACCTAGGAAGAGGTCATCCAAACACCCCCATCACACAACACCATAACAATTCAGAAAGCATTGAGCTAAGGGAAGCGGATGTGGCTCAACTGACAGAGCATCTGTCTACAATATGGAGGGTCCAGGGTTCAATTCCCAGGGCCTCCTGACCTGTGTGGTAAGCTGGCCACGCAGTGCTGCCACTCACAAGGTGTGCCGTGCCACCCAGGGGCATCCCTGTGTAGGGGAGCCCCACATGCAAGGAGCGCACCCCGTAAGGAGAGCTGCCCCACATGAAAAAAGTGCAGCCCACCCAGGAGTGGCACCACACATATGGAGAGCTGACACAGCAAGACGATGCAACAAAAAAGAGATGCAGTTTCCCAGTGTCACCAGATAATGCAAGCGGGCGCAGAAGAACACACAGGGAATGGACACAGAGAACAGACAACAGAGGGGAAGGGGAGAGAAATAAATAAAAAGTAAATCTTTACTAAAAAAAAAAAAGTGCATTTCCTAGAGACTTTGGGCCCAAAATGCAGAGATCTCATAAGCATTTTAAATCAAAATAAATAACTCAGCTTTTGGAAACAGAATCAAGCCGATTAATAAGGCAACATAGGTGGAAAATATCCATTAGGCTAAAAACTGGAAAGTGTAGCCCCAGTTTTACCACAAGCTAGCCACTAACTTCTTGGCCTCAATGTAAAGATCTGGATTAAACGATCTTTAAAATTCTAAAACATTTGTAAAGTAACCAGCACAAGTCTCCCATTTCAGATGAAAAGATTGCAAATAACCTCAGGTAAAAGTAATTTAACACATCTGGCTCAGGACCTAATCCTACATGATTTCATGGTCTTTTTAACAATGGAAAAGTTCTCTTTCTCATCAAGAACTTTTCAAGTCTTTGTCCATGTGCCCTTTCAGTAGCCTACAAAACTATTGCCATTCAAGATGTCCAATATCAGTCAGAGAGGAAGGTTGAATAGAGCATATTCTTGATGGCTTTTCCTACATTTGCTTTCCACATGGGTGACATAATGTAATCTAGAATTAACAATAGATAGAAAGTTTTACCTTGGAGCCAGCTGTCAAGAGAGATGAGAGTCAGTCTTTCTATAAATGCCCACAAGGTATTGTTGAGCAGCCTGAAATTTTTATCCCAGGATCACACAGGACTACATGACCATATACAACCTTGTATTTCTCTACCTTAACATTTTTGAAATTATTTTGCTTACCTCTGTAGCTTTTTGTCCAGGTTTCATCCTCATCGAAATGTGTGTCTCCTCCAATACCAGCTCCAGGTGCAAAAGCATGGGCTAAAATTCCGCCTCTTCCATCGAAAGGATAGAAGTCTCCATGAGCTTTTCAAAAGGGAAAGACAATTATTCCATCTACACATGCTGGGGGTCATGCCAAATGACACAGATGAAGCAAGGCAAGTTCTCTACCTCCTCGTGAAAAAGATATCATGATGTCAGCCTCGCCTGCATTAATCTTTCTGAATTTCAGGGGCGTCACGTCACTCCACGCTTGGAAAGCCTTGTGGATGGCGTAGTCCACATCTACCTGCGCCAGGTCAGGAGTGTAATTTTTGATTCTTTACCAGCAAAGAGAACACATGGAAACTCACGTCAGTTTGGTTGTATAGCAGCACTTTCATTTCTGTTAGCATTATTGATTTAGATGCTTCACGTAAGAGTAAAGTACAGAAGCCTTTTCATGGATTTTTCCATTAGGTTCTCATTCTCATTTATGACTTAGAGGTTATTATGAAGAATTGACTTTCATAGAAGCTTATATCTCCTTGCCCCTGCCCCCAGACTCCTGAAATTTTTCTTTTACAGCAGATTGGGTTTCATTCTCTCCTACTCTGCAAGCCAAATACCTCTTCCTTGAGTAAACAAGATTCCCTTCTAGAAATCATGGAGCTATGTCATCTGATAGCATGACGGTGTTGTAGTTAGGGAGCTTCTCATCTACTTCAAGATTTAGGTCTAGATCTAAAACAGTTGAGGTCTCTAGAATCACTCCTCTGGGAAAGCAGAACAATCCTTGGTCCCCCATTACCTGTAGGTGATATAATGCTTCCGCCACACTGGCCTCCCTGGCATTGTCCTGAAATCACCCACGTCGGGCACTCCACAGCGGGGGGTGTGCATCATTGCCAGAGTAGGTGGGTCCAGTTGCCCAGTGACTCTTAACCCCAAGAACTGTTGCATTTCCTGGATTTTATTCTCCATAAGATTCTCATGAACTCCCATTTTTGTCTTGGGAATATCTTCCATGTGGAGGTCATAAAAGGTTCCCAAGTACCTCTGGGAAAATACATTTAGTAAAACATGAGTATACATGTAGGTACTTTATTGGAGCTCATTGGAGTTCTGCATATGACTCAAATAACTGCACACTGATGCTTCAGTTTTAAAGTTAAAATAGTATAAGAAAATGCGGAGATTATCCAAACTCTTAATTAGGGAGAAGGATTTTTTTAAAAAAACTTTTAATCCTGTTTTTTTAAATGCTTATGAAGAAATAGCTGGGATGAGTGAGGGGTAAAGTATGCTTGAATTATTGTGGCAGGCAGAGGTAAGCTTATACTAATCAACCCATTGCTAAAATCTGATGATTAACTGGCACGAAATGATTAACGAAGTAGAACTCCAATTATATTGAACTGAAATTCCTTGGTCAAAGCTTGTTAGCATGGTGGACAAATTCTCTTGCCAATGCAATAAATATTAAAGACAAAAATTGACTAGATAAGTATGATAGTGCCAATACTTACCTGGGCAAATGTCACTTCATTTTCTTCGGCTTTTGCATCTCTGGTCAGGGGAACAGATCCAGAGGCAGTGACTTGCAGGACCAGGATCAATAGAAGAAACTTCATTCTAAGCTTCTCCGGAAAGGTTTAGCCCAATTCAGTCCAAGGTTCCTTCTCAGTACAAGTTCCTTAAATTCTCCTCTTTATATAGTCCTTAGACCAGACTGTGCAAATGAAATCTTCAGAGTGACTCAGAGTTGATATCATCCTTTGATTTACCTCAAAAGCATGCAAAAGCAAACCTGACCTTATTCCAGGACCAACAACGGGTCAATTAGCATCTAACTCATCTCGCACTTGGGGCAACTCAAAGGAATTCCCAAGTGCCTATTATCTCCAAACTGTTGAAGAGTTCCTCCCCCAAAAAAGCTGTTGTTAGAAACACTAAGCACCTTTACTACATAAGTAACTTACACATACTTTGATGGAAAGCTCAGTATTCCCAATTTTCTCTTGAGTATTTCCTTTATCTTTGTTAAAGGTGGAATCAGCTTTTTAAATAAATATAAAAGATTAGGTAAATAAAATCCTTTTGCTGGAATGGATGAATCCTCTCCAAGCTGAATCTAGAGAACTGAGCTGGAGAGACCTCACAGTTGGCAAGGAAAAGGTCAACATGGTGAGGCTTTAATGTTTGTTCCATGTGATGTGCACGCTTAGAATCTGGCTCTATAATTTGAGATCTTCAACCTTCTGAGCTGAGGCCCAATCCCAACTATGTAGCTGGGTAGAGAGATTCCAGACGCAAATGTTTCTTAGGTTCAACACTGTCCGGAGATGCCGGCACAAGGGCCACGGTTTCCAACTACAGGACGTGGGGAAGTTTCCTTCTGGAATCACGCCAGCTCCCTATCAACCCAGCTTCTTTCTGTGAGAACCCAATTGTCCACTCTGCACAGAATCGGCCTCTCGGTCAGCAGAGAAGTTTTGACGATTGGAAGCATTTGCGAGTTGAGGAATGAAGCTCCAAAGGTAGCCCTGCGGGCAGCAGGTTCTCGGCCCTCGGCGCCTGATTCTGTGTGGCCAGGCTGTTGAGGGATGGAACAGAAGGGACGCGGCGCAGTATGGGGATCCCGCTGTGGCTGGCTGCTGCTCGGGTGAACACACAACCCATTTTCTCCGAGGCTGGTGATCCGGGAGGAGGACTCCCCTGCTGAGGAAGAGAAGGGGGCCTCTGCATTGTACCTTCCTCGCCTCCAAACTCTGCCTTCCAAGCTCTAGGACTTTGACCTCCAGGACTCTCGGCTTTTCATTTGGAAATGAGGTTAATAATCATTGTCTGCTTATGCTTCAGGGGTGATTAAAGGAGACGGTGTGTTACAAGTGCTGGCATCTACTAAAGCAGCTCACTGATGCTCACTCCCTTCTCCTTGGCCCAGAAGGAGAACAGGCTCCTGAAGTTGGCAGCCAGATGCAGCTCTAGGAAGATGTGACATGAAGAGTTGTAAGGGAATCCTTTCAAATACTGAATTTAATTCAAGAATCGTAAGTGCAATCCCACAGACTATGGCTAGAAAACAGGCAAAGGGATTTATCAGGACACGTGGGAGGGGCAGGCTCTCCACCTGCAGGCTCTGTCTCTTGGGTGGGGAGGTTGTCTGTCGGTCACCTTTATATTTTTGGTAGTTAGGACTACCTTGAAATTAGCAGGCGTTCAATAAACACGTGTGAATAAACTGGAGAACGGGGCAAAAGGACACCAGCAGTGAACTTCCCCTGTGGGAGGGGTCGTCACAAGGAAGGTGTGTTCCCACCCCTCACGCAAAGCAGGAAGGAACCCAGGTCACCGCAGAGTTGGAGGAGATATTCTGAAAAGGTAGGATGGACGATACGAGGAGAAAGCTGCCCAAGGAAATGGAAAAAAAAAAAGAGAGACCTCTCAGGAAGATTCCTAAAAACACCAAACTCCACCTAAACTGCAATGCCTTTAGGGTCTCCACTCATTAAGCACCCCAAGCTGGTGAGGTCTAAGGAGCTAAGGTCTCTCTGGACAGCCACAGGACATTGCCGTGTGTTAGAGGTTTGCGATAATTAGCAAGCTGTAGCTCAGTTTCCCCTGATAAGCACCGGGGAAAGGCTAACCCCATCCTGGATAAGCCTACATGTCCAAGGGCACGGCACCTCCCCACAGGTTAAACAAAGAAACCACATAAAGGGGAACAAGGGAAAATGGAAACCTTCCCTACCTACATATCAGAGGGAGATAAAATTCCTACAGATCCAAGAAACACTTGCTCCTGCAGCATTCCAAGAAACCGTAACTCCCTAACCCACTATCTTCTAGTCACTGTCAGGGAAAGTTTTCACCTTTTGGGCTTCCTATTGGCCCCTGCCCCTCACTTGGACCCTCAACCCCCTCCCACCAACTACCATTTCCCCTCCTAGGAAGGTTCTGCATAAATTCAAGTCCCCCCCCCCTTCCAATGGGGGATGCTGAAGTCTGTTCTTCAGACCCCCTCTGTTGGGAAAGCTTCTCGATAAATTCTTTGCTTATGGTCAATCAGTCTCCCTGTCCCAGTAAGTGCCGTATTTTCTCCAACACCGTGATTGGAAGTTTAGGGTCTTAGATCAATGTTTAGAATCTTAGCTCCATCATTTTATGACCTTGAACTATCACTTTAATCTCTTTAAGGCAATTTCCTCATTTGTAAAATTGGGATAATAATAGTATGTATTTCACAGGTTGTTATAAGGAGCACATTAAATAAATGGGAAAATATTTAGCATAAATGACTGCCTGCTATATTCCTTTCCTTTCCTTGCCTTCTGAGATGAGACACTGAAAAACAGTTTAGCTATTCTTTAAAATGCTATAGAACAGCCGTATGACCCAGCAATCCCACTTCTAGGTATACGCCCAAAAGAATTGCCAGCAGGAACACAGATACATGTACACCAATGTTCATGGTGGCATTGTTCACAATAGACAGATGGTGGAAGCAGCCTAAGTGTCCATCACCAGATGGATGAACAAAATGTGGTATAGACATGCAATGGAATATTATGCACACATGAAAAGGAATGAAGTTCTGATACATGCTACAATGTGGATGATCCTTGAAGATATCATGTTGAGTGAAATATGCCAGAAACAAAAGGACAGATATATGAAACAACTGGAATATGCAAATTGATATTCTAGATTCTAGAAGATTACAGGGTACCATGGGCAGGGGTTAGGGTGGGGAATGGGAAGTTAATGCATAATGGGTACGAAGTTTCTTTGGGGTGGTGGACAAGTATTTTGATAACAGATGGTGGTGATGGTAGCATAACATTGTGGATATAATTAACGCCATTAAATTGTGTACTTGAAAGTGATTAAAATGGGAAATGCAATAATTTACATGCTACCACAATAAAATGGGAGAAAAAAGCATACATACATGCACAGTTAGTAAATCTGGGTATCTAGTAGGGGTATATTGGTGTTCTCCCCGGTATGTTTGCTACTTTGCTTAAGTTTGAAGGTATTTTCAAATAAGAAGACAATCAATCAATCAATAATTAATAAATAAATAGAGGTTGATAATGAGGTTGAGAAAGGATAGGAAGGGACATCAGCCACATGCCCAGATCTCGCTCTTGTGGCAGGAGCTGTAAAGACATCGGATCCAGGACCAGAGCTCAAGCTGAAGTTCCCGGCAGAGCCGTGCCTTCCAGGGACCCATCAAGGCAAGGCGGGGTCAGGGGTCCTCGGCAACACGAGGAAGAAGGGCGCGTTTACGAAAGTGCAGAGCGACCCCGGGGTCCTACGTGACAGGGACTACTTGGAGTAAGACCCTCCTAACTGCAGGCAACTGTTGTCACAAAGCCTCCGACGGTGTCCAAGCCGGGACCTTCCAGGACGTATCCTGACACAATCCCTGCAGCCAGTCGCAAAGTCATCTCCGAGGGCCAGACCTGACCTGAAGCATGGTCATTGTCAAGGACAGGGAGGAAAGTGCCCCCACGGTCCACAAGGAAACACCCATCGCTGACGTTTTCCCACACCACCAGCCTGTTTGTGCAGGGAGAAAACCTAGAGGAAGCCCTTGCCTTTTATGGGTGAAGACATGGGAGCAGGGAAAAGGGAAGTGAACTGGCCACCGAGGCATGTCGGAAGACTCCTGACTCTGTCCTGACTTGTTGCTACAACTTGCTTCATTTTGTCACGTAGCAATTCAATTTTTTTTTTTTAAGTTTTCTGCCTCCCTGTGGGTATTTTACTATTGCAAATGCTACAAAAAAGATATCTGCAAACTTTTTCAGCCCAAGCCAGGCTGTCCTTGCTCCTATCGGTGCCAGGCGTAACGGCACAGCCCTGGGAATGCTATGGCAGAGGTGGGGGTAGGACAGCAGAGGGAGCGGCCCGCGCCGTCTGGAGAGCACCTGTGCGCACCTGAGCGTCAGAGGCACACCTCCTGCCTGCGGGGCACACGCTGCCAGGCTGCCCAGGTGCCTTCTGCTGCCAGCCTTCCTCAAGAGCTGGCCCCAAGGGCTCTGAGAAGCACAAGGCTTGGAGTTGCCCCAACCAGCTGTGTGGACTCAGGTTGACTTTGCCATGCCTCATTTTCTGCCTATTATAAAGTGGAGCTAGACATAATGTTTTATAAAGCACCTTCCTCCTTGCCTGTGTATGAGAACGCCTCAATGAACACCAAATCCTTGCCTTCTCTCTTTACCTCTGTGCCCATGTATGTTGGCCATGGTTGAGGTAGACCAGCTGACTCTTTCCACATCACAGGGAAGTTTAGCTAACTACAAAGTAAAAATGGGATTCTTTAAAGGCTTCTTCTATAAAATAGAGATTTTGAGCATGGGTAGGAAAACGGGATTTTGCACAGTTTCCCTGGGCTTTTCCTCTGTTTTCAACCGTAGAGCGTGAATCTGCACCCAGTGAGGACACACAGAGCCCAGGTCCTGGGAGGAGGAGAGGCTCCCAGATGCCGGTCCCACCCTCTTGCCTCTGTGTGAACAGGAATTGCCTGGAGTGGCCACTGGGTCAACTTCTGTAAGGCAGAGAACCGCTGGAGCAACTGCCTTGGGAACTAGTGCTCAACCCAAAATGGGTTTGGGAGAGCTTTCTAGCCCAAGATATCCTCCAGGGAGAAGTTGCCGAATGCTGAAGAAAAACCTGGGACCTGTAGGATTTGGGAGTAAGGACCTTCATATTGGGTGCCACCCAGAGAAAGGAAACAGTGGGAGGAAAGAGGAAACGTAAAGCTAGCCATGGTTCCTTTCTTGTCGTTTTTCTTCCCCCAACTAATGGCTCCCCTTCAAACAACTCTAAGCTAAGAGACAAGATGCAGCTGGGAGCAGCCATTTTGTAGGCCTAAGTCTCAGGTAGAGACAAGGTGATGGCATGTTGCAGTAAATTGTTTATTTGCCTTTTCTTACTCCCCAACAACAAAGTAAATACCTGAGGGTAGAGAGAATGACTCAGAGATAAGTGACTTTGACTTTGCAGTCTGGTTTAATGGAAATAGCAAGGCTTTGGAAAAAGCCTTGGCCTCAAACCTCAGTTATGCTCCCTACAAGCTGTGCGGCTTGCAGCAAGTTACTGTAACTCCAATTCCTTATCCATAAATAACAATTAGGAGGATGAAGTAAGAGGAGCCATGCAACCCCAATCTTGGCCCAAGGACAGCTTCTCGTGAATGTTCGTCTTTTCTTTGTAATCCCTACAGCAGTGCTTCCCAGCCTGTCTTCCCTTACAGCCTTTGATAAACAGGCTCTTCAGGCATTTTTTCCTAATTGCCCTCATGACTTTTATTTTATTTTATGGCAGTTGTAGGTTTCCAGAAAAATCATGCAGAAAGCACAGAGTTCCAACACTCCACCCCCACCCATCACATGCACACATGCATAGTTTTCCCCTTTATTAACATTTTACATTAATATGGTGCGTTTGTTACAATTCACCATGAAATTTTGGTGCCAGGGATGTACAATATACCTGTTGATGTGAGATATCTATTTTTATATCTATATAAAAAGTAAATAGACTAAGATTTTTTTATTTGCCCACTCCGAGTGAGGCCATATCAACCTTTTGAGAATGTAACAAGTGGTACTTTTTAAGTGATCTATGATACCAGCTCCATCTGGTCCAATGTGGCAACTTTCCAGGAGTTGACAAAAGGCACAGCTTCTGGAAGCCTTCCTTAAAGCCAAGGGGTCTGGGTGTCAGACACGCTATTTAAACTACAGAAGGCAAGTCTGTTGACATTCATTTTATTAAACAGTAGTGCCATTCTCACAAGGGCTTGACCAGCCAGATTTGGGGGTTAAGTAGACTCAGAGAGAAAGCATAAATGGCTAGATAGGGGAAGACATATCAGAGAGAATCTGCACAGTTCTACTCAAGAGGGAGACAGGATAATTATTTTCTATTATATTTTTTCTACATTTCTGCCCTATCCTCTTCAACAGTTAGTAGGCTTTGTTGCTTGCCTCAGCATTTGTGACCCTGAGCAGATTATTTGCATCCTGACTTCTTTCCAAGAGCCTAAATCCATGAAAGTAGACAATAGGGTTTGAGAAGAGAGGGATTTCTCTGACACTGAGCTGGTGCTGGGACTGGTGGCCGTGCTGGAGTGGACAGGGACTCTTGGGCCCTGGGTGCTATGGAGAAATGGTCTCCACTCCTCCGCAGCCCTGCAAGGATGTGGTGGGACCACAAAAGGAATCATCAAAGCAAGCACCGGGGAAGTGAGATTCTGGGTCTGCTGCTTTTAGCTTCCCTGAAGCAAGCATGCCGGGGAAGCAGCTGTCAGCAGAACGAGGAGGCTATGTAGGCTGGGTGAAGGGGTGTCTAGTGGAACCAAAGTAGCCAGACAGAAGGGGCTTTCCTGGTGCTTGACCCTGCCTAACCCTAGGAACCTCGAAGTCCCATTATAGAAGAGATGTGGCTGCAGAATAATCACAGCTGGGTTCCCTGTCAGCACAATGCAATGGCGGATCAGAATTGAAGTCAACGTGCAAGAAGAAAAACAAGCATTAGAGCTGGTCTGGCACAGCTAATCTGAGATGCATACTTGTTACATTCATACACTACCTAACATCATGGTACTTTTTTTGTTTTTCTCGATAAATTTTTTGTTACGTTAAAAAATGTAAGAGTTTACCATATACCCCGCTTCCCACCCCGCCCCCACTCCTCCCACATCAACGTCGCCAACATCATGGTACTGTGTCATGCACGCCATCGTCATCATCGTCATCATTCTATTTTAAGTATAGTTTTACAAACATTTTGTGTCATTTTTCCAGAAAGTGTATATATTTCATGAATTAGGAAACATGGTGGATGCTTTTTATCCTTTAAAGAACACAAAGGAATAGTATTACTTGGCAACTAATAAACAGGCATTTGACTTTAAATGAAATGAAGACCTGCTAGTGACATCACTGGACCCAGCACAGGTTTGTGCTCACATTTCTGCAGCAGACAGTCCCTCTCCATGCACGTACTCAAACCCAGAGAGAGCCGAGGCAAAATTATGAGATGTTTCATTGGCCCGCTCCCTTAATAGTGCTCCTGAGCCATTCCCATCCCAACAAATCAGTCCTCAGAGGCTTCTCGCTTTTAGTTGCCTTTCAACAAATGCTGCTTCTGCAAGGCATTGTCAAGTGGCTCCTTAAAGAACTACCCATACCATGGCCAATTTCACTGCCATGGAGAACTCTGGAAGATCTAACGAACTTCAACATGTTGATCCGGCTGGGAAATGTGGCACGCCATGACTAGTGTTCCTGGGATGCTCCGAGTATCATGGCTAGTTTGAGAAGGCGACAGTTTGCAGTGTGGGTTTTTCTACTGCAAACCTTCTTACTACCCCAAGTTGCCTATCTGTGCAGTCTATTCTGTGGTTTGGACCAAAGGTAAGGCTTCTGGAGTCTTGCTGGAGTATCTCACAGGTCCCTATGGCAGAAGAGAAAGAAGGTGATCTGGGGAAGGAAGAAGAAAAGGGAAAAGAAACCAACACAAGGAGGAAGAGAATGAGGACACTTGGGTGGCCTTACAGAGTCTGACGTAGAATTCTTTCTACTGCAGGAGGGCTACCTCACTTATCTCAGACAAACACAGATAAAGAAGAAGGCCCTTCTTTAGCACCAAGGCAATTCATACTCACAATTCGTATCTTAGTTTCATTATGAATTACACATCTCTTGGGATTTTCCAACCCAAGTCAGCCCTGAAAAGGTCCACTCTGTACAGGGAATGAGGAACTTCCTCTTTTCTATTACCTACTCCCTCATGACTAATAAGCCTTGCAAAGAAGCATGACTCATGCTTAGAATTTTTTTTATGAATATAAAATATCTCAATGAGTGACAATGCCTAAACAACTCTGATGTTGGCATAACTGAGTGAAGTCCCTCATGTCTGTAATCATGTTCGTGTCTGTTTCTAGAAGGACTGGTCATGCCTTTCATGAATCCCAGAGCAGTTGGTCCCCAGGTCCAGTCCTAGTAACATGACTCCCATGAAGCTTCTCCTGGGGGCCACGTGTTCTCTCTCATCTCAACTTCGAAGCGGCTCCAATGGTGCCACTCACAGGCCTGTGAAAAGATGCTCAACCTCATAAACCACCAGGAAAATGCAGATCAGTACCAAAGTGAGAAACCACTTCATGCCTACTAGAAAGACTATTATTCAAACATTAGAAAATAAGTCTTGGCAAAGGTATGGAGAAATAGGAACGCTTATGCTTTGTTGGCGGAGTTGCTAATGGTGCTGTTACTGTGGAAAACAGTTTAGTGGCTCCGCAGCAAGTTAAATATAGAATTACCATATAAGCCAGTAATCTCACTTTTAGATATATACGCCAAAGAATTGAAAACAGGGACTCAAATACTTGTACATCAATGTTCATGGCAGCATTATCCAGAGCAATTCAAGTGCCCATCAACCAATGAATGGATAAACAAAATGTGGTGTATACATATGATGGAATATTACCCTGCCATAAAAAAGATGTTCTCATACATTCTACAACATGGATGAGCCTTGAAGACATCATGTTGAGTGAAATAAGCCAGGCATAAAAAGACAAATATTGTATGATCTGACTTACATGAAATAACTAGAATATTCAAATTCATAGAGATAGAAGGTTGCAGGGTTATAGAGGCAGGAGTTAGGGTGGGGAATGGGGAGTTCGTACTTAGTGCATACAGAGTTTCTCTTTGGAGTTGTGGAAAAGTTTTGGTAATGGATGGTAGTGATGGTAGCACAACACTGTGAATGTAACTAACACCACTGAATTGTTTACTAGAAAATGGCTAAAAGGGGAATGTTGTTTATGTTACCATAGTAAAAAAAATGTTTTAAGAGTCAACTAAATAAAAATATAGAATAAAATATCAATTGATATTCTGCTCATGATATAATCACTATTACAGACCCATCACTCTCACGCATCATTTTTGTGCATCTATTCACATATGGCTAATTTTATGCAAATGAGTTCATATCATGCATGCATTTCTTACCATGGATCTTCCTTTTTAAATATTGGGGTTTTTTTGCTGTTGCTCTTGTTTGTTCTTCTGCTTTGTATGCTTTCCCTCTTCTCCTTTTCTCCCTCCTGAATAAGCCCCTACCCCAACCTCTTCTTTGGTCCCTCTTTGTTACCTCTTGGGTATGTAGTCTTCTACATTGTTCCTCCTTGCTCATATTGTAAATATAAGCACACACATGCATACAATATACACATACATGCACAGATATATGGAAGATCATCAGACCTCATGCCTCGCAGGTGGCTGGACAGTTTTCCCATGATGTGCTGACCAACCTGAGGTTCAGAGTCCTCCATGAGACCTACTTGGTAAGTGCTTATCATTCTCTTGGCTCATAACCTTGGCATTTGCTCTTGTTAATGCAGCCTTGATTTTCATCCTTACAGAGCTAATGTAATGAGTCCATGGACTTCCGATCCCTGAATGAGGCATGTAAGGTAAATTCCCTGCACCGTTTGTGATTGCATGTTAAGGCCAGCATTTCAATGACAGAGAGTGACCCCAAACTCAAGTCAAAAGCTGTGATTGGGGAAGTGGATATGATAGATGGTCGACCTACCATATGGGACGTCCAGGGTTCAAACCCAGGGCTTCCTGGCCCATGTGGTGAGCTGGCCCACATGCAGAGCTGCTGCGTGCTAGGAGTGCCGTGCCATGCAGGGGTGTCCCCCACATAGGGAACACCCAAATGCAAGGAGTGTGCCCTGCATTGAGCCGCCCCATGCAGAAAAAAGTGCAGACCACCCAGGAGTGGCACACACACACACAGAGCTGATGCACCAAGAAGACACAACAAAAAGAGACACAGATTCCTGGTGCTGCCAAGAATGCAAGTGGGCACAGAAGAACATGCAGCCGTTGGACATAGAGAGCACACAATTGTGGGGCGGGGGGGCGGGGGGCAGAGAAGAAGAGAGAAAGAAAATAAAATAAATCTTAAAAAAAAAAAGCTGTGATTGTTGGGACAATTGTGTCATGTGACCAGACATGGGTGTGAGGTCAGAAGTGTTTTTAAAATTACAGCTATTATAGGTTTACCAAAAAATCACACAGAAAGTCCAGAGTTCCCATGTATGGCTTCACACATGCACACATTCACAATTTTTCCTATCATTAGCATTTTGCATCACTGTGGTACCTTTGTTACAATTGATGAAGCAAATTATGATAATTATATTATCATATATTACATTAGGGTACCTCTGTGTTGTACAACATAAATTTTCCCATTGTAATCACTTTCAAATATAATTTCAGTGATGTTGATTACATTCACAATGTTGTGCGACCGTGACCACCATCCATTACCAAAACTTTTTCTCCACTCCTTCAGAAGCTTTCATGAGTAGCAGCCTCTGTTTCAGCAGGCTGTAGCTGCTGAGGTTAAAGCCTGGACTCCACAAGTCATCTCTCCCACATCTCTTTTCCCTTTCTCAGCTGTCCCCTAAAGGTTAGTGACATATGTGGTATTGTTACCGGATTTTGTCTAGGTTCTTGGCTGTGTGGCAGAAATGAATTTCAAGAGCACATCAGGTGAGTTAGGCCAGTAATTTATTCAGGTAGGGAGGGATGAGAAATGGGAGAAAATAACAGAGCAAGGGTCCCAAGTAGAGAGGAAGGGGCTGAAAAGTGATAAAGAGGGCTGATTTACAGACTACAATTCTCCATTAGAGGTTATAAATGCCCAAGTTTTACTTGCATGGTCATGTGGCAGAGGAAAAATGGCGAGAGCAGTGCATAGAGGGCAGGACTGGGGTTCACAGGCAAGAGAGCAAGCTCAGGCCTCTAGCCTGTTTTTTGAACTGTTAATTATCCCACCCTTTGATAATGGCAGGGGAGGAGTTCCAGCTGTTTACCATCTTGATTGATTACCTCCCCCATCAATGTCCCATGAGGGCCCAATGATCAAGTCCTTGGGATTATCTGGGGCTTCTCCTGGCTTCTGGAGGAAGTCTTCTTCTGGTGGCAGAATCTTGGAGAGGGTTTTCCAGTAGCCATCTTGGGGGTTATTGATGTCCACGTAGACTCTGCCAGGTTCCAGATCTGTCTATTAATTCCCTATCTTACTAGTCTGCTTCATTCCCCCCTCAGAGGTTACACCTTTAATCTTAAAGGGGTGCTGAAGGTAGATTCTCATTCTTCTGTAGCTTCTTCCTGCTGGTTAGGGGCAGTAGGCATGACCTGACAAGGTGTAAAACCCTCCTGCTATTCTATCTCAGTTGAAAGAAGATGAATCTGGTATCCTGGGTGAAGCTAGAAGTCCTCATATGGCTAACAAGATATTGATTCTGGAAGAAATAGACTTGATTAGAATTTTGAAAATATATGGTCCTGCTAAGGGGGCACTGGACCATAGAAGTAGAAGAGGTCAGGTGCCTGCAAAGGCTACACTTTCCCAAAGTTGATGGGAAACAGTATTTTTTTCCTTCAGTTCTTTTATGCTACTGGTTAGCTTCAGAGAGAAATTGCAACAGACAATGGGGTTAAGTATAAATTGCCAATCCCAGTTCCTATGGTAGGAGAGAGGAATGAAAAGAGCATTGCCTTTTTAGTTAAGTTAAAGGAGATGAAAACAGACAAGATTTCTTAAAGGGACGTCTGGTTTGCCCTCCTCCTAGCAATAGGCATTTGGGCTAAAGTTAGAGGGAACAACTGACTTTGATGCAGACACTGCTTAGCTTTTTCTCTTAAAGAGGTATTTCAGTCTGTCCAATGACTGGCTTTTGTACATCCTGTCAGGTAAGCTGGCACTTTCTTGGGCAGCTGGCTTCACTAAGGATTAATGCACCAAGCTGGAAATTCTTTTAACTTTAGTAGCTGTGGGACTGATCAGAATACAGAGTAAAGTGCCTTACATTTTGGTTCTAACTGAGAGTGAGACTTGTTTTCTTGCCAAGTTTTATCAGAACCTGGTTTGCAGGTCCTGGATGAGGAAAGGTTGTTTATGGACCATCTCAAAGGGGCTAAGGTGAAGTGGGTCTTGGCCACCTCATTTGCTGTTTCCCTTATGGTGGGAAATGCTTAGCTCTGGTAGGATGGCATGTGGGTTTTCCAGTCCTCTCTAGGGCATGAGTGGGACAGGTTCTGGAATAAGGGTTAAGAGGGAGACCTGGGCTAAGCACATTCATTAACTAATTAGAAAATGAAGTTTACCAGGACTTTTAACATCTTCAACATGTTTAGTATGTTCAACATGTTCAGTGTTTCTGCATATGGTCTAAAATAGAATCATCAGGCATATATCTAGAACAGCATAGAGGTACAGTACTTTATACTAATTAATGTACTACCCAATGCATAAGTTTTTCTTTGAGCTGCAATAGATTTAAGTTCTAGGTTTGCAATATCTTACATGTTATCTCTCCATGGGAGCAGCCCATAATGCCAATTGTGTTTCAGTTCTACTCTCAGTACTCTGGTACTCATTGCTCCACTTGTATGCTCCTCACACAACCAGCAAGCTGCAGCATCATTGATCCTAGAGAGAAGTAAGGAAAGTAGGTTCCAGTATTTCACTGCCCTGGTGCATAGCACCCTTTGGCACTATGAAACAGGCCAGTCTGGAGGCAATATCCATTGTACATCTGGCTATATTGAGCCATCATTGGCTGCTGCAGTAATTTGAAACTTCAACATAGTCTCCATTGACTTCAGGAGCACAACCAAAGATGTAGTAGATGCCTTTATTGTTTTAGGGGTCAGTGACCAACCTAGCTAATAACTCATATGGAGAGGCAACCTGCAGTGTATCGAAGGCCTGGTTTGAAGGCACAAGAGAGTTTGACAGTTACAATGTGTAACATATCAAATGAATTTAACTTTTTAGTACTTTGCTTACTTCTACACTTTTAACTTGAAGACTATTAATTAGGAGGTACTCTTAGTTACAGTTTCTAGTAAGTTTTTACCTTAAGGTGAATTGGGTACCTTTATTAACTAAGCAGCAAGAATTTTATTAGTAACAACTTTGTGAAGTTTCTCTGCTTTTCTAGCAACTGAATAAATTCCACTTGTGATTTATGCATTAAGTCCACTTGCAAGACAATATTGACATTTAAAGACTCATTCTTAGGTTTCCAATTTGTAACAGGTGAACCCCAAATCTGATTTCCTAGGCACAAGTAAACTGACAAAGTTAAACACAGATTTCAAAGTTGAACACACAGTTAAGCACAGATTAAAACAGAAGAGAAAACTTTATACCTTTAGCATTTCTAGGAACTCTTTGACCTTAACTAATGGCACATGAGGTTTCTTATTTTCCAGGAGAGGTTTAGTAATCAGTCTGAATCTTGATCTCTAGTCACAACTTTTATAGGCACAATTGAGTTTAAACTGAGAAATTTGAGGTATATTTCCTCATTTTTTTAAGGAGACAGGACATGAGGTTTCTGGGCTTCATATCTATTTGTTTTCTTCTCTTACACTGGCTTAACTGGAATTCAGGGTCCTATACGGAGTCTCCTCTTGGCTATACTGTGGCCATGTGGGCCAGCAGTAGGCAGAATTTCCTGATTCCTGAGAAGAGACTCTTATGGGGAGTTTGCTGTTATGCTAGAGGCTGTGCCTATTATTCTAGGAAGAATGAAGAAGCACTTTTAGTCGACTGATCTGGTATCCCAGAGTCCTAGTCTGACTAAAACGTTTGTGGTCGGTACATCCTGTCCGGTGGACGACGGGGCAGGAGAGGCCTAGGCTCCTGCGGGGGCTCGCAGGCATGGAGGGCGCGCGGCGGAGAAACCACCACGGAGACGAGGTGAGCACGCAGGTCTGATTTATTAAGGGAAGTACATGTGTTTATATAGGGTTATGGGGGAGTGAGCAGGGGACTGATTGGCTGTGGCCAAAGGGGGATTGGATTGGCAGTGGCTAGCAGTTGGTGGGGGGAAGAGGCAGATTCTAGGTTGGTGAAGGGGCGGCACCGGCGGGAAAGGGGAACGGGGCTGGGAGTGATTGGAAGGGACTAGTTCCTTGCCTTTTATGGTGCGGCTTGTGCTGCGGCTTGACAGTGCGGGAGGGGGGATGTGAGCGTAGGCAGCTTCTGCTGGCTATCAGCAAGCGGTGTCGGTTGCCTGGGCGGGGCGAGGGCAGTGCGCCCGTTCCATGGCTGAGGGCAGTTCACCCGCTCCAGCCGCCCTACACCTGAGTGGTGGGCTACGCATATCCCCCACTGGGCGCGGCTATGCTTGCCAGCCAGACTTCAGCCTGCCTCACCTCAAACGTTCACCACTCCACATAATTTGAAACTGATGCTCTGTTCTCAGCATCCTGAGAATTTTAATTTTCAGAGTCTGCCTGGCCCACAGGCATCCCTGGGGTGACCTAGGTCTTGGGGGCTATCTGATTCCAGACATCAGATCAAAGCGACCAAGCTGGATTGTTGGGAGACTGAGCAGTAGTCCCAAATCAAAGTGCTTGAGATGTCTGTCTCAGGAGATATTTGACTGCCCTCGGAATGGATGGGCCCAAGGAATGGGGGCCTTTAAGTTTACTGTTCTGGTTCTTGGCACCCCTACATTCCAGGGTCCAAGACTGACTTCACTGTTACTCAAACAGACATTCCTGAGCTAAATCTCAGGAAATGTTTGGCTGCACTCTGAATCGAAGCACCCAAGCTTTCAAGTCTTGGGGGACATTCAGAATTACTTCTCTGGTTCCTGCCACCCCAGGAATCAGAGACCCTGCCACTGGGGAAGACAGATCAAATAGGCCAGATGCTCTCCAAGCTGAATACTGCTCACTTCTCAGAGTAGGGACAGAAAGCTTCTTCTTCTTTATCCTTCCAAAAGTCTTAGACGCAGTCCTAGTTTTATGACTTTAGTGTCTGATAGTTTCCCAGTTAGACCAGCCATCAAAAGGCCATTAAATGATTAGAGATTAACTGTTCTAGCTAACAGGCCTTAGGGCCCTGAGGCAATAACTCCCTTGCAAGCAAAGGCATTTTCCCAGTTTCACAGTTTTTAAGATGCACCAAAGCATTCTAACACACACCTGTAAAGAAAGATTCAGTAGCAAGAAGTAGGAAGGTAAAATGTAGGTAAAGGTTAGATCAGGGGTATCCTGGCCTGTGAGCTCCCTGGGGAAGGGAACGCCCATGGCATCCATCGTGGCTCTGCCTGCTGCCTTCTCACTTTATCCCCCAGGTAGCTGGGTATGATTGATAGGAAAGCACTTGCAAAAGTGTGGGAAGGGCAAGCCTCTGGGGCTCTCTGCTATTGCCATGCTGCCACTGAAGGGAGGTGGGGAGAAGTCAAGTAAGCCTGAGGACAAAGCCTTTGGCTGCTAAAAGTGCTTGAAAAAGAAGCTTCACGGAGCCTGGGCACTGCCAGGGAGCCTCTGTCTTGGTAGGGCCATGGTTAAAGCTCCTGTCCTGTGCCCCAGCCTTCCTTTCTGGAGTCAGATCTCACAAGCCTGGGTGTGCAGCATGAATGCAGAGAATTGCTGTACCCTGGCCCCTTCCCTCCTAGGATTATGTCCTGTGGGGGCTCATAGGAGAACCTGTTTAAAATGGAGAACCAAAGGAAGGCATAAGACTGAAGGCCCTAGTTTCACTCACCAATAAGCTCCTGGCTGGCTCACCAAATATGTTACTGGATTTTGTTTAGGTTCTTGACTATGCTGCAGAAATGAATTTCAAGAGCACATCAGGTGAGTTAGACCAGTGATTTATTCAGATACAGAAGGACCAGAAATGGGAGAAAATAATAGATCAGGGGTCCAAGGTAGAGAGGAAGTGGCTGAAAAGTGATAAAGAGGGATGATTTACAGACTGCAGTTCCCTTATAGGTTATAAAAGCCCAAGTTTTATTTGCATGGCCACATAGCAGAGGAAAAACAGTGAGAGAGGTGTGCAGAGGGTAGAACTAGGGTCCACAGGTGAGAGAGTGCACGAGAGAGTGAGCTCAGGCCTTGTGCCAGCTTTTTGAACTGTTAATTATCCCACACCTTTGCTATTGGCAAGGGAGGAGTTCCAGCTGTTTACCATTTTGATTGATTACATCCCCCATCAATCTCCCATGAGACCCCAATGATAAAGTCCTTGGGGAATATCCAGGGCTTCTCCTGGCTTCTGGAGAAAGTCTTTTTTCTGAGTGGCAGAATCTTGGGAAGGGTCTTTCAGCAGGCATCTTGGGGGTTATTGATCTCCACATAAACTCCCTACCAGGTTCCAGATTCATCTATTGATTCCCCATCTTACTAGCCGGCTTTAGTATCACATTGGATCCCTACCTTAGGGTTCCAAGGTAGGAGTAGCAGTTTGATATGGTTATGAATTCCAAAAATAGATATTGGATTATGTTTGTAATCTGATCTGTGCCTGCGCTTGATTGAGTTATGATTAGAGATTTAATTGGGCCATGTCATTAGGGCATTGAGTCCCCACCCCTTGGTGGGTGGGGATTCACAGATAAAAAGCATGGCAAAGGACAAAGGTGCAGGTTTCTGATGTTGGAGTTTTGATGTTGGAGTTTGATGCTGAAGACCTGGAAAGTCAGCTCACAGAGGAAAGAGAAGCCAGCCTCAGGAAGAAAGGAATCTTGAACCCAGAGGAAAGTAAGCCCCAGGAACATAGGAACCCAGGAAGCCTGAACCCTCACAGATGTCGGCAGCCATCTTGCTACAAGTAGACATTGGTGAGGGAAGTAACTTATGCTTTATGGCCTGATATCTGTGAGCTCCTACCCCAAATAAATACCCTTTATAAAAACCAACCAATTTCTGATATTTTGCATCAGCGTCCCTTTGGCTGACTAATACAGTAGGTTCAAACGATAAATGTTCTCTTGTTTAAGGGACAGGTAGATGAGATTGTAACTTTGTTTTTGAGAAATCCATGGGAACCATGACCTTCCCACCCTAAAGAGATGCATCAATGGGGGAACACGAAACCAACTGTGTGTGGGGAAGAAGGGGTCCCTAAGGTAGCCAAGTAAGCACCAGAAAGTGCAACCTCAGGCGAGGCTCTGTGTGAAGTGCTGAGGAGCCCAGAAAGCTCTGGGATGATGAACGCCAGGCGTCCCCGAGGCAAGGAGAGAGTGGGGGATGAGGTAGGGACTTTGCATGCAGATCCTATTGCTAGGTAAACAGTGACCAGGTCGCCTTAGGCATTAAGCTAGGAAGAATGGAAATTTTAGGAAAAACAATTTTAAGAAAAGCAAGTTAACGCCAAATGGCCAAATGCTTGTTGACTGCAGAACATCTGAATTCTCCCAAAACCTGTGTAGGAAATGGCACCTATGAAAAAAGCCTTTGATTGGATTTTAATGAGTCAACCAAACATTCCTGTAAGGCTGGTACCAAAAAGTAAACCCTTGCTATAATCATCGAATGGGAAAACCCACTGTTTTGATATTTCATATTTGTTGGCTGCTGGATTTACCCCTCTTTTTTTCTGCGGGAAAAAATCTGCACAGTGAGCAAATCCTGTAATTTCAGCTCTCAGCTCCCTTATTATCATTGGCACCTCAGCAGCAGTGACTGGGTTTCAGTTATGTCAGGGATCCCTTCACATTTTCCCTATTGCCCAAGAGTACCAGAGCCTGGTTGACTTTGGCTTCTTCTGGAGGCACAGGTCGTCCTCAACCTCACACCATCTGCTCTGCAGCCCTTGGCCTGTCTGCCCCAGGAGCATTTCCCTCTCCCTTTCCTGAGAACTTAGACCCGGGAAAGCTTGTGAATGCATAGGAGAAAAAAAGCTGTTTGAGAAAATAGCCCTAATGAAGGCATTCCATATGTCAAGCATTAGGCCAGACACATGATCTCATTTAAACCTCTTGACAACTCTAAGATGTTGGTATTATTCCCATTTGCAGATGCTGAAAGTAAAGCTCAGAGAGTTTTCATAATTTTCCCGTGGTCAACCAGTGAGTGCAGGAGCTGGAATTTCAACTTAACTGCCCAAGACCTTGGCATAGCTCCTCATGACATTCTCCTCTCGTGTTCCAGGGCAGCGTCACTCCCTTGTCAGGCAAAGGTAACACTGAAGACTTTTTTATGGGTTTGTTTTGTTCTGGATTGGGTTGCTTTAGAAGAAGCTTATCTGGAGTCATTTCAGTTGGGTGCAAATTTTTACTGATACATAATATACACACAGAAAAATACCCAAGTCGTAAGTGTTTATCTCAATGGATTTTCACAAATTAAACACACCCATATAACCATAATTGAGCCTTTTATTTACTTAGCATCTTTCTTCCGGAGTTTCTTAAATTTCCTGTGGTTTTTCTAGCTATTAATAACTAATGGGATATTTCATTACAGGATGTCTCTTCAAAGAAAAACTAATTCCCATCTTTTCATCAAGAAGGAATTTTGCCTGTCTCCCTATCTGGCATCAACCAAACGCCAGCCATTGCATAATTAGGGGTTTTTACCCATCTCTCTGAAGCAACAGCCTTGACCACTGGCCAGTATGACCCCAGCTCACTACTGTGTGACAGCCCATAGAGCACATTCATGCTTGACTCTTCCATTGCATGCGTACAGTCGGCGAAATAAAAGAAGACATGCACTCTTTAAAAACTCTTTGAAACAACTTGTTCGCTTTCCTGGATTGACCTCTCAGACAAATCTGCCTGTTTTTCTCAATGGCACCATGACGTGCCCCATCCCACCCCTCCCCAGAACCAAAGGTCCAAGAGGCTCAGGGTTTATGCTATTCAGTTCCCTGCTGTAACGTGGACCCTGGGCCAGTGCCTGGCCTGGAGTAGGGGTCCAAGAAATATTTAATGAATGAAGAGCCCCCCCACCCCTTTATCCAATCTCATAGCCTTTCATTTAGTCAACAAAGTTTCATTAACCTTTAGGATTGACACTCTTCCTTTGCACTCCCCTTCCCTCCCCACTTATAATCGATTTCCAATTTTTATCATTTCATGTACTTCTCATCACATTCACCTTAGTTTTCTAGTCCCATCTAGTCTGAACATTTATCATCCCAAACCTAGAGCCCTGAATACCCTTTTGCTTAATCTTCTTAATTCCATTCTTTCTGCGAGACACACTGCTGGCAGAAAAGGGTTCCCATGTTCCACTTTTTATAGAGCATCCTCTTCCTTAAATATTCATTCAAAAACTGAAAGGGCTTTCCTCAGGGTAGGAGAGGTTACTTCCTTCTTTGTGCTTTTCTGTATTTTCCAAAGTGTCTACAACGAATACTTTTTATTCGAAATTCTGATATGTATTTTTAAACCATAATCTCTCAACCCTTAATTCCTCA
This sequence comes from Dasypus novemcinctus, assembly GCF_030445035.2. Classification (NCBI taxonomy): domain Eukaryota; kingdom Metazoa; phylum Chordata; class Mammalia; order Cingulata; family Dasypodidae; genus Dasypus; species Dasypus novemcinctus. The sequence goes on from NC_080699.1 coordinate 8,848,317, forward strand.
AGTATTTATTGACTTTGTGCTATCCCGTTGTTTTCAGGACACAGTTCTTAGAGGAGTTCACAGTGTAATGGGGGAGATAGAGAAGTAAATAGGTAATTATCTAATTATCGTCAAATGATAAAATTGAGTCCTAGGTTAGCTGCCCCTGGAGCCTTATGGGAATCCAGCAGTGACCAGGCAGAGTCTTAGAGCCTGGAGGTGGGGACACCCAGGAGGGGCTCACACCCTTTGGCCTGGGTCAGGAAATGTTGCCCAGAGGAAGTGGAGCCTTAAAAGACTTGTTCAGGATAATCAGGTAGGACTGTAGAGGAGGGAGGGGTGAAGGTGAGCCAGGCAGGGGCAGGGGATGTGGGAAGACCAAGAAAACATGGTGCGTTCTGAGCCGAGGGAAGTGGGGATTTGCATTTAGAAATGTCATCTTGAGAGCAGTATAGGGATTGCATGAGAGAAGGGCAGGCCAGAGTGCAGCTGATCAAGGTCAAACATCTCTGCTCGTCCTTCAGAGCCCTCCCAATCTGTCCCTGTCCACCCCTTCCAGCCATTCTACTTCGACCACAATTAATATCCTTTCTAGCCCTGTCCAGCTGACTCTGCTCCTGCAGTTAGTTGTGCCCGACAGATAATCTACCTCTTCTCCTCTTAATCTCTCCAAAACTTAACCTTTGCCTCCCAGTTGATGCGCCCAGCCATTATCCCAGGTCCCTCCATAGACCACACTGCTGGGATCGTGAGTTTTCTCATCACTTCTTGTCCCAGTTACCTTCACTGGGCCACACAAATAGAGCAGAATTCAAGATGTGTTTGTTTCAGTTCATGGTGAGTAAAACATGGCCCACACAGAGTTTTTATGATTTTTTTTCACCTTTTTTTCATTTTTTAAATTTTTTTAAAAGATACTTCATTTATATAAATGTTACAGGGACTCTATAGGGGATTCCCACATGCCCCGCTCCCCACATCTCCCACGTTTTCCCATCTTAGCAAGCTCTTTTGTCAGTGTGGTGCATTCATTGCAATTGATAAACACATTTTGGAGCATTGCCACTAAGCCCCACAAGGTTTTAGTACCTGAATACCTGCCCTGAGAAGGACATGGCCTCAAATGGTGGCTATGGCTGGGATTATGGAATTTCCTGTGCGAAAAGCTTTTTTTCAATGCTAAATAATTCTGAAGTTCACCCTGGAACTTCATTCTATTAGCTTAAAAAAGTTTATTCCCTTTGAAAGCCTTCCCACCTTTTCTTCACTCTCTACTGCACCCCATTCCCAACATAGACACCCACACCCACACAAACACGCGTGCTCACACATACACACACCCTGGCTCCCTGGCTCCAGCAGGCCTCACCTGTGCATTTCCTGGGTACAGGAAGGCTTTTTGGAATTGGCTGAGCCCCAAATTTAGTTTTGAAGCATCAGTAGGAGGGACCACATCAAAAAGTGGGAAAGTGCAAGTCAGATGAACGTTCAGGCTGCAGGAAGGCACAGCAGGGCCCTGATTGCTATTGCCCTTCAGGCACAGCAGAGCATTTCCAGAGCCCAGCTGGGTGGGGGTTGCTTATTTCTGGCTTGGCTTCACTTTGATTTCACAGCTTTGGAGAAACAGAGACATCTGCCTCCTATTTTCTCCCCATCTTGATGAAGATACAAAGCTGTCTCCAACTCCATTTTCTGGCAGTGCTTCAATGACGTCCCTTGGCTGCTCTCCACACTGGTTTCTCCTGGAGCTCCCATCCACTTAGTGTTCACCCGCAGCTTCCTCAGGACAGCGAGCCCTGAGCAAAATTGAATTGTGTCTCCTAGTCAACATTTACTAAATTTACTTCTCCCCGAACAATTGATGTGGGCTATGGGTGGGAGGCTCTTTGTCTCTTAAGAGATAACCTAAACTATCTATGACTTGTGGGTGTGGGATGATAAGAGGCTGCAGTCCTGCCCTTGGTGACCACGGCAAGGACTTCAGTCCCAGGAAACAGTTTAACAATGCAAGGTCTATAAACTTTAAGTATTCAGGGGAAATGCAAACAAAATATGCTAAAAGCTTATCTAGAATGCCTGAAGTCCATGCTAAAAGCTTACCTAAGATGTGGGAGATATATATGCTAATTCAAGCCTATTGAGAACTGAAACAAAAGGACCATTTAACCTTTACTCACTGTATAAAAGAAACTCGAAAGTCTAGTTCAGGGCTCGGGCTTGCAACAGGAAGCTCCCGAGTCCGGCTGGCCGTCAATAAACCATTTTTCCTTCTCAAAATCATTTCTGAGTCCTGACCTCTTTATACGCAAATAATGAACCTCTCTCAAATTCTACAACACAATGAACTTGGTCTTTAGAGGGTTTCTAAAGAAGTGTGTAATGCCTGCCTCAGGAAACCTAGAGCCTGCTTAGAGACAGCAGACCTTGACATAAAACATCATAATATAGCCTGTAATGATTTATCAAACAATTTTATGAACTTTAAATGCTGTAGGACAGGCTTCGCCAAACCATGGACCACATACAAATTCAGTGGGCCACCTGTTTTTACATGACCTGAGAACTAAGAATAGTTTTTCCATGAAATTATTGAAAATAAAAAGAAAAGCATTTCAAGACACACACAAGGTATATGAAATTACAATTCTCATGTCTATAAAGAAAGGTTTGTTGGAACACACCCACTCTCATTCATTTACTTATTGTCTATGGCTACAATGGCAGAGTTCCACAGCTCCAGCAGAGACCTTCGGGCTCTCAGAATCTAAATTAGGGAAGCGGCTGTGACTCAAGCAAGTGAGCTCCCTTTTACCATATGGAGGACCCAGGTTCAATCCACAGGAACTTCTGGTAAAGAAAAGAAAAAAGGCTCCCAGAACTGCACAGTGAGGCACAGGCTCCCACGCAGATACACAACCAGATAGAAAAAATAATAATCTAAAAACTTTATTGTCTTGTCCTTTACAAATAAAGTTTGCTGATCCCTGCTGTAGGATAAGGGTTTCTAAACCATTTTTATTGGTGAAACATTTTCTCAAATGAACTCTTACAAGAAGATCAATATATAAAACAACAACCAAAAAAGTAGAATCCACGTGCTCATCAAGCACCACCTCTTTCTCCCCACTTCCCATCTCTCTTCCTTTTGCCTTGGGTGCCCTCAGGGAACCCCAGGGCTCCAAGCTGGAAAACACTGCAATTAGAGTTCAGAGCAGAAAGAGATCTGCTGGGGAAGTTAGCAAATTTTCTTTGGGAAAATAAGCAGTGAGTGGATTTTGAAGATTGGGTAGAATTCAGAAGGGAGAATAATTTCCAAGTATAATTTTCAAAAAGTAAAAAAACACGTCTCTCATACAAAGACATTCATCTCATATATTATGAGGGAATTCAGCAGGATGATAAAGCTGGTCCAAAAGATATTTTGAGAAATTGGGTTAAAAAAGGAATGTTAGAATAAGTTAGGTACAAAATTAGTCAATATCCTACAAGGCAATTGTTAGAGGCTTGCAATAATTAACAAGCTGTAGCTCAGTTTCCCCTGATGTGCCCTGGGAAAAGGCCAACCCCATTTCCCATACGTCTCTGTGTCCAAGGGCATGGCACTTCCCCACAGGTTAAACAAAGATACCACATAAAGATGAGAATAAAGGAAAATGGAAACCTTCTCTACCTGCATATCAGAGGGAGATAAAATTCCTACATATCCAAGAAACATCTGATCCTGCAGCTTTCCAAGAAACCATAGCTCCCTAACCCACTATCTTCTACTCACTCTCAGGGAAAGTTTTCACCTCTGGGGTTTCCTATTTGTCCCACCCCTCACTCGGACCCTCGACCCCCCCCCCACCGACTATCATTTCCCCGCCAAGGAAAGTTCTGCATAAATTCAAGTTCCCCCCTTCCAAGGGGAGGTGCTGAAGTCTGTTCTTCAGACCCCCTCCATTGAAAGAGTTTCCCAATAAATACATTTTTTGCCTGTGGCCAATCAGTCTCCGTGTCCCAGTAAGCGCCGTATTTTCTCCAACATGTGGTGCCAAAAGCCCGGCACTGGGGTCATGTTGAGGCTGGTTGACTAGCGAGGAATCTCCCCTCTGCCACAGGCAAACGCCCATCCAACACCGGACATGGCATCTCGCTGGGTGAGGTAAGGATTTCTCCACCGGAGGATCCTGCTGCCTCTCTCTCTCTCCTTTTCCGTTGTCCAGGACACCCCCCTGGGAAAACCTAGTGCTAGGTCAGGATCCTCACCGTTCCCCGGGGGCCACGGCGGGCGGGAGGCCTGCGTCCTCGTGGGAAGAAACCCCTCGGCTCCGGAAATGTCTGCTCCAAGAGCCGTTTCCCATTTCCTTGGAGATAACTGACTGGGGACGCCTGTCTCGCTCAGAATCCCGCGTTCTAGAGATCCTCAGTCTCACCACAGCCACCTAAAATGGGGAATTAAAGTTCAGCCCCCCAAAACCCATGCCTCTGGGCTGTCTCCTTCATAACCTTAAAACTCTGTACCTAGAAGGAGACATCAGACCTAAAAACTCATTTTCTATTCAACCTCTGTGTGGCCACAATACAAATTGGACAATGAAAGTCAATGGCCGAGAAACGGCACTTTTAATTTCCGAGCTCTCCAAGACTTAGAGAACTTTATCCAGCGCCATGGCAGATGGCCAGAGAGCCCTTACATTCAGGCATTTTTCTATCTTCGAAATCGCCCCTCCCTCTGCCAATCCTATTCTTCCTACCAAAATCTTCTTTTACACCAGAAACTTCTTCAGAAATCTTCCTCCTCATTACTTCCATTCCCTAACACTTCTGAAAACTCCAACTTTGATCCGTCAGATCACACCCCGCCCCCATACCTCCTCCATATAACCCTCTGGGGTTATCTCTGGACTCACCCTGCACCCCTTCTTCCTGCCCCCCTTCATCGCTGCCCCTCCTCACAGGCGCTTGTGGAGACTACCCTCCTCCTTCTGCACCGCAGCCCTCCACCTCCATCAGCCTGCAGGCCCCTAACTCCACACAGACCCAGCTCCTCTCTCACCCCTCTGGGAGCTGAAAAAATAGCCAGAGTACACGTTCCTTTCTCACTATCAGATTTAAGCCAGATAAAGAACCGCTTAATATCTTTCTCTTGCAACCTCTACATCATTCTTTCCACCTGTCTATCCCCAGAAGAACAAGACTGTGTTTGTTTTACAGCCCAAACCCTTGCAAATACCCTAAACCAACAAAAGGCTGCCAGCAGCCCTGTCAGAGCCACAGCAGTCCCCCCAAAAAAACTGGCTGTAAATCCTCCACCCTCCAGAGTTCCCGACAGACACTCCACTCCAGGCAAGTACAAGAAAAACCCACCAAGGCCAAGCTTTAAAGGCAAAAAGCCTGGGTGCTGAGCCAAGCAGCGCCCAAACCCACAACCTCCTCCAAGGCCGTTCCCGCCACGCAAGCAAGAAATCCACTGAAAGCCTGACTGTCCGCAGGCCTCTCAAGGCAAAAGGGCATCAGTTACCCGGTTAAACCCAACCCCTGGCTTCAACCTTCTAGACCTTCTGGAACCAGCAACAGATGATTAAAGGTACCTCAGAAACTGGGCAGACCCTCACCCATCTCCAAAGCAAAACCTCAAGTAATTCTGATGGTAGCAGCAAGTCCACACATCTCCCGTGAATAACTCAGTTTAGCCAGACAGCCATCCAGGATGTCACCCATGATCAACTTCTTGTCTGATTCACACACCAAATCGTACAGCCAACAACCCAGGAATACGTAAATGGCATCTTTCTGCTGTGTGAACAATGCCAACCCCTGTGGGACCTGAAACCACAGCCCGCTATGCAGGATGGAAGAGAACTTCTTTTCTCTGCCCTTGACAGCTGGAAGTAGCCAGAATGGGACCAATGCCCCAAATCCCCTCACCCTTCCATGCTGCCCAGTACGGTATGCCCCAATACCCAGGTCCCCCAGTATCTATATATAAACAAAGAGTTAGGAATGTTAGAGGCTTGCAATAATTAATGAGCTGTAGCTCTGTCCCCCATAAGCCTACATGTCCAAGGGCATGGCACTTCCCCACAGGTTAAACAAAGAAACCACATAAAGATGGGAATAAAGGAAAATGGAAACCTTCCCTATCTGCATATCAGAGGGAGATAAAATCCCTACAGATCAAAGAAACACCTGCTCCTGCAGCTTTCCAAGAAACCAAAACTCCCTAACCCACTATCTTCTAGTCACTATCAGAGAAAATTTTCACTTCTAGGGCTTCCTATTGGCCCCTGTACTTCACTCGGACCCTCAACCCCTCCCACCAACTACCATTTCCCCGCCTAGGAAAGAGTTGTATAAATTCAAGTCCCCCCCCCTTTAAGGAGTGGGCTGAAGTACTCTTCAGACCCCCACCAGTGGGGGACCTAAAGTCTGTTCTTCAGACCCCCTCTGTTGGGTGAGCTTCTCAATAAACACATTTTCTGCCTGTGGTCAATCAGTTTCCATGTCCCAGTGAATGCCATTTTTCTCCAACAGCAATAAAACCAGAACCATATCCTTTCCACTGGGCAAAAACATTTATATCTCTAATGGGCAAAAACCCATAAATTAGCTTGCCTGTTCACAAAGTCTAGACCTTTAATCAATAGTGAAGAACAAATCAAATAAAAATATGTTTCCCTATATAGTTAAATAATCCTTGGATGGACCAGTTGAACAATGCACCAATAGGGCATTAAAAGGGCATACTATCTTTCTTTGTCTTAGTTCCAAGTTTTGTCTACTTTTTGTTAACAAGAGGTTAAGATACATATTTCTTTAAGATTTTTTTGCCAGCAAATGTTGAGAGGCAAGAATATACATGGATTGCCAGGGTCTATTTTGGACATAAGGCCTTAAAAAGCAGCAACCAAAGATATCTGAGCTTTATCCTGCAAGCTAGGAATGGGGGTGGGGGATGAGGCAGTGCTTGCATGTTTTTAAACAGTTGGCCTTCCTCTTTGCCAGGTTTCTAACCTACACTATTTATTTAAAGTTCTCAACCAGCAGTCTACCAATTCCCAAGGGAAATACTAACTTTTTCCCTTTGCCCCTCCAAAGGGAATGGAATGGGAATTTCCAAAAGTGCTAAAGAACCAAAGAAGTGAAAGAGTGAGTTCATTTTTGCCACTCTTATAGACGTAATAATGGCATCTTATTGTTTTGATTTGCATTTTCCTGATGACTAGAGAGATTCAGCAACTCTACACATATCCTTTTCCTCTTTGAATTTCATGTTCATGTGTTTAACACATTTTTCTAATGTGTTGTTTTCTTTCTATCTTATCAATCTGTAAAAGCTATTTTTATTAAAGAAATTGATCCTTTGTCTATTATCTGCATTGCAAATATTTTCTCCCAGTCATCACTTTGATTTTTTTTAAGTGTGTTTTACCATCCCAAATATTTTTAAAATTGTTATGTCATAATATCTGTTCATCTTTCCTCTTATGGTTTTTAGATTTCCTATGTAGCTTAAATTTTATCATCCATACTCTTGAAATTATGGGTATATTCTCCTAAAGTTTCAACTAACACTTTTCATATTTTCTTTATTACATTTTGATGTTCAATTCATCCAGAATTTAATTTTTTAAGGGAGCTAACTTTGTTTCTTCCGAAGAGCCAATCATTCCAGTATTATTTTTCAAATTAACCATCGAGTCCCTAAAAAATGAAAAGTGCCACCTTTCTCATAAATCAAGCTATTCTATATACTTGGCTCTTCTTATTAACTCTCATGCTTTTCAGGAGATTAATTTCTAAACTCTTGTTTTGATTATAAGCCAAAGGTTCTTCAGGTTCCTGTAACTTGTGTGTATGATTCAGCTACTCTCAGCTGTCTAGACATGTTCACTGGAAATGTACGGTGGTGTTCCCCGAAGCCCTGGGGAACGCTACAGGGCTGTGCAGCTGCCTCTCAACACAATGCCAGTGTGGTTTTCCTTCTCCATAAATCTGTAAGTGATTGACCAGCAATATGTACAAAGGAAAGCAGATAAATCATCAACGTCTGGTTTGTGGCTAACAGGGGGTTCCGATTTCAATATGGCACTGAGCAGGCACACGTTCTTTGACAGGCTGGTCATACTGTACAACAGGCACCATGGTAAACATCAAGAATGATGCAGCAAGCAAAACAAAAACCCTTGCCCCCACGGAACTTACATTTTAGTTGGAGGAGACAATAAAATTATGCTTTCTTACTTTTTACTGAAAACTTTGTTTTAATTGAGGTATAGCACATAGAAAGTACACAAATCTTAATGTACAACCCACTAAACTTTTCCATATATATATATTTATGTAACCACCACCCAGATCAAGATGACATAGAATATTTCCCATCCTCCAGAAGTTTCCCTCGTTCTTCCTCCCAGTCAATAATGCTCCTAGGTAACTAATATTCTGAATTCTATCAATATATATTAGTTTTGCCAGTTTTTGAACTGTGTATATGTAGAATCATAGGTACTGTTTTGCCTCTGACTTCTTTCAAAATTTTATCTGTGAGATTCACCTGTGTTGTTGCATGTAGCTGAAATTTACTCTTTTGTATGTTTTGAGGTATTCCATATTTTTAATATACAATTTATTTATACATTCTCCTATTAGTGGACATTTTATTGTTTCCAGTTTTTAGGATATTTTTTTTTTTTGAAATATTGGAATGTATTAATCATTAAATATACATTAAAACGTTTGAAATCAAACTACAATCAAACGTAGGGCTTCCCAGAGCTTCCCATAGGCAGGACTTGGAGTTAAAGCATTCAACATTTTCAGGGACCAAATTTTATCCGTTAACATTGCATAAGCTTTTCTTTTCCTTGTGTTTCAGGTTCTTTATCTTATAATGAAAATAAAATATATTGTAGCTGCTTCTTGGCATTTTTGGAAGGGCAATGGCATGATGGGTGAGTATGAAAAGTTATGATTTTTATGATTAAAAGTGCTTCTCCAATATGGAATATCACTAGAATATGATCTTACTCTCTTTCCTCTTCTTTCTTTTCTTTCCTAATCAAATTTATCCACTGAATTTCTTTTTTTTTTTTAATTTATTTTATTTTATTTTTTTTAATATTTATTTATTATTATTATTTTTTAATTACATTAAAAATATATATATATGAGGTCCCATTCAACCCCACCGCCCCCGCCCCCCACTCCCCCCACAGCAACACTCTCTCCCATCATCGTGATACATCCATTGCACCTGGTAAGTTCATCTCTGAGCATCACTGCACCCCATAGTCAATGGTCCACATCATAGCCCAGACTCTCTCACGTTCCATCCAGTGGGCCCTGGGGGGATCTACAGTGTCCCGTAATTGTCCGTGAAGCACTATCCAGGACAACTCCACGTCCCGAAAACGCCTCCACATCTCATCTCTTCCTCCCGTTCCCCACACCCAGCAGCCCCCATGGCTACCGTTCCCACACCCATTTCACATTTCCTCTGTGGACATTGGATTGGTTGTGTCCATTGCACACCTATGTCAAGTGAGGGCTTAGATTCCACATGGGTACTGGATGCACTCTTCCCGCTTCTAGTTGTAGACACTCTAGGCTCCATGTTGTGGTGGTTGACCTTCTTCAACTCCATGTTAGCTGAGTGGAGTAAGTCCATTAAGTCAAAGTGGATATTGGGGATAAATCTTCTATGAACATCTTTTTATATGTGCATAGGTGATCATCTTTATTCATTCTCTGAACTCAGGGTGAATTGGCTGGGTTAACATACAATACATATATCTGACCAAAAGGTCACATGCAGAATATATAAAGAACTCCTACAGATCAATAAGAAAACGGGAGATAACTCAGTTTTTAGAAAATAAGCAAAAGACTTGAACAGATACTCCATAATAAAAGTTATTCGAACGGCCAATTAGCACATGAAAAGTTTCTAATGGGGAATTCACTTTAAAACTGCAGTGAGCTGTCACTACCTCAGGCCATCAGAATGGCTAAAATTAAAAGCACTTGGCAACATCAAGGGTTGACCATGATTTGGAGCAAGTTGCACTCTCCTATATTGCTGGTAGGAGGGAAAGTTTTGTACAAATATTTTGGAAAATTTGTTGTATCTATTAAAGCCAAATAGAAGCGTATTATATGGCCTTAGCAAAACGCAAAATTTAAAAATCTGAAGTATCTAGTATATTAGAGGTCTAAGGATTGTGAAGAAAAACAAATCAGAGAATTAGAAAAAAGCATGGGAAAAGAGTTTGCAATTTATTTTCAGTTATTTAGCACTTGCTGTGTATCTGGTCTAGTACAAGGAATTGGGAATAGAAAAGAGGTTTATATGGCTACGAGTTTCTAAAAAAGAGTCTGGAGGCTGGCAGAAGGTTTGCCCTCATGCACAACTGAGCAGAGTCAGAGAGACAGATAAAGCAGATACAACCCCCAGATATTGGTTCCTTTGAGGGCTAAAGAGACCCATGGGAGTTATGGTCATGGCCGATGGGGTTAACTACCAGGGCAGATGGCCCCTCTTTGGAAATGGTGTTTATGTGTGATGAATCTGGACTCAGATGGGATCTCCCTTCATAAGACTTTCATGCTAATGTGCTGGAGGTGCAGTTAATGTTGGGGTTTAAGATATATTTAGGGGATTTGAATCTCTGGACTGACAATGTGATAGCCAGATCCTGAGCCTCAACAGACTCCAGCACCTACAATCTGATTTATTGGACTTACCACAATCAGCTAAGATGGAGGTGAAGAAGGACAACCACCACACCATGGAGCCTAGAGTGATTACAACTGAAAATGGGAGGATTGCATCCAGCATCCAGGTGGAATCTGAGCCTCCTCTTGACATAAAGGTGCAATGGACACAACCAATCCAGTGTCCACATAGAAGAGGTGGCATTGGATTGGGAAAAGTGGACATAATGGACAAAGGGTATGGGGAAAGGCAGGAAGAGATGAGAGGTGGAGGCGTCTTCGGGACATGGAGCTGCCCTGGATGGTGCTTCAGAGGTAATCACCGGACATTGTAAATCCTCACAGGGCCTACATGATGGAATAGAGGAGAGTATGGGCCATGATGTGAACCAATGTATATGAGGTGCAGAGGTGCCCAAAGATGTACTTACCAAATCCAATGGATGTGTCATGATGATGGGAACGAGTGTTGTTGGGGGGGGGAGAGGGGGGGTGGGGGGGTGGGGTTGAATGGGACCTCACATATATATTTTTAATGTAATATTATTACAAAGTCAATAAAAAATAAAAAAATTAAAAAAAAAAAAAAAAAAAAAAAAAAAGAAAAGAGGAATAAGATGAGGCACTTCTGCTTAAGAGTCGCCCAGAGAAGAGGGCTATGTAATCACTTCATTGTGGGATTTAGGGTACGTGCTCTGGCAGGGGAAGGTACCAGCTGTAAGGAGGTGCTTAGGACGGGTCAGTTCTGGCCGGGTCGGGCCAATCTCACCACCAAATCGGAGCAGTGGACTACACGGGGAGGAAGGTGAAGGCATGAGGTGACAGGCAGAGTGGCTGAGCCTGTGCGGTCACGAGGGCTTGTGTATCTTAGTGGCTGAAAGCTCCAGGCTGGAGCCAGCTGCGAGGATTCAAGTCCCGGCATTGTCCTTTATCGGCTGTGTGACCCTGGTCTCACTGGACTCCTCTGTGCCTGTGTCCTCATCTACTAAACGCCGTCACTAACAGCACCCCCTTTACGGGGTCCACGAGTTAACACCTGTCACCTACACACAGAGCCTGGCACGTAGGAAAGGCGTTCCTTCCCAGTGCTGTCCTGGGATACAGAGCACACTTCGCAGGTTCAGCCGTTTACAGACTGGCCCGCAAGGCACATAACATAACGTCCACGGGACGGAAATTCCGCTTGAAGAAGAGGACACCAAAGCCGCGAGTCTGCGGCAAGACTATGACATTACCAAGAAGCACTTTGTTTTCAGTCCTCAGTTGCCTCTATTATTTGATTCTGATCGATGCGATTTCAGTGCCATTTGTGTTCTTCCCCTCTTTTTTGCATCAATAGTGTCTGGAGAGGGATTCAAGCAAAGACCAGCGGTCAAGGGCAGTTGAAGTTCAAATGGCTCCAATCAGATAGCGAGAGTTTTATGTTTTGAACCCAAGTTCAAGGATCTTAAGATCCAGTCATTTATGCATCCACCAGGAATTGGCGGGACACCAGGACAGTAGTTTCCTGTGTGGTCCTCAGTCTCGCTCTCAGCACCAGTTGAGGACTTGCTAGAAATGTTTTCTCTGGCTCCACCCCAGCCTTTCAACCTCAGAAACTCTGGAGAGGGCCCAGCAACCTGTGTTGGAACAAGTCCTCCAGACTCTCCTGATGCGGGTAAAGTTTGACAAAGAGTGGGGAAATTAGTTCTTCCCTTTTCCTGTCCAGGCCCCTTTCTGTCCAAATGTAATCTACTTCAGAATGTGGATTACACGCCCCCCTTTCCTTCCAGGCCAGTTCCCCCCGGGAAACAAAGCATCAGATCTTTTCAGCTTTAGCTCGCTGGTCAGGCGGAGAATCGCCAAGACAAAGATAAGCTTTCTCTTGCTAATTTTGACTTTTCCTCAAAACAGAACTGATAGAGTATTATGCTGTAAAACCAACCAACAACCTGCCAAAAGAGAAAGAGTGAATAAAAAGGAAATTAGTCATGTCACAGAAGTTTATGGTTCAATAACTTTAAATTATCTGACAGTTTTTAGAATGTAAAAATGAGTGTCAGTTTCCAGGTCTCATTGGAAAGCAGCAGAAAGGCATTCTGAAGCTTCATTGACTTGTACAAAATTCAACTGGTGTTAAGACCTTCCAGAACTGAGTGGGGAAGGAGCCAAAGGGAGGCCTTTTGCTTTGAAGGAGGTAGGTGTGCTTCAAAGAGAAAGAGAAAGAGAAAGAGGGCTCTAAAGCCATTATCAAAACCACATTCTTCAGGAGGCACTTCAGTTTTATCAGTTGACTTTTTTAGGGGGTATCAGGGATCGAACCTCGCCTCGTCCGTCAGCTGGTACTCTGCTGTTTCCCCGAGCGCCTCGCTGGCCCTAGCGGTCCTCTGGCCTCTAGCGGCTCCTGGCTCCAGCGCTGGCCCTGCTCTCATCTGGGCTCTCCTCCAACCACCATCAGGTGGAGTCAGGGGACCTCCACTCAACCACTCTCCGCTAAGAGGAAGCTCCAGTTACCACCCTGCAGGCCCAGGCACAGAGTGTGCATGAGAAGTCCAGGGTCAAATCCTGCACCTGCGCCTTCCTAGCTGGGAGGGCTCGGCTGAGCTCTTCAGCTTCTTTGAGCCTTGGTTTTTCTCAGGTGTGAAACAGGAATAGCCAGGTTGTTCTGAAGGTTAAACTAGGGTTTCTGAAGACCCTTGGCACAGAGGATTTCTTTTTGGAATTAAAAGTTGGCATTTTGCTCTACAGTAATGCATACGCGACTAAAAATTAATTGATTAAGCAAGTGGGTGTAGCTCAGTGATCGAGCACCTGCTTCCTATGCACGAGGTCCAGGATTCAACCCCAGTACCTCCTTAAAAAAAAAAAGATATATATGCACACACACACACACACACACACACATACATACACTAAATTTCTAATAAACCAAGCATTTTATTAGGCACTACAGGGTGAAATTTATTTCTTAAGGCTTTTTTTTTTAAAGATTTATTTTATTTATTTCTCTCCCCTTCCCCACTGGTTGTTCTCTATGTCCATTTGCTACGTGTTCTTCTTTGTCCAATTCTGTTGTTGTCAGTGGCATGGGAATCTGTGTTTCTTTTTGTTGCGTCTTCTTGTTGTGTCAGCTCTCTGTGTGTGCGGCACCATTCCAGGGCAGGCTGCACTTTCTTTTGTGGTGGGCGGCTCTCCTTACGGGGTGCAGTCCTTGCGCGTGGGGCTCCCCTACACGAGGACACCCCTGCGTGGCACGGCACTCCTTGCGCGCATCAGCACTGCGCATGGACCAGCTGCACACAGGTCAAGGAGGCCCCGGGTTTGAAATGCGGACCTCCCATGTGGTAGATGGACGCACTAACCACTGGGCCAACTCCTCTTCCCTTCTTAAAGCTTAAATGATAACTTCTCCACTGAAGTGAAAAGTGTTGAGTCTGGTTTGAATTAACCTTGGCAATAGAGCAAAAAGAAAGCAGAAGTAAGCATAGACCAGATATCAGAACATTTACCCATACAGAATCATGTTCCAAATGGGACTTAATGATGTATACAGTTGTTGAGTATTGATGGAGAATATCCAGGAGCAAGTCTGCCATGTAGTTGTTTGGTCTCCGTAAACACTTTTTGTTAATTATTATTATTGTTGTGGTAATATATCTACAACATAAAATTTCCATTTTTAATCACATTTAAGTATATACTTTAGTGGTATTAATTACATTCACAATATTGTGCTGCCAGCACTACTGTTCATTACCCAAACTTTTCTATTAAGCCTAACGGAAAATCTCACCCATTAAGCCTTACTCCCCATTTATTTATTTTTAATTCATTTAAGCCCTTATCTATTGTTCTAAGTCAGATTTATTGAGGTATAATTTCTACATATTAAAATTCATACTTTGATGAGTTTAGGTTTTTTTTTCTTGAGGCACGGGGGCTGGGGATTGAACCTGGGACCTTGTATGTGGGAAACCTGAGCCACATCGGCTCCCCTGAGTTGGGTTTTTTCATTTTTTTCCTTGTCGTTTGTTTTCGTTTTGGGGAGGCTCCGGGGACCAAACTTGGGACTTCCCATGTGGGAAGTAGGCCCTCAACCTCTTGAGCCACATCCACTCCCCTTCATAAGTTTTTGACAAATGTAAACAAACCACCACTACAAGCAAGACATGAACTATTTCCATCACATCAAAAACTTCTTTCACCCTTTTGCATCAGTTCCCTTCTTTCAGCTCCTGTCCCTGGCAACCGTTGATTTGATTTCTATCTCTGCTTTTTGCTTCCAATTTTTAAAAAATTAATTAAATTAATTTAATTTAATTTAAAATTTTACTGCATGAGTTTTTTTTTTTTTTAATTAGAGAAGTAGCAGGTTTGCAGACAATATCTGTTGTTTTGTCTTCTCTAGAAAGTCATATGATGACTTTGGCAATATATAGCAGCTGTGGACTGGCTTCTTTCACTTACCATGTTTTTGAGATTCCTTCCTGCTATTCATGCATGCATCAGAGTGATTCCGTTCTCATTTTTGCTGAGTAGTAATCCAATTTATTTTGACTTTCTCAAGATTTGATTGTAATCCCACTTATAATATTACACCAAAGAAGCTTGTTATTGATTTTCCCCAAAAGAAAACTCTGCATCTGAGAAACAGAAGCTGTATTGAATCACAGACAGGGGCAGAATAGGGTAAATATCACAAGACTGGCAGACTTCTTGGCTTGATGATTGTGTAAGCCTTCTTCCAAGGCAGTTCAGGCAGTTATGCCTGGAGCCCTACTTTTCTCTTCCCAAAGCCAGGAGAGCATCAGTGTATGCAGTCTACCATTGAGTGAAAGGACATCTTGTACACCAGGAGAGAGGGCAAAGAAGAGCAATTTATAAACCTTTCATCCAAGTCATCAGTTCTCAGTCTCACCCTCATTAGAAACTTAAAATATATACACAGGCCAACCCCACCCCAGACTGTGACATTAGGCTCTTCAGGTTGGCTTTAGAGAGTGAGCATTTTTCACACAGCCCTCTCCTGACTGATCCCAGCGAACAAAGGGGTTGAAAAATCCCACATTTGAAGCTCTCCTTGATTCTGAGAACTTGAATTGTCTCATGTCGAAGAGACCTAAGCTTCCCCCTTTTCATCTATTTCCTCCTCTTTTCCAAAAATGAAGTGACGATTCTGAGCTAGTTTGTCTGCGGAGAAGCCTGTGACATCCTCATTCACATTTTGTAGGACGGGGTGAGGGTGTATAACTCTAAAGGATCCTGGAGAAGCCCATTATCCAGCTCTGTTGCAACCTCAAAGAGGGAAGTTCAGTGAGGAGCTTGTGTCGGGCATGAAGGAAAGACTGAGGTAAACTTACTGGTTTGCATTTTTGCTATTGTTGTTGTTAGAGTAGTTGTAGGTTTACAGAAAAATCCTGCAGAAAGTACAGAGTTCCCGTATATCCCCTTTCCACTCCCCCCATTTTCCCTACGATTAACAATTTGCATTAGTGTGATACCTTCGTTATAACTGGTGAAATGATATGACTATAATTATATTATAAACAATAGCCCATAGTTTACACTAGGGCTCCTTATTGATTTCCTTTTGAATATAACATGACCCTCAGTGACAGGAGCCACATGCATCTGTGTGACCACATCACTGAACTAGAAAATGCCCAACGCAGGGACCGGATTACTTAAACTCTATAACTAACCTTCTATATAGATTATATGAAAATATCACAAAAGTTGACTCAAATATTGTGTAACGGAAAGGGGTAGATTTGTATCGACTCACCTTTTTCTTTCTTCCTACTGTCCTACTTTCATGGTAACAATTACTGACTATTTCAGAGGAAATGAAATCATGACCAGACACGTGGGACATGGCTTAAACTGCAGTAAATGTCCAGTGAAATAAGTTGACCAAGTATTCCTGTTAATGTGAAAAGCTCTAGTTGACCACATATTCCTGTTAATGTGAAAAGCTCTAGTTGACCACATATTCCTGTTAATGTGAAAAGCTCTAGTTGACCACATATTCCTGATAATGTGAAAAGCTCTAGATCATGCACTGAAGTTCAAAGAGTTTTTATTTTCTCTTCCCCCTTTGTGCAAGAGTCAGAATGATTGTAGATTCTTACCCATTTTCTTAGCTGGTATACTTTAGGTGGGCATGAGAATGACTGCAGAAATGACTCTTTTCTCTTCCTTTTTAAAAATAGATCACTTGTAAGTGTACAGAAGAATCATGCAGGAAATACAGAGTTCTCCTATACCACCGCCACATGCAGTTTTCCCTAATATGAGCATTTTGCATTAGTGTGGTTCCTTTGTTACAATTGGCAAAACAATATTATTATTATATTATCGACTGCAATTCACAGTTTACATTACCATTCACTCTTTGGGCATAAATGACTTTTTAGAAAATAAGTACAAAAATAGCGTGGAGTTTCTCCAGTTCCTTGGATTCACCCAGGACAGCTAACAAGGAGGTGAGGATGGACAACCACCACACCAAGGAATTGAGAGTGTCTACAACTGCAGCAGGAGAGTCCATCCATCAGTCGTGTGGGATCTAAGCCCCCTCTCAATTAGAGGTAGAGTGGGCATCACCATCCAAGGATCCTCAGGACTGGGGAATAAAATATGGCCTAGATCAGACTTACAGATATTCTACTACAGACTTACTGTGATTCTAGCAATGGAAGGAATATGATTGATGTGGAGATAATAGCAACTGGAGATACTGAAGGCAGAGAGAGGGAAAAAGAGGTGTAATATGGGGACATTTTCAGGACTTGGAATTGTCCTGAATGACATTGCAGAGACAGACACAGGACATTATCTACCCTGCCATAACTGACAGAATGGAGTGGGAGAGAGCATAAACTACAATGTAGACTATAATCCATGCTGTGTGGCAATGCTCCAAAATGTGTTCATCAATTGCAATGAATGTACCACTCTAATGAAAGAAGTTTTTAAATGTGGGAAAAGTGGGGAGTGGGGCATATGGCAATCCCCTATATTTTTTAATGTAACATTTTATGTGATCTTTATATCTTTTAAAAATAAATTAAAAATATATATATTTTTAAAAGTAGCATGCAGTGGCCTGGGCAGCACGATGGCATAGGGGAAAGAGCATGCACTGTGCTCACTGGCGGAAATCACCATACTGCTGTGGACAACGTCACCTGCCACCGTGGTGGCACATGAAGAGCTTGGATTCTGAAGCCTCCCCAGAGGAGGCCGCTCCTGGCTGGCAGATGGCCTAAGAGGAGACGCCCCCTCGGGGGAGCTTGAAGGAGGGCAGGTCGGTCACTCAGCAGGTGCTCTGGCGGAACCTGAGCCAGCACACGTGAGAAGTGCCCGAGGCGGGCGTGGGCATGGGTGCGTGATTCAAGTCTCCAGTGGTGATCCGGGAGGCTCTGGCCAGCTTGAGAACCAGTGGCTTGGAGGACAGGTTTCCATTCGCTCTTCTTTTCCCGTCGCTGGTGAACAAGGTCATCTCACCGAAGGAAGTGGACCTGCCGAGCCTGGGTGGGGGCTGGTCAGCTGGCACCCTAGGGTGCAAAGTTGACCCCCCCTTTTCCGACTCAGGATTTCCAGGTGGTTCCAGCAGCTCCGCCAACCACACGCCCCCACCAGAGAGGAGCCAGGGGCGAAGGCTCGTGTCTCCACGGACTGCCCCTGCTCGGGATCCGGAGCGGAGGGCTGGAAACACACTGTCCACGCGTGCCCTCGGCCACGCTCGGCCTGCGGTACCCGTCTCTTCCCTCAACGTGTTGTTCAACAGACCGGGTAGCAAACGGTCCACGAGCTTGCTCACGGTGCCCGGGGGAAAAGGTCCCCACACTCCACGTTTGTCACGCACGACACACTCTGCAGTGTGGGCACCCTGCTCGCCCGGCTCTGTGGGTGGCGCTGGCCCTGGGCCTGCAACACTTCAGCCCTTCTCTCATCCTCGCATCCTCAGGGTCTCTCCTGGGAACTAGAAGAATTCAAACTCAAAACAGCCGATCTTCAGAGGAGACAGAGCCCTTCCCCTCTTACCTCCCCTTCGTTTAGACGAATGAGGCTTTCCTTGTCCTGCCAGAAGAGAAAACAGGCTATTATAAAACAAAGGTAGGGGTCACGCCCCCAACTCAGGTTTGGGGTCCGGAAAGGTTCTCTGAGGAAGTGGTATTTAAAATGAGATTGAAGGTCAAAGAAGGCGTTAGTGGGGGTGTGGTGTGTGTGTGTGTGGGGGGGGTGAGCAGAGTGGGGGGTTGCATGTTACTAAGGCCAGAAAAGAGAAACAGCATGGGGAAGTGGATGTGGCTGGAGTGGTTGAGCTCCCACCTACCACAGGGCAGGTCCAGGCTCAGTCTGGTTCCTTCTAAAGAAGATGAGCAAGACAGGGAGCTGACACACGATGGCCTGGTGAGGCGAGCTGAGCAAAGAGATGACGCAACAAGAGGACATGGAGGAAAACATAATGAAAGACACAACAGAAGCAAGGAGCAGAGACAACTTAAGAAAATAGATTCGTCCCTCCCACGAGGGAGGTCCCAGGTTCAGTTCCCGGTGCCTCCTAAAAAAAACAAACAAACGAAGACCAGCACACAATGAGAGGGTGGGAAGAAATAAATAAGTAAAATAAATCGTTAAAAAAGAGAGAGCAAAGCGGCATGGTATCTTTGAGGAACTGAGAGAATTATGACTGAGGTGGAGAGGGCGATGGCATGGGCGGGGCAGGGGGCGGCCACCATGGGGCACGTGGGCAGAGCAGGTGGAGAGTTACAAGCCACACTGAGGAGTCTGCACTGTATCCCAAGAACCAACTGGAACCACTGATTTTTTTTTAACTTTTTATTTTGAAATCATTTCAGGACAGTTGCAAAAAGAACACAAACCCCTTACACACAACCCCAACCTACCCTCACCCAGACACCCAGATAGGTCAATTTTTGACATTTGCCACATTTGCAGTAACTTTCTCTCTAGCCATCTAGCCATCTACTTTTGATTTTTTTACTAGAGAAGTTGTAGGTTTACCAAAAAGATCATGCAGAGAATGAGAAGTTCCCATATCCTCCCCCAATTAACACCTTGCATTAGTGATACACATGCTACAGTTGATGAACGAGTGTTATTACAGGTGTAACCCAGATTAGGGTTGTACAGTCTTGGTTTTTTTAATTCTAGTTCACATATTCGACTTAGAATTTCCCTTTTTATCCATATTCAAATATATCATCTTGAGTGCTGTTAGCAGCAGTGAGGGTTTAATCACGGAGGGACACGTTAACAAGGAGGAAGTCACCCGGCCCGTAGCTCCCCTCCCTGCACGAACAGCTAAGACACCTAGGTGACTTTGGACTCCGCTGTATGTTTGCACTCTCATCAAATTTGAAATAACTTTGGTTTTCCGTGAATTGTTAATTCTAAAAAAAGCAATACCCTAAATATAAATGTAGGAAGCAACAGTTTGAGCTTTGTAGATATGTTCTAAATAAAATGAACTGATTAAAAATACCTGGAAATAAAAGATTTACAATTCTATATTCTGTTTTTCAGTATGTTTTGTGTTACCTACCTAAACTTCTAGGGGGAAACCTTATGTGCTTTTTTTATCTGATTGGTTCTGGCAAGCTGGATGGGCATGGAGGAAGGGTTCTGGGATCTTTGGGTCCTTCAGCAACTCCCCTGCTAGGTATACCTTCAGGGGTGTCGGGGAAAGAAAGGTGCATCTCCTGATCTGAGATGCTTTTCCAGGAATTAGGATCCAATCAGGAAGCAGAGAAGATACGAGCTCAAACCATTAACTAACAACGTTCAAGCAGGTGTGAACTAACACCCAGCAGACCAAAAATGGGAATTAACATATCACAGTGTGCCATCCCCCAGAATAAGAATCTCTAGACGTGTGGCCTAAAATCTGCATTTTTAAAAAGGAACTCTTTCAAGACAAACACCAAAATTTAATAGCCACTAATAAGTGCTGCAAAGAACAAAAAGAAAGAAGTGAAGATGTCATTTTCCTATTGTTCAGAGAAGAGTCAGATGGCCAGGAGGCAGATTAGTCAGCATATGGCCTGGATGAGTCAGCGTGGAGGAAACCACTGACTTCCGCAGAGCTCACTCCCTTTTCTCAGGTTGCCATCATCCCGAAATGTGGGTGACCCTGCCACGAGAGCTGCCCTTGGCTCAGGGCTGGGCAGAGCACGAGATACGGTAAGGTCATCTTTCCTCACTGAGAAAGCCAGTGTGCAGGACATGGCCACCTGGGTCTCCAGAAGTATTGGGGTTCCATTTATTTCAGCCCATCGTGTCTTCTTACCCCTCTGCAGATCTACATTCTAGGAACAAGGATGACTCACTTAAGATCTTCTTTTTTTTTTAAGATTTGTTTTATTTATTTATTTCTCTCCCCCCACCTCATCATTTACATTTGCTGTGTCTGTTCATTGTGTGCTTGTCTTCCTTTTAGGAAGCACCGGGAACCAAACATGGGACCTTCCATGTGGGAGGGAGGTACCTAATCGTTTGAGCCACCTCAACTCCCTGTTTTCTTGTGTCTCTTACTATATTTTCCTCCTTGTGGCTCTAGTTGCATCAGCTCATTGCACCAGCCCATCATGTCAGTTTGCTCTCTTGCTTGTCTTCTTTAGGAGGTACTGGGAACCGAAGCCGGGACCTCCCATGTGGTAGGTGGGAGCTTAGTTGCTTGAGCCACATCTGCTTCTTTCAAGATCTTCTTGAAGCAAATTTTGTCCCTAAAGTAGACATTCTCAAAAGTAGCTTAAGAAGCCTGGCAGTTCCCCTTCTCTGGGGACAAATCACATTCTCAGAACATAAGGATTGTCAAAGGCAGGCTAGCTCAAATTCCTCCAGCCCGATTGAGACAGGAGGGTTCAGGGTGGTGGAAAGTTCCACCTACTTGAACCTGCAAGAGTTGGGGGTGGCCGCAGAACGCCCTAACCTCCACGTCAACGACTTTCTTCAAGACTTGTTGGTTCTACACACATTTCCATCTGTTCTGTGAGCTAGGGTAAAAATAACCAAGTCTTCTCTTTGCACGGCACTTTTCAATCTAGGAAAGTCCTTGTAGGCAGCGTCTCATTGATGTTCCTCAACCGGGGTTGTCACTTAGTCCATGGACACTGAGGCTGGTCTGACCATTCCCTTTGGAGTTTCGCACACTGAGGGTCACAATTTTTTTTCAGGCTTTCTTTCTTTTGCCTTTTCTCTACTACCTTTTTCCTCTCAATAACTTTTCTCTATGCCCTCTCCAGCTCATTGTATATGGACTGATGTGGGCTATGGGTGGGAAGCTGTTTATCTCTTCGTAGATAACCTGAGCTGTGTGTGGGGGACAGTGAGAAGCTGTCCTTGGTAACCACGGCAACAACTCCAGTCCCAGGAAACAATTTAGCAACGCAAACTCTATATACATACCAGTCAGTCCAGAGGGACTCTGATAATAGTGATGCTGAAACTTAAATAAACTTAAACTTGACCTCAAAAGGGAAATATAATATAGCCTGTGCATGAATTTAAAATTATCAAATTCTGTGTTCAAGTGTGCCTAGAAATCCAATTGAGTAATATAGGCCTTTTAGACTTTTAATGTTCAGAAAGGATGTGTATTCAAGGTTGCATCCAGAACAATGTGGGCGATATGCTAATTCAAACCCTATCTTGTACTCAGACACTACACTTAACAGGAAGGTCGTTTTCTTTGATAAAAGCACCATTTGACTCCCCACCCTGTATAAAAGGATTTTGAACAGAACGCTCCCGAGTCTGGCTGGCTGTAAATAAATCTTTTTCCTTCCCAAAATTATTTCTGAGTCCTGGCCTTTCTATACACAAATAATTGAACCTCTCTCGACTTCCACAACAGGACAACAATATTAACCTTTGATGATAATACCATGATTATTAAAAAATCTACGAGGAGTAATGAATGAATCCTATCCTCAAGAGGACAATGTTTTAGTTGCCTCTCTTCCAGTGGAGATAAAGGAAACTGCAAATAATCATGAAATAGGGTAAGGCATGTACTGAACATCCATTTTTGTTTAGTTTTGTTTGTTCGTCTGATTCCCCTACTTACTTAAAGAAACTTTTAGTCCAGTTCATGATGAGTGCCTCCCTCTTAAGCTGAGAGAAATAGATTCTTTCTAGAGCTTGCATTTTTAAAATGTTTTTATCTAATAACATACACACTTTAAAATTTCCCCTTTTAACCACATTAAAACATATCATTCAGTGCTGTTAATTATGTTCTAGAATTTGATTCTGGAGTAAAATAATATAAAACAGTGGCAGTTGGACAGAATCACTCCGATGACAGTGTGCAGAGAAAGCCCCAATTCCTGCTCCTGAGCTACCATGATGCTGCTGGAGATTGTCCTTCCTACTCTTAGGGAATTTAGCTGTTCCTTCAATTTTGTGAACCACCCAGAATCCTTAGCCAGTGTTGGGTTCTGGTCTTGGCACTGAAGGACCCCTGAATGATACAAAGTGGATTAGAAGCCGAGAGGCACTGGGTGCTGTGTTTGTCCGGTGTGATGAGAGGCTTCGTGGAGAAGTTGGGTATCCAACAGACATCCTTCCAGGGGGCCACCCTCTCTGTCTCCGCTTCTGCTTCTACCACGAAAGGAGTCCCTCTGCTCTCCTCTGGGTAAGGCTTGGGCCACTCAGGGGTTCTTCTTCCTCACGATTTCTGCCCATCACCTCTTCTCTGTTTCTCTCCACTCCTCTCTACCCTGGTGCCTGTGGGTTCCCTGGTCTTGCATTCAAACTTCCCAGGGGAAAGTAAGGGATCAGAATAAGCTGTCATCCAATATAGAATACTTGTTAGACAAAGTCCTCCTGTCCAATCGACTTAGAGGCCACTGTCCAGGCTCTAGATGCCTGGCCAGAAGCTTTGGACAGGACAGCAGGAGTCTGTCACAGGGCATGGTGACCTCTGACCATGGACCTGTGGGAGGACTGTGGACAGGACAGATGTGAAGGACGCTGTGTCTGGGACAGGCTCCGGGGTGATCTGGATTTACCCTAGAGGCAACTGAGAAGGCACGGCAGGTTTCAAACAAAGACTGACTGCTAGAATATGGTTTAGGAAGATCAGTTATAATCGTTTGGGGAAAGGATTGCCAGGGCAGGGTGCAGGACAGTTGAGGCTATTGTAAGAGATTATCGGAAAAAAGAAAAAAAAAAAAATGAGGTTCTCAGGTCCTCCCTGAACTAGGAAGAGGCAGCGGGAGTAGAAATAGGGGGTAGAGAAGGAAGTCATTTAGAATAATCGGGCAACTGACTGGACGGAGGAGGGGAGGAAGAAGGAACTGTCAAAAATAACTCTGAAGTTCTGAATTTGTGTGACAATACCAAAAATAGTAATAAGGAAATTCAAACCGGCTTTTGGAAAGACAGGGAGGATGAATTGCACTTGAGACATAGTCACGTGAAGGTGTAAGATGCCTTACAGTGATCAGAATCAATGACTTTAAAACAAAAAATACATATATATATATATATTTAAAATTTTAATATGGAAGCCTTTCTTTAAATGAAATCTTAAGAGAAAGTCCAGTATATGTAGAAAGATAAAAGTATTCTTGAGGTGGTGATGTGTCCCAAGAGGGTATACCAGAGCCTTCCCCCTTGGGCTTCACTCATTACTTCTCACCCTAAACCAACCCCTCAGAGGCCTCTTTGATGGTTCGTGGAATGTGGTTTGAAAACCAGCGCTCTGACTTCTACAGATGAGGGAACTGCGGTCCTCTTATCACTAGGCACCAGCTTTAGGGAGATAAGAGAAGAATCATCAACCATAAGAGACAAAGCAAATTCCCCAAGGTCACACAGCTGGTCAGTAATAGACCGAGAACTAACTCGCAGGCTCTCTGATTCACAGTTCATTAATGAAGTATGGACTACTGGAAGGATAAAAACAAATCAAGAAAAAAAAAACAATAAAAATAAGTTTCCCTGGTCCAAAACGGGAGAGAATTCCTGCCTATTTCTTTTTCAGCATTTACTTCAGATAATTTGTAAGTTATTTCTCTGTCCTTTTGAAATGTAAATTTTTCTTAAAAGGTTCATGAAGCCCCTTGCAAAATTCACAGCTCAAGAATGTTTCCTCTGAAGTTAGATCATGGCTTAGCTCTGACAGCAACCAACCCTGCTAACTTGTCTCTAGGGAACTGTTTCAGAAAGGATTCCTTGTAAATGTTTCATAATGTATCTCTCTGAAATACTCATAAAATAGCAAACTAAAGATCCCTATGAGCTATCAGTGTTCTAGTATTGCATGTTACTAAGTATTTGAAATAAAGATGTTTGCATAAAACCAAATTGAATCATTATTATGACAAGTGTGTTTAATTTTGACAGTAATTATATGTTGTAAGAGGTTTGCTTGGAGACAGTTTCCAAAACCATTTCGGTAACTTAAGTATGTAAAGTATATACAATGTGTTTTTTATTAAGGAAAAAGAAAGTAATTTTGTCCTAGGATAAAATGACTGATTAAGAAAGAGGAAAATGTGGGACAAAACCTGAATGAATACAGAAAGTACAGAAGGGTCACAGAAAAGGAATTTTTGTAGTCAAAGTTGTACAAGATTTGACGGGTCTATCCATAGAATTTTAAAAGTCTTAGTATCAGCTTGTATAGTGATGCAAAACTAAAATTAGTTTCTTCTCTGTTAAAGTGACAAAGTTTCTTAAATCATTAGTGTGTCTTAGTAAAAGGTTTTCTCAAGTACCTGGACCACTTCTTAGAAAAGTAATCACAAAAGATGGTGTCTGAGTGAGTGCATCTTATTATAGTCTCCCCTGCAAAGAAGCGGCTGGGCAGCATTGGAAATTCTTCAGAACCAGGCTGTTTCGGGATTTTGCAGGGCAGGAGGTGTCTGGACATCGATTTGGCGGGACTGTGACAGAGAAGATTCCTGTAAAAGGTAGAATTGAGGCTCTCTTACACAGAGATAGGGGTTGTGCGCAGGATGCTCCCCGCTGTGGAGGGTGGCGTGGCAGTGGTGATTCCTGGAGGCTCTGTGATGCTGGGGAATTCATAAGCCCTGAGCCGGCTATTCAGGGGCTTGCAGGGCAGGAGGTCTTTGGAAACCGATTTGGTGAGACAGAGATGGAGTTTTTGTGAGGCGTGGAATTTTGGGTTTCTGACATGGATATCAGCGCTTCTGGCTAGAGCCCCGCCCCCTAGGCCTGGCTGCCGATCTGCAGCAGTCCTTAAATCGGTCGCAATAAAAGGGCATCACCAGTAGGCTGTTTCGGGGGCTTGCAGAGACGGAGGTGGCTGGAAGCCGATTATGTGAAACAGACGGAGGAGTCTTTTGCGAGGTGGGGAATTTTGGATTTCTGACACGGAGTTCAGCGCTTCCGGCTAGAGCCCCACCCCCTAGGCCTGGCTGCTAATCTGCAGTGGTCCTTAAATCAGTTGCAATAAAGAGGCGCCCCCAGCAGGCTGTTTCGGGGGCTTGCAGGGCGGGAGGTGTCCTGAAGTCGAATTGGTGACACAGTGACAGAAGAGACTCTTGTGAGAGGGGGAATTTTGGGTTTCTGACACAGAGGTCAGAGTTTGCATATGTGACCCCCCTCATAGGGCTGGCACCCAGCTGCAGGGATCCCTGAAGGCTGTGTTGCACTGCGGTGCTCCCAGGCTTCCAGGCTCTGGATTACAGGTTGCCAGGTCTGTGTCCCCTAAACCCTGGTGGCCCACACCGCAGAGACTCACACCTCTTGAGTCTGCAATATCACAGATTCCCATCCCTGAATCCACCACGCCCTGAGGTCCATCTGAGGTCCTTCATTGTCCTAGCCCTTGAGGTTTGCGGTTTGTTTTGTTTGTTTGTTTGTTTTTTGTTTTCTCTTTCCTTTTTCTCTTTTTTCTTTTTTTCTTTTCTTTTTTATTATCCTGGTTGCTAATATTGCATTATCTCCTAGTCTTTTCTTCCATTGTATCCCCCAAGGTCTTTTTTCATTTATTTAGCTTTTTTTTGTTTTGTTTTGTTTTTGTTTTTTCTTTCAATTTCTTATTTTCATTTTCTTGCTTGTTTCCCTCCCTTCTCTTTGCACACCCCCCGTTTTTTCTTCTTTTTTTTTTTCTTTTCCCTTTTTTTCTTCTTGTTTTATTTTATCTTAATTTTACAATAGGTGCTGCTGGGAACACCTCACATTTGCTGGGTTTCTCATCCTCCATTGCCTCATTTCTATGTGAATTGATTTTGGCCACCTACACTATCCCTTTTCTCCCACATCTTGATATCCTCCATCATCTACTGTCTCTCCTACATACCACCTCCCTTTCTTTGGTCCCCAAATTGTCTAACATTTAATTTCTAATACCTTTGTTTTGTTTTCTGTCTTTTATCCACTCTTGATACTATTGTCTTTCTTTTCTCTTTCCCTCCCCCATGAAAACACTGGCTTTTTAATTCATATTATATTCCTCCCATATTCAGTCGACTACCCCATTATAGGTACTCTACTTACTGCTATAACTCTACACAACTTACATGAGTCTAATACCCATCCTCCCAGATCTCATATTTTTGCTCTGGTAACATTTATTACCAATACTACTTTACACATTTTCCTGTTTTACACAATTGCCTATCCCTGGCCCTAACATTTTCCTTCAAAGTGAACTCAGCCAGCAACAAGAAATTAGAATAAGAACAAAGTGACAAAGAGAAGATATAACACTTACGCAAAAACAACTGCTAATTAATCCCCAAGCCTAGACAAAGAAACTAAGGAACTGATTAAACCCATCAAGATAAAATGATGACCAGACAGCAACAAAAAGCTACAAACCAAACCAGTAATCAGGAAAACATGGCTGAATCCAATGAACAAACTAAAAACCAGGAAGGGGAGCAGAACTTTGGACAAGTAATTAAAGATCTCAGAACATATATCAGAGACAAATTTAATGAAGTAAAGGAAGAGTTTAACAATATGAAGAAAACACTTGGAGAGGAAATTGCAGACATATGTAAAAGGATAACAGATATGATGGGAATGAACACCACAGTTCAAGAAATCAAAAATACACTCACAGCAAATAGCAGCAGATTAGAAGAGGCAGAGAAAGAATTAGCAATGTGGAAGACAGTACATTGGAAATCAAACAGATAGTAGAATTGATCGATAAAAAGATAGAAAAAATCCAGCTAGGACTTAGGAACCTGAATGACAATGCAAAACACACAAACATATGTATTATAGGCATCCCAGAAGGAGAAGAGAAGGGAAAGGGGTCAGAAGGGGTGTTGCAGGAAATAATGGCTGAAAACTTCCCAAATCTACTGAGAGAGACAAATGTACACATCCAAGAAGCACAACGCACCCCAAACATCATAAACCCCAACAGGCCCACCCCAAGACATATACTTGTCAAATTATCCAATGTTCAAGACAAAGAAAAAATTCTAAAAGTAGCAAGAGAAAAGAAAACCATCACTTACAAGGGAGGCTCCATAAGATTAAGAGCTGATTTCTCATCTGAAACCATGGAGGCAAGAAGGCAGTGGTATGATATAGTCAAGGTACTAAAAGAAAAAAATTTCCAAATGAGAATACTCTACCCAGCTAAACTAACATTCAAAAATGATGGAGAGTTCAAAATATTCACAGATAAACAGAAATTGAAAGAGTATGCCAACAAGAAATGTCCACTTCAAGAAATACTGAAGGCAGTTCTGCAGGAAGAAAGGAAAAAACAGGACAGGCAGAGTTGGAGGAGAGTGTAAGAACAATAAAAAAGAAAAAAGAGAAGAAAAAAAATAAAATATGACAAACACAAGTCCAATCAAAGTATGGCTAACATAAATAATTCCTTGAAATGGACTTTGGCCCAGTGGTTAGGGCATCCGTCTACCATATGGGAGGTCCGCGGTTCAAACCCCGGGCCTCCTTGACCCGTGTGGAGCTGGCCATGCGCAGCGCTGATGCGCGCAAGGAGTGCCGTGCCATGCAAGGGTGTCCCCTGCGTGGGGGAGCCCCATGCACAAGGAGTGCGCCCGTCAGGAAAGCCGCCCAGTGTGAAAAGAAAGAGCAGCCTGCCCAGGAATGGCGCCGCCCACACTTCCCGTGCCGCTGACGACAACAGAAGCGGGCAAAGAAACAAGACGCAGCAAACAGACACCAAGAACAGACAACCAGGGGAGGGGGGGGGAATTAAATAAATAAATAAATCTTTAAAAAAATAATAATAATAATTCCTTGAATGTAATAACACTGAATGTCAACGGATTAAACTCACCTATCAAAAGATTCAGACTGGGACATTGGATAAGGAAATATGATCCATCTATATGCTGTCTACAAGAGACACATCTTAGACCCAGAGATTCATGGAGGCTGAAAGTGAATGGTTGGAAAACAATCTTACAAGCAAACAATAACCAAAAAAAGGCAGGAGTAGCTATATTAATATCAGACAAAATAAACTTTAAATGTGGAACAATTGTGAGAGACAAAGAAGGATAATACATATTAGTGAAAGGGAAAATCTCTCAAGAAGAACGAACAATCATAAATATTTATGCTCCTAACAAGGGCGCCTCTAAATACATGAGGCAAACACTGGAAAAACTAAGTGAAAGAATAGATGCATCTACAATTATAGTGGGAGATTTTAATACACCACTATCAACTCTGGACAGAACATCTCAAAGAGAATCATTAAAGAAACAAAATATTTGAACAGTGTATTAGAGGAGCTGGATCTAATAGACATATACATATCGTTACACCCGAATACAGCAGGATATACATTTTTCTCAAGCGCACATGGATCATTCTCCAAGATAGACCATATGCTAGGCCACAAAGAAAGGCTTAATGAATTCAGAAAAATTGAAATCATACAAAACAATATCTCTGACCACAGTGGAGTGAAGCTGGAAATCTGCAAGGGCCAGAGGCACAGATTTCACACCAAGATATGGAAATTAAACAGCACACTCTTAGAAAAACATTGGGTCAAAGAGGAAATCTCAAAAGAAATCAATAACTACCTTGAAACAAGTGATAATGATAACACAACATACCAAAACTTATGGGATGCAGCAAAAACAGTACTGAGAGGGAAATTTATAGCCATAAATTCATACATCAAAAAAGAGAAAAGAGCAAAAATTGAAGAACTAACTGCACATTTGGAGGAATTAGTAAAAAAACAGCAAAGTAATTCCACAGAAGGAAAGAAAGAAATAACAAAGATAAGAGCAGAACTAAATGAAATAGAAAATAAGAAAGCACTTGAAAAGATAAACAAGACCAAGAGCTGGTTTTTTGAGAAGATCAATAAAATTTACAAACCCTTAGCGAGACTAACAAAGAAAAAAAGAGAGAAGATGCAATACACAAAATAAGAAATGAGAAAGGAGATATCACCACTGACCCCACAGAAATAAAGACTATCATAAGAGGATACTTTGAAAAACTATATTCCAACAAAAACAACAATTCAGAGGAAATGGACAACTTCCTGGAAACACATAAGCATCCTATATTGATGAAAGAAGAAATTGATGATTTCAACAAACCAATCACAAGTAAAGAGATAGAATCAGTCATTAAAAACCTCCCAACTAAGAAGAGCCCAGGGCCAGATGGCTTCACAGGTGAATTCTACAAAACATTCCGGAAAGAACTAACACCAATCCTGTTGAAACTCTTCCAAAAAATCAAAACAGAAGGAACATTGCCTAACTCATTCTATGATGCCAACATTACACTAGTACCAAAGCCAAACAAAGACACCACAAGAAAGGAAACTTACAGACCAATTTCTCTAATGAACCTAGATGCAAAAATACTTAACAAAATACTTGCTAATCGTATTCAACAACATATTAAATGAATTATACACCACGACCAAGTGGGATTCATTCCAGGTATGCAAGGATGGTTCAACATAAGAAAATCAATCAATGCAATACACCATATAAATAGATTGAAGGGATAAAATCACATGATTATATCTATAGATGCAGAAAAAGCATTTGACAAAATACAGCACTCTTTCTTGATAAAAACACTCCAAAAGATCAGAATACAAGGAAATTTTTTTGAACATGATAAAGAGTATATATGAAAAACCCACAGCCAACATCATTTACAATGGAGAAATCCTAAAATCCTTCCCTCTAAAGTCAGGAACAAGACAAGGATGCCCACTCTCTCCCCTTCTATTTAACATTGTCTTAGAAGTACTTGCTCGAGCACTGAGGCAAGAACCAGATATAAAAGGCATTCACATTGGAAAGGAAGAAGTCAAAATTTCATTATTTGCAGATGACATGATCCTATACATAGAAAACTCTGAGAAGTCTACAACAAAGCTTCTAGAACTCATAAATGAGTTTAGTAAAGTCACAGGTTATAAGATCAATGCGCAAAAATCAGTAGCATTTCTGTACACCAGTAATGAGCAAGATCAGGAGGAAATCAAGAAAGAAATACCATGTACAATAGTAAATAAGAAAATCAAATATTTAGGAATAAATTTAACTAAAGATGCAAAAAACTTATACGCAGAGAACTACACAAGACTATTCAAGGAAATCAAAGAAGACCTCAATAAATGGAAGAATATTCCCTGTTCATGAATAGGAAGACTAAATATTATTAAGATGTCTATCCTACCAAAGCTGATCTACACATTCAATGCAATCCCAACAAAAATAAACACAGCCTTTTTTAAGGAACTAGAAAAACTAACTATGAAATTTATTTGGAAAGGAAAGAGGCCCCAAATAGCCAAAGACATATTGAAAAAGAAAAACAAAATTGGAGGAATCACACTACCTGACTTAAAAACATACTACAAAGCTACAGTAGTGAAAACAGCATGGTATTGGCATAAGGAGAGACACACAGACCAATGGAATAAAATTGAAAGTTCTGATATAGAACCTCATATATATAGCCATATAATATTTGATGAAGCCACCAAACCCTCTCAACTTGCAGAGAATGGCCTATTCAACAAATGGTGCCTGGAGAACTGGATATCCATATGTAGAAGAATGAAAGAGGATTACCATCTCACACCTTATACAAGGTGAATCAAAGACCTAAATATAAGAGCAAAGACCATAGAGACTTTGGAAAGCAGTGTAGGGAAGCATCTACAAGACCTTGTAATAGGAAATGGCTTCATGAACATCACACCAAAAGCACAAGCAGCAAAAGAACAAATAGATAAATGGGACTTCCTCAAAATTAAAGACTTCTGCACCTCAAAGGAGTTTATCAAGGAAGTGAAAAGGGAGCCTACACAATGGGAGAAAATACTTGGCAAACATATCCAATAAGAGACTTATAACTTGCATATATAAAGAACTCATATATCTTGAAAATAAAAAGATAAACAACCCATTTAAAAAATGGGAAAAAGATTTAAACAGACACTTCTCCAAAGAAGAAAAACAAATGGCTAAAAAGCACATGAAGAAATGCTCCAAATCTTTAGCTATCAGGGAAATACAAATCAAAACTACAATGAGATACCATCTTACTCCCATAAGATTGGCAGCTATGAAAAAAACAGAAGACTACAAATGCTGGAGAGGATGTGAAGAAAGGGGAACACTCATCCACTGCTGGTGGGAATGCAGAAGGATCCAACCATACTGGAGGACAGTTTGGAGGTTTATCAAAAAACTAACCATAGACTTGCCATATGACCCAACAATTCCACTGCTGGGTATATACCCAGCAGAACTGAAAACAAGGACACAAACCGATATATGCACACCAATGTTCATAGCAGCATTGTTCACTCTCGCCAAAAGTTGTAATCAGCCCAAATGCCCATCAACAGATGAGTGGATCAATAAAATGTGGTATATACATACAATGGAATACTACTTGGCTTTAAGAACAAATACACTACAAACACGAATGATAACATGGGTGAATTTTGAGAACCTTATGTTGAGTGAAGCAACCCAGGTATTGAAGGACAAATACTATATGACCTCAATGATATGAAATAAGTAAACCAAGCTGCCTCAGAGAGCTAATGACTAGAAGATAGGCTTACAGGAAATTGGGGGGTAGAGGAAGGATGTAAGCTGACATCTACATGGGTGAAATCTATGATAAGCTGGAGGTAAGTATATGTACAAAGAAGGGATAAAATGGGGGCATAGGGTTACCTTTGGGTGGGGCTTTGTGGGATTGAGGGGGGCTAGGTGCGGTCACCCCTCGGGCTGAAGTGTGGTTTGCTGGCCTGGCAGGGGAGCGGCCGCGGTAGGCCTAATTCCGCTGCCCCCATAATAGGGTGGCTGGTCGAACTCACCGCCACCCCTGAAGGAAGCTCGGCATGGGCGCAGAGTGCCCTCGGGTCTCCCCTTCTCGGCAGCCATGCTTCCGCGGCCGCCCCTCCTCCCGGATGGCGCCACATGATGCCTTCTTTCTCCCTGCGCAGGGCAGAAAATTCCAGTCTGCCCTTTTCCCCTCCCCCGACAGCAGCAACAGCCAGGTGTGGGCGGAAAAATCCAGCCCGCCCTTTTCCCTTCCCCCGACAGCAGCAACAGCCAGGCGTGGGCGGGAAACTCAAGTCTGCCCTCCACCCCAGCAACAGCAGCCACCAATCCCTAAACCCTGACCCTTCCCCCAGCAACAGCGACAGCCAATCCCTAACCACCACCCCTCCCCCGTCCAGTACCGCCCACTGACCTTTTGCCGGCAACCAATCAGAACAGGGCGTGGCTTTGACCAATCAGCCTTCCCCAGCCCCTATAAAACTGTTGCCTCTCCCTCAGTAAAGTGGACTTGCGTGTTTACCTTGTCTCCGCGGTAGTTCTTCTGCCGTGCGCCCTCCAGTCCTGAGAGCCCCCGACAAGGGCCTGGCCTCCCTTGTCCCCAGTTCGTCGCCTGCTTCTCCGGGCGACCCCTTCGTCGCCTGCTTCTCCGGGCGACCCCTTCGTCGCCGGCTTCGCCGGGCGACCCCGTCAGCCGAACCGCGCCACCCCTTGTGAGACCGATCCCTCGTCTGCTGCCGGACCGACCCCTCGTCCCAAGTGGGACCGACCCCTCGTCTCAAGCGGGACCGACCCCTCGTCCAGAGCTGGACCGACCCCTCGTCCGCAGCCAGACCCCACCTCTACCGACCGAGCAAGCCGCAGCAGTTGGCGCCCAACGTGGGGCAGAGCACCCCCACCGCCACCGACTGAGCAAGCCGCTGCAGTTGGCGCCCAACGTGGGGCAAGGCAATCCCACTACAGCACAACGTGGGGCAAGGCAACTCCACCACAGCCTCACTCCATAACCTGACGCCCCCCCCCCTCCTCTCTTCTCACCGTGGGACTTCTCTCGTGCAACATTGCTGCTACCTGAGCCTTGGCTACCTCATACGATCCACGGCGGTCTGGGAGAATCGCTGGATGGCTTTCTCCTTCCATGTCGGGGGCTTATACCGACCCGCTATGATTAAGAGGAGCCTTGGATTTCTCGGGAGCGTGCGCTTGCACGTCTGAAGTAATCCTACCACAGCCCTACGCCCTCCCCTCTTCTCACCTTGGGACTTCTCTCGTGCAACATTGCTGCTACCTGAGCCTTGGCTACCTCATACGATCCACGGCGGTCTGGGAGAATCGCTGGATGGCTTTCTCCTTCCATGTCGGGGGCTTATACCGACCCGCTATGATTAAGAGGCGCCAATAAAACTCTCAGGAGCGCGTGCCTGAGCACCTCCACCCCTGCCTTCACCTCTGCCTCCTCCCCTCTGTGCTTGCTCCCCTTTGCCTTGCTCCACTGCTCGTCGTCCTGCCCTCCCCTCGTCGGGGCCTTCTCTTGGCCCGCGACCACCGTCGGAGCCCCACCGGCTCCGACCCCTCGTCTCACCGCGCACCTCGGCTCCCATCGCCGCGTTCTCAAGGTAAGGGCCCCTTTTCTTATCGGCTCCAAAAGGCCATTAGCAATGGGTAACATCCTATCTGCTAAGCAAGCCCCACAAGTTCGGGCCCTCGCCGGTCTCCTAGACACTCACCGGTGTAAGATCTCTTTCAAACAGCTTCAAGTATATCGGGACCTTCTTCTCCCCTTTAATATTATATATTTCTGTTAATGTGTTGTAATTGTTCTGTGTTTGTCTGTCTGTTCGCTCAATGTCAACATATATTGTGATACCTCCGGATGGTAAATATAAATTACTAGAAATCTTTAAAAGAGCTCTATTCAAATGGCCAAAAATTAAATAAGCGCTTATATTAATACTTAAGTTTATTATATTAATACATAAGTTTAAATGTTAATAAGATATCTACAATTAAAAAAAATTGTAAGTCTTAATTAACAAAATTAACTGTACGTCTTCATAAAAAGTTGTTCTTGCCTAGATTAAAATGAATAACTTATTTTTCTTCACAGGATAATATAAAGAATGTAAAACTTATATGAATATTAAAAAGGTTAAAAGTTTGTAAAAATGCTAACGGAAATGTAATAAGTTTTGCAAAAAGACGTATTTTGTCCTAAAGTAAGATGGCTAATTTTTCATAAACTCTTGAAATTTAATTTGCATGCGGCAAGTGTAAAAGGTATTGTGATAACTTTACGTAAGGGAATGTGTTCTGTAAAGATAAAATTTATCTTCAATAGTTTACATTAAGGTATTAAATGGCTAATTCCAAAAGGTCATTCCTAAATATATATATATAAAACTAAATTGATGATAATAATAATAAAAGGTAATTTTGTAACAGGAAAGATTAACAGCAACCAAGCTCCCCTGCCAACTTGCTTTTAGGAAACGGTTTCTAATATTGCATGCTACTAAGTATTTAAAGAAAAGTTATTTTTGAGGAAACAGAAGATGATTTTGTCTTTGCAGCCATTGTCTATTTAGCAACACCCCTCGCTATCGGCCTAGCCACTGTTGCGCCAGACGATTGGAACCTTAAACAAAGACTCCTCCTCACTGTCATCTTCCTATCTATCGTTACTATATTTACTGCCCTCATTCTCCTTCGTTTATAAAGCAGTCTCCTACAAACCACAAAGTTTCTGTCTTAAACATACCATTCTCAACCCTATCCTCTAAATGATCTTCTCACTTCCCCCACAGCCTTTAATACTCTATTTCTTCCTCATAACCTTTGCTTTCTTGATAATATTTTCCGCCATCTGTCTAGCCGCTACCACCCCAGAAGATTGTAACCACGGCCCCCCATGCCGCCATCGCTCTCAAGCAGCTCCAGCCCTGCTAAACGGCCCGCAACCCACTTTCCCCGGCCCGCGGCCTGCTTTCTAGCATCCAATAACGCTTCTGCTCTTGCCTCCCCATACTTCTGCGGAGCTTCCTCCTGTCTCGACCTCACTCCTCTTCTCAGCCATCCAAAGCGTCCTTTCTCGTCCCCCGCCCCCCTCCTTTTTTTTTGCCTGAACCCCTACTGCGTTGCAGATTGGGCCGCCCCATGTCGGCCCGCCCCATTAACATCGGCCTCTCTCGCGCCCGTGAAGACTTTGGCCTTCTTATTGTCCTCGCCTACGTCTCCACCACTCCCGACGCTGCCGCCACCACCGTTGCTGGTGCCCTGACGCGACTTGTCCTCACCGCTGCGATCCTCCAGACCATCACACAGTCTGCCTCTACCGCTCTTCGCCGCCAAGAAGAGATCAACTACCTGTAACGCGCTGTCATCCTGGACTTTTAACAAGCAGATGGACCTTATAGCCACCGAGATCAACAAGAATTGGACATTGGCCACCCTTGCTTGCAACAGCAAGATACTGCCCCCCAAATTGTACATTTGTATCCCCGTCATACTCACCTCCCTCTTCAGCCCCGCTTCCCTCATTGCTTACTGCCTCTTGGGCCTCAGCTACTTGTTGCTGCTGCCATCCTGGCCCTTATTTGAAAAGAAGGGGGAAATGCGGTCACCCCTCGGGCTGAAGTGTGGTTTGCTGGCCTGGCAGGGGAGCGGCCGCGGTAGGCCTAATTCCGCTGCCCCCATAATAGGGTGGCTGGTCGAACTCACCGCCACCCCTGAAGGAAGCTCGGCATGGGCGCAGAGTGCCCTCGGGTCTCCCCTTCTCGGCAGCCATGCTTCCGCGGCCGCCCCTCCTCCCGGATGGCGCCACATGATGCCTTCTTTCTCCCTGCGCAGGGCAGAAAATTCCAGTCTGCCCTTTTCCCCTCCCCCGACAGCAGCAACAGCCAGGTGTGGGCGGAAAAATCCAGCCCGCCCTTTTCCCTTCCCCCGACAGCAGCAACAGCCAGGCGTGGGCGGGAAACTCAAGTCTGCCCTCCACCCCAGCAACAGCAGCCACCAATCCCTAAACCCTGACCCTTCCCCCAGCAACAGCGACAGCCAATCCCTAACCACCACCCCTCCCCCGTCCAGTACCGCCCACTGACCTTTTGCCGGCAACCAATCAGAACAGGGCGTGGCTTTGACCAATCAGCCTTCCCCAGCCCCTATAAAACTGTTGCCTCTCCCTCAGTAAAGTGGACTTGCGTGTTTACCTTGTCTCCGCGGTAGTTCTTCTGCCGTGCGCCCTCCAGTCCTGAGAGCCCCCGACAAGGGCCTGGCCTCCCTTGTCCCCAGTTCGTCGCCTGCTTCTCCGGGCGACCCCTTCGTCGCCTGCTTCTCCGGGCGACCCCTTCGTCGCCGGCTTCGCCGGGCGACCCCGTCAGCCGAACCGCGCCACCCCTTGTGAGACCGATCCCTCGTCTGCTGCCGGACCGACCCCTCGTCCCAAGTGGGACCGACCCCTCGTCTCAAGCGGGACCGACCCCTCGTCCAGAGCTGGACCGACCCCTCGTCCGCAGCCAGACCCCACCTCTACCGACCGAGCAAGCCGCAGCAGCTAGGGATGGGCAGATGGGTAATAATGCCCAAGAAATTGGGAGGAGAGTGGGGCAACATACGTACATAGGATTTGTCAGGTGTTGGTTGAGAGTATAATGCTGAGAAAACCTTTTCAAGATATAATTAGGAAAGTTACCTGTTTAAGATACTTAAAGGGGATAATCTGATGTAGGACAGACTCCTAGGGAATGTGTGAATGCTCATTTGCCAGACTGGGTTATACCATTAGGTAGAGACCCATATAATGAGAGTGAAGGTATACCCACATCCTGGGGAGGACTAATGCCATCAAATAGAGGGAACTGTATCTCTCAAGAGAAATGGTGGCTCCCAGGGCATTAGGGCAGTTGAGCAAGTCAAGTCCTCAACACTGTTGCAAGTATCTTTGAACATGGCTCCTCAAGAAATGAAGATTGACTGTCACTGTGGGCCCTAAAGGGAGGGGGAAATAGATATTGAATAGATGGAACCAATGTAACTGTGAGGGCAATAGAAGTGTTTCACAAGAGTACACAAGGATGGATATAAAACATGTAATATTACACCAAAAATATAGGGGCAGAACAGACTAATAATGTAAACCATAATGTAAAACATAGGATAACTAAAAATTTAGAAAATTGTATAGCCTAAATTATAAACCACAATGTAAACACAAATGTTACCTTGTTTGAAAGCTATTGTCTCAATATCTGTATATCAGTTTCAGTAAATATGGTATGAATAAGTTAAAAGATTATTGCTGTGGAAGGGAAAAGGTTTTATATTGGATATGTGGGAGTACTGTATATTGTATATATGAATTACTGTGATCTATGGCTCTTGTGAAGAGAAGTTCAACACCTAGGAAAAAAGAAAAGAAAAAGATAGGATGTAGTATTTTTCCAAATCAATATGTATTCTATATCTAACCTTTAAACTTATCGCTATATTCCACTTTACTATTAAGGGATCCTGGCATTATATTGGGCTTCACTTTTCAGGAAGTTTTGGATCACAGGGTAGTTCAACAATGGCAGTGGAGGAATGCTGGTATGGGATGTTATTGACAGGGGACATTTGGTTGACAGGGAGTTATACAGGGCATGTGTCTGGGGTGCATAGAAATGTTTGGATATACTCATAGTGGAAACAATTAAAAACAACAGCTGGGGTGGTGTTGGGTTCCTGGCCGGGGGGGTGGGGCTTTGTCGTGGTCCCTAGGGGAGCAGCGGCAGTCCCCCAGGAACAACGGCAAGGACCAGGAAGGAATGAGGGTCCAACAGTGAGCCCCTGATACTA
This sequence comes from Dasypus novemcinctus, assembly GCF_030445035.2. Classification (NCBI taxonomy): domain Eukaryota; kingdom Metazoa; phylum Chordata; class Mammalia; order Cingulata; family Dasypodidae; genus Dasypus; species Dasypus novemcinctus. The sequence continues at coordinate 8,887,097 of NC_080699.1, forward strand.
ATGACTATGCTTGTGAGCCTATACACCTGAAATAAGAACAAGGCCTAGAGCAGCACTGTGCCTAGGAGTTCCCTCCTGACAGCCTCCATGTTACTCAAACGTGGCCAGTCTCGAAGCCAAACTCAGCATGTAAATGCACTGCCTTCCCCCCAGCATGGGACATGACACCCAGAGATGAGCCTCCCTGGCACCGAGGGATCACTACCAAGTACCAGCTGATGACATAACTAGAAAATGACCTTGAATTAAAGGTTCAACACAGACCAGCAGAATATCCCTGTCTACATATAATAACAGGAGTTAAAAATGCTTTTTGACCTAAATTAAGGGGGAAATGGAAAGGACAAATGAGTTTATATGGCTATGAGTCTCTGAAAAAGAGTCTGGAGGTTGTCAGAAGGATTGCCCTTATGCACACCTGAGCAGAGTCTCAGAGACAGATAAAGTAGATAAAACCCCAGGTATTGGTTCTTTTGAGGGCTAAAGAGACCCACAGGTTTTATGGTCATGGCAGATGGAGTTCACTGCCATGTCAGTTGGCCCTTCTTTGGAGTTGGTGTTTCTGCATGATGGAGCTGGACTCAGATGTGATCTCTTTTCACAAGCCTTTCCTGTTACTTTACTGGAATTGTAGTTGGTGCTGGGATTTAAGATATATCTAGGGGATCTGAATCTCTGGACTGACAATAGGATAGCCAGGCCCTGAGCCTCAACAGACTTCAGCTCCTACACTCTGGTTTATTGGACTTACCCCACTCAGCAAACATGGAGTTGAAGAATGTCAACCACCACACCATGGAGCCTAGAGTGCCACAGGAGGATTGCATCCAGTATCCATGTGGAATCTAAACCCCCTCTTGACATAGATGTGGAATGGACACAACCAATCCAAGGTGCACAGGAAGGAGGAATACAGTAAGGATTAGAGTGGACTTACTGATATTCTATTCATGAACTATTGTGGCTAACAATCGAGAAAATGTGGCATTGGTGTGGAAAAAGTGGCCATGGTGGCTGCTGGGTGCGGGGAATGGGAGAAGGAGATGAGATGTGGAGGCATTTTCGGGACTTGGTGTTGTCCTGGGTAGTGCTGCAGGGACAATTACCAGACATTGTAGATCTTCCCATGGCCCACTGGATGGAACGTGGGAGAGTATGGGCTATGATGTAGACCATTGACCATGAGGTGCAGTGATGCCCAGAGATGTACTCACCAAATGCAATGAATGTGTCATGATGATGGGAGAGAGTGTTGCTGTGGGGAGAGTGGTGGGGTGGGGGCGGTGGGGGTGAATGGGGACCTCATATTTTTTTAATGTAATATTTTTTAAAAATGAATAAAAAAAAAAAGAAAAGTATCACGAGGGAAGCTAGGCCCTTTATCACCCAGTTTCCTGAGAGGAGATGAGCATAACTTTAGGTGACCCTTGTGTCCAAACTGCAAACCTACCTCTAGTCATAAGGATCTTAAAAATATGTATGCAATGGGTTGCATCCACTTGTCTTTCTGTCTTTGAAATCTCTTTAGCCTATAGAGAAGGAGGCATCATATTCTGGTTTAAAGCTGATTCAATAGTAAAATTGATATTTTCTTTCTCTTCTACCTTCATGGAGAGGTTTTCTGGGTTGGGATAGGATTTTGTTTTTAATTATATTTCCCCAATAGTGCTTAGTCCTCTGCTAGGTGCTAAGGCATGGGAATGGGAAAGATTTACAGAACCTACATTCTAAACAAACAAACGGATGAGATAAATTCATCAAGTGATAAATACTATGGAGGAAATTGAACAGGGTGCTGTGAGTGAGGGTAGGTGGAGTTGCACTGGGTGGATAAGAGTAAGCCAGCTGTGTGAGCAACCAGAAGAAGTGGGTTGGGGGCAGATAACCATTTCAAAGTCCTTGAGGAAAGGATGAGCTTGAAGTTTGGTGTTAGTGTGGCTGAAGGACAATGAAAAAAATGAAAAAATGAGATAAGTTCTAAGAGGTGAGTGCCGTCAGAGAGCAAACTGAGGCCAAATCATGCTCCCTGCTGTGAAGTTTGATGTGCCAGCATGACATTTCCTTTTTACTGCAGTAACATTGTTGTGGAGAGAGAAGAGTCGGGTGTACATGGTATTGAAGGCCAGGATACGAGAAGCTGAGAAGTGAGGTAACAAGCATGCTACCATCGTTGGGCAGGCCCAGCACGTTGAGATGAGGCCTCGTCTCCTGCTGGGTGAGTGCTTGGCGTGGGTAGATTGTCGCCCCCTGCTACTCTTGCCCGTAACGGCTGCCTCCTCTATCTCCACCCAGCATCCGGTCTCCATAGGGGCCGCTCTAGGGTAATTGGCCTGCCTCTCCCACGCCTCACCAGAACCCAACCCACAACTTCCCCTTATCTTCTGCCCCAGCCCCCATATACCCCCCACCAGAATGATAACCTCACCTCTGCCCCTTTACCTAGCAACAGCCTCCAACAACCAATCGGAGGTCGCCTTCAGCTTAAGCCAATCCGCACCCCACACGTCGCCCCTTACCCTCGTACTTCACCCCCAACCGTCCCCCAGCCAATTAGCGGCCTCCCCTCACATATATTGTCTTATTTGGCTTAGTCTTGCTACCGCCAGCGCCCTAGCCTATATAAACGCTTGTCTTCCTCAATAAAGCAGACGTGTTGCCACGACTCTCCGTCTCTGCAGCATTCTTCGCGCCGCTGTGCGTCCACCCTTGACACCGCCCGCTGTCCGCCGTGCGCCCTCAGAGAAGGAAGATTTATTATGACCGGCTGGACTCAGTGGACTCCTATCCTAATAAAAACTGAGCCCTGAAAATGATTTTTGGGTTCCTTTTATACAAAGGATGTAGGCGTGTGGAGTCAAATGGTGCTTATATATAAAAGGACTTTTTGTTAGTTTCTTAGAGTTTCAAGTGTTTTATCTGAGTATTAGATAGGTTTTGAATTAACACATACTCTCCAGGTAAGCTTGAATTAACACATATCCTCCACATTCCAGGTAAGTTTGAATTAACACATTTAGCTTACATACACAGACCGGGTTATTTATGAAGAAAAACACAGCCTCCCCCCCCACACACACACCTCATATCATTCCCCCCTTTGATGCAAGCTTAACTTGTTAAGCTTTGACATCACTGTTGTTGGAGTTGTGAGGGGTGGCTGTTTGTTGTTTTGATTACTCCACCTATTTCCCAGTGAGGGCCTAAAGATAAAGTTTTTGGGTAATATCTGGGGCTTTGTCTTGTTCTCAGAAGAAGTTTTTGTTCCGGATAGCAGAATCTTGGGGGTGGGGGTTTTCCAGGAGCCATCTTGGGGGTTACTGATGTTCATGTGGACTTCCTGCTGGGTTCCAGATCCATCTATTAATTTCTTATTTTATAAACTTGCTTTATTTTCCCTTTAGAGAGCTTACACCTTTAATCTTAAAGGGGTGCTGAAGGGAGATGATCTTTTTTTCTGTAGCTATTTCCTGCTGCCATGGGCTGTAGTCCCTACCTGACAAGGTGCAAAATCTTCACTATTTTATTTAACCTGGAGGAAGTTGGATCTGGCATTCTGTATGAAGCTGAATGAAGTTTTCACATGGCTAACAAGATGCCCATTCTGAAAGAAACAAACTTAATTAGAATATTAGAAATACATGGTTTCTTTAAGGGAACACTGGATTACGGAAGTAGAAAAGGTTAGGTGTCTGCAAAGATGGCACCTTTCTAAAGTTGGTGGGGAACAGTATATATATAAAAATTACCTTTTATGTTGTTGGTTAACACCAGAGAGAAATTGTAATAGACAACGGGATGAGTCATAAATCGTTAATACTAGTTTTTATGGTAGAGGAGAGAAATGAGAAGAAGTATTTCTCTTTTCAGTTAAACTAAAGGAGATGAAAAGAGGCAAGGTTTTTAAAGGGAAGTCTGGCTTGTTTGGGTTTTTTTCTTCTAGTAATATACATTTGGGCTATAGTTAAAGGAAACAGTTGATTTTGACTTAAACATTACCTAGCTTTGTTTTTTGAAGACACAGTCCAGGCTGTCCAATGACTAGCACTCATGTGTTTTGTCAGGAGCTTCTGGTGAACTTGTACTCTTGGGTAGCTGACTTTATTCGGGATTAGTACATGAAGCTGAACATTTCTTTAGCTTTAATAGCTATGGGAGTAATTAGAGCTAAAGTTTTTATTTTTTAATTTTAATTGAGTAACTCCTGATAAATTTTTTGACTGTTTTTACCAGGCTTTGTTTTTTTGAAAATCAGTTTGTTTAAGTTTTCCCCAGATGAGTGCCTTGGTGAAGGTCAGGAAGGACTTCTTATTGTTCTGCTCCTGGAAAGTAAGTTTGAGCATTTTTAAGAAGCTACCCCATCAGTTTTTAGGGTGAATTCAAGCTGGCTGCCCTGGTTTGTTTACCCTGGGTACACTGTGGAACTTTAGGTACTAGTACAGGTGCTGGAATAAGGGGTAGGAGGGAAACCTGGGTTGAGAGTTTGAGATACACCCTTATTTGCACCTTGGGGGTTTTTAGTAATTGAGCCTGGTATTAATTAACCAATTACCTGTAAGCCACTGGTGGCCCTGGGTTCAAGCACATCCTTCACCTAGAGTGGGGAGAAGGATGTGAGAGGTTGTCCCTAAGTTAATTTGGTGACTTTTTAATTAATCAAAAGGGTTGCTGGCCCCATTGCTCTCATGTTTATTAACTATTTAGAAAATGAAGTTGATCAGGACCTTTAACATGTTCAATGTTTTTCTGTATGTGATTTACTAGAAGCATTACCATAGTTATCAGACATATATCTAGGATAGGATAAAGGTACAGTGCTTAATACTAATTAATGTATTACTTCATGTATAAGTTTTTCTTTAGCTGCAATTAATAACTTTAAGCTTCAGGTTAACTGGTTATTTTTCCATGGGAGCAAGCTATAGTGCCAACTGTGTTCAAGTTCTACTCACAGTATTCTGGTATTTACTGCTTCACTTCATATGTTCTTCATAGAAGCTGCAGCATCACTGACCCTAGAGAGAAACTAGGGATTAGATCTTACCGGCCTGGTGCATAATCCTCTCTGGCACCATGAAACAGTGCCAGTTTGGAGACGATATCTATTGTACATTTGGCTATACTGAGCCACTGTTGGCTGCTACAGGAGTTCAAAACTGCAGAGTAGTTCCCATTCACTTCAGGAGCATGACCAGAGATGTAATAGATACTTTTATTGTTTTAGGGGTCAGTGACCAACTTAGCCAATAACTCACATGGAGAAGTAACCTGCAGTATATTGGATGCCTGGTCTGAGTGCACACGAGGCTTTGACAATGCTGAAGTCTATGCTTTGATTTTTATACATCATTTAAACATTTTTAATGCAATGTCTCATATATTAAATGAACTTTTAGTACTTTGTTTTTTATTTTTACATTTTTACTATGAAGACGATAATTACACAGGAATTTTATTTTACCAATACAGGAAAAAAAATCATTTTTTTTCCTATTTTTAAAATGAAAACTGAAGACTTTTAATGGAATCAAGGTTACTTTTTACTGCCACCACTTGAATATGCACTTTGAGGTGGCTTTTAGACAGATTTTATTGTTACCAAGTTATTTTTTGCTATTAATACTAATTTAGATTTTTAATTAATAATAGCTTTTTAGAATTTGCCCTTTAAATGCTTTAATTTGGAAGATGCTTTTACAAATTTTTTATACTAAACACAATTATATAAACTGGTTAATTTGCCTTAGATTATAATTGGCAACCGATGGATTTTATTGTATGCATTTAAGAGAGGGCAGATTTACTTTTTTTTAAAGTCAATTTTATTAAACATAAATTTACACTTTTTTATTATTTTAAAGATCTAATACATATAATGTTAACTTAATAACCTGGTATTTTACAAACCAAAGAGATAGCACTCAGGCTAAATAAGTTGAAACTATTATTGTTTAAACAAACAATGTTATTGTTGTTTTTTCTCTATAAAACAAATTTAACTGTAAAACAATATTTGAAAGATTTTCCTGAAGGTTTTTTTTTTTGTTGGCTTTTCAGATTATGGGTTCGTGGTTTTCCCCCTTTGTGGCTTTTTAATTAATGACTTATAACCAAAATGTTTCCAATGCTATGATACAATTTTTTTGTTTTAGACTTGCGGTAACTGTAAGTAAAGGCAAACCCAGTTCATAATTACTTTCACAATAGTTGAAGTCTAGGGGTAGGTGAAATTAGTTATAAAATAATTATAATTAAAAGTAAATTTAAGTTATAATTACTATTACTATTGTAAGCATTAAATAAACTTAAAGTAGTCATAAATAAAAGTAACTTAAAGATTACTATTACAATAGCTGAAATTTAAGTTACATTTGCTCTGCTGTAATAACTCCAGTTATTAGTTTTCTCTATATATATAAAGGTCCTTATACAATGATTTTAACTCTTAGTTTCTAGAAAGTTTTTACTTAAAATTAATTTGGTTACCTTTATTTATTAATTATACAATTAAAATAATTTTATTAGTAACAATTCTGTGCAGTTTTTCTGCCTTTTTCAGCAATTAAATAAATTTCACTTGTGAGTTATATATTAAATTTACTAGCAAGACAGTATTGGCATTTAAAGATTCATTTCCAGGTTACCTTTTACTGTCATCCAACTTGTAACAGGTGAACTCTAAATTTGATTTTCTAGGCATAAGCAAACTGACAGAGTTAAATCGATTTTAAAGTTGAACACAAAATTAAGCACAGATTAAAACAAAAGCATTTTATTCCTTTGCATTTCTGGGGCAGTTTTAGACTTGGGAGACAGGCCGACTAAATTCTAATGTGATGTTGCCAAGCCGAATTGTGTTTTTTTTCTTCGTGGTTTTAGTTTTATGACTTTATTGTCTAATAGTTTCCCAGTTAAATCAGCCATTAAAGTACCCTTAAGTGATTAGAGGTTAATTGTTCTAGCTAACAGGCCTTGGGGCCTGAGGCAATAGTGTCTTTGTTAGACAAAGGCATTTTATTTTCACAGTTTTAAAAACATTTTAAAGTGTTCTGACACAAACCTGCAAAGAGAAATTTAGTAGCAAGAAGTAGGAAGGTAAAACATGGGTAAAGGTAAATTCCTTGTTCTTTTTTTGCCTTCCTTCTTCATTTTCCCAGGAAGCTGGGTGTGGTCAGATAGGAATGTGGCTAGCAAAGGCATGAATCCGCTGGGAGGGGCAAGCCCTCAGCTCTACGCCATTGCCATGCACCCCCCTAGGAGAGGGTGGGAGAAGGCAATGGCAGGCAAGCCCAATGAATGGCTGCTAAAATGGCTTGAAGAAGCTCTGCAGGGCCCGGCGCTCTCCCAGGGGACTACTGTCTTGGCAGGGCCATGATTTTAGCCAGTGTTCTATGATGCAGCCATCCTGACTGGGGCCAGATTCCACAAGCCTGGGCACATGGCGCAGATGTGGAGAATTCCCGAGCCCCCGCAAATGGCGAGAGCAGTGTACAAAGGGCGGGTATGGGTTTAGACAAGAGAGCAGAGCATGCACACGTTCAGGCTTCACTGTTTGCTTTATAAACTATTAATTATTCCACTACTTTGCCAATGGCAAGGGAGGGGCTCCAGCCTAACCAAAGTTCACTATTTCACACAATTTAATGCCACTATCTAGAGTTATGAAAATATTCACTGGCATCCAATAAACACAGACAGAAACACAAAGCTCATCAATTTGACTCATAATTTTCATTTTTCCAGTATGGCCATTTTTGAGGTAGAGCTTGTTAAGTATTGCAGCTTTAGCGAGGGGAGACTTTTAACACTAAAGTTTTAACAGGACTTTTTGCCTACCCTTGCTATTTACAAAACAAGTTCATTTGCAATCCAGCAACAACACAAAGACTTATTTCTGGCTAAACCTTTCCACTGTTTAACTCATATTCAGACTGAGCTTTATTACAAAACCAATTCATTTTCTGTAGCCAAGATTTTCCAAATTCAGACCAATTTTTCAGAATGCATTAGGATTTAAACTCATCAATATCCTTTTTCACTATAATCAAACCTTTGCTATCTTAGGGAAGGCAGAACCGAACCAGATGCTAACCCATAGTTAGCTAAACTTAAATATCAGGCTTTTTAAATTTTCTTTCAGACCTGGAGAAGATGGCTTTCCCCTGAGTTTTTGGAGGTACTGGGGTCTTCTTTGGGAACTGACCAGGCTCCTTTTCTAATGTTTAAAGTTAGGTTTTCCAGACACTGTCGCCCCCAGAGAGTCCTACCTGTTTGGTGAGCAGTTTTTTTGCTTCATTCCCAAGGTCTCATTTGAACCCGCCAGTGCCTCCAGTTTCTCTGGGAGGGTTCCAGCAGAGTCCACGACCTCTTTCTGGACTGAGGGAGTGCAGGGGTGCCCAGGGCTGGGGTTTTCCCCGAGCCCTTCTGGGAGATGTCCGGGAGGGGCAAACAACTGTTGCTGTCTCTGGTTTTCTCAGCATATCCTCGATGAGCCCCCAGATGTTGTGGAGAGAGAGAAGTCAGTTGTATGTGATATTGAAGGCCAGGACACAAGAAGCTGAGAAGGAAAATTTATTATGACCAGCCGGACTCGGTGGACTCCTGTCCTAATAAAAACTGAGCCCCAAATAGGATTTTTAGGTTCCTTTTACATAGAGGACATAGGAGTGAGGAGTCAAATGGTGCTTATATGCAAAAGGACTTTTTGTTAGTTTCTTAGAGTTTCAGGTGTTTTATCTGAGTATTAGATAGGTTTTGAATTAACACATACTCTCCAGGTAGGCTTGAATTAACACATTTAGCTTACACACACAGCCCAGATTATTTATGAAGAAATACACAGCCCCCTCCCACACACAGCCCATAGCAACATCTACAACATGAACTTCCCCATTTTAACCACTTTAAAACTTACAATTCAGTGGCATTAATTGTCTGCAATTTTGTGGCACCACCAGCAACATCCATTAGCAAAACGTTTCCATCACCCCAGACCGAAGCTCTGTATACATTAAGCGGTAACTCCCTAGTCTCAGTCCCCACTCCCACCCTTCGTAACCAGGAACCTGCTTTCCATCTCTATGAATTTGCATATGATGGTTATTTGATATCAGTGAGATTACAATATCTGTCCTTTTCTGTCTTGCTTATTTCACTCAACAGGATGTCATCAAGTTTTATTCATGTAGTTGCATGTATCCGAACTTCATTCATCTTTAACCCGAATAATAGTCCACTGTACGTATACACCACAGTTTGTTTATCCATCCATTCTTTGGAAGACACTTGGGATGCTTCTGCCTTTCAACTGCTATGAATAATGGTGTTGTGAACACTGGTGTAGAAACGAGTCCCTGCTTTCAATTCTTTGAGTGTGTACCTAGAAGCGGGATTGGCGTGTCATATGGTGATTTTGGTTAACTTTTCCAAAGCGTTTCCTCATCAGCTATACCCACAGCAAGACATTTGAATGGAGAGGTGCAAAAGGCACAGGAAGTTCAGATCCTGATCAGGCTAGATGTACAGGTTTAAGAGCGAGAGTGGAAGGAGAAGAAAAAGGGGCAGAAGAGAGAACCTTAGGAACAATTTAGGTGAAAGAAGAAAAGAAAGATCAGAGCAGAACTAAAGAAGCACCAGGGAAGTGCAGCCTCCCAGAAGCCATGGAGGCTTGACCTTCAAAATGCAGAGGAAGCGAGCATCAAGGGAGTCGAGAACCCACCCTAAAACAACAACAGTCAAAAATAAGAGAAGTAAAGTCTTGTGCCTGAAATAAAAGAATACAAACAAGCACAACTGTCCAAGAGGACTTGAAACTACCCTCTCCATAGGGTAATAATGATTTGAGGGGTGAATCATGAATCCGAAAGTGCAGATGAGAAATAATACTCTGAGCCCTCACATGTGCTGTGGCCACACTGGGTACCGGCATTAGAGAAATAAGAGAAGAATCATCAACCATAAGAAGTGAAAGAGGGATGCCCTGCCCTCAAGGAGTTTAATGTTTAGTAGAAGAAATGAGGAGTGGAATAATGGGGACAGCGGGAGGGAGCCTGAGAATCGGATGCACTCACTGTGGATCATGCCAGAAGTGTTGGTCATGTGGCAGTCGTGCCAAATGTGGCAATAATAAAAGGATGCCATTTCTGTCCCAGGAGGCACTCATTCAGAAACCTTGGTGCAATCATGAATCATGGCGCTTGAATGTGATGCCGGCCCCTGTGGTTCCACATCTGTGCTAGCCTTCAATTCAATTTGGCTAGTATTTATTCAGAAACTTCCGCGAAAAGGGCACAGCCCTGAGCCCAGGGCATGACCTCGATGCTCAACCCGGCTATGAGCTAGTGAGGACACAAACGCCACAAGAAACATACAAGCAAGGTGCTGGGCGAGTTCAGAAGAGGGAGAGCCCCGTTCTAGCTGAAGAGGAGTTCACGGAGCCCTGGCGTCTCCTCTGCACTTAGAAAGTCGGGGGCCTTAGCTAAGCCTCTTGTTCAGTCATTGAAACCAACATGGCCTGCCTTCACAGTTGGGAGCAGGCTGGAGAGCTGCCCGCCCTCACGATTCACTTACATAGTTAAGTAAGCTTAGGGAAGAACTAGGGGACACTCAATAAATGTTTCTCCACCGGAATAGCACAGTCTAGTGATACTAGACTAGGGTATATATGCCTCATTAGCATCTTCCTCTGAATCTTCTGGATCCTATTAAGATGACATTGACTGGAACTTGAACTTAACGGCAAAACAGATGTTCCAGGGTAATGAATAAATAAAACACCCCACCAGAAAAAGGAAAAAAATAAAATGTGTGAGTGGAGCAATAATGTCTGGTTACTAATAAAGCTGTGTGTTTTAAAGCTCTTCTCCTTAATAAACTGTATTTATAATATAATCAGCAGTCCTTTTCCCATAAATCAGTCATTTTTAAAAAAACAAATAAAATAAAGGATACAGCTTGTTCCAAGGTGTGGTTTTTCTGTGAAGTTTGTTCCGGCTTAGCCGTTACATAATGACAGAACTTTTTGTCTAAAAACCACTGCACCTAGAAGATCCCAATTCAAAAGTCAATAATAGGAAAAAGGTTTTAAAGGACTACTGGGGACTAAAGACTGTACAGGGAAGCAGATATGGCTCAAGCAGTTGGGTGCCTGCCTGCTACATGGGAGGTCCTGGGTTCAGTTCCCGGTGACTCCTAAAGATGAGCAAGACAGTGAGCTGATGGGATGTGCTTGCGCAGCGAGCTGACACAAGATAATGCAGTGAGGAGCCACAATGAGAAAACACAATGAGAGATACAAGCAGAGAGCGGATATGGCTCAAACAACTGGGCACCTCCCTCCCACATGGGATGTCCCGGGTTTGGTTCCCGGTGCTGCCTAAAAAAAAAAAGACGAGCAGACCAGAGAGTACACAGCGAGCAGACAGAGTCCAAACAATGGGCGGGGGGTGGGGTGGAGTATAAATAAATAATAAATCTTTAAACATAAATAAAGGCTGTGCAAAATATTTCTGAGTCTGGAAAATATGAAAGGCAGCTTTCTATTTACAATACATCAGTCTAAATTCAATATGTGAACCTGTACTTCCATTCCTTTCTATCTATTAGTATGCATTATTTGATGAACTCTTGGTTTTAAGTGTGGGAAAGTATACGTTAATTCATTCAGAGCAAAATGATTTAAGCAGTCATTTCCAGTGAAGGGTACCAAACTTGTCTTAGAGGCTTGCAAGGAATGTTGGAAGGAAGGAAGGGAGGGCAAATGGAAGGGGGGGTGAAGGGATGGAGGGGACTTGGCCCATGCCTTGTATTTATACATCAGTTTATCATTTACCTACATTAAGGATAAATGACTTTACTTACACATCCTATTTCAAGGCTGCTGTTTCACGTGATCCTTACAGCAACCCTGTGAGGCAGGCGAGGCAGATTTTACCATCTTCATTTTATTGCAAAGGAACGTGAAACACGGAGTTTCTAGCCCACCTTCAACATGAGGGAGTGCGAGTTCACAGCCTGGTCTTTCGTTGTTGCTAAGTCTGTCAATACTACGTGGTTAATGGCACCTTGAGGATCCTGCACTGCTGCGCTGCAGTGACTAAAAGACAGAGAAATCTGGGCATCTCCAAAGAGGGGGTTTCAGCGCAGACCTGTGGGGCCGCAGAGGCTCTGAACCACCGTGGCTTGGCTGTGTCCTCAGCCGTGTGCCCAGCGGGGGCCACGCCGCGGGCCAGTACAACAGGGGTTACAGCACCCCCAGCCCACACATGCACCGACACCCTGCTGATGGCTATTCCACTTCTCTACATTTAATTTATGCCCTAATTTGGGTGGGCAAGTTACCCAAATGCCCTTTGGCAGTAGATTTTGTAGGAGGCTAACAGCGGCCTAGGATAGTCTTCTATACTCTTGCTCCATCCAAGGCCCCTCATTCCCTCCCAAAGCCCCTTCCCTTTCTCCCTGACCGTTATAGCTCCCAGCTCATGCTGGGCAAACTCTCCAGACCACTGCGTAGCTTTTCCTACAAGGGTTTTTTTTTTCTGAGTCAGATTAAGATCGTGAATCTGGGAAGGCTTGCAGCCAGCGTGACTAACGCTGGAGCAGAGTGACTACAAGATTCATTCAAGGTCATCCAACTGGCTCTTGCCTGTGAGTGATGTGATCACAGTCCCCTTCTCACCACCCATGGGGACCACCACCCATGGGACGGCTTACTGAGGTCCGCTATCCTGTGCCCCGGGCAAAGATTGAAACTTTCCTTCCCTTGACTCAGTGATTATCTGGGAATTATAGTAGAACTGTACTCTTCCAGAGAGCAGCACCCAGGAAATCACTGGAATATTTGCACATTCATTGAGGGTTGGAGAGAGGGTGCACCTAGATCGAGGATCTGTAATTCCTTCGCCACCCACTCCCACCAAGCAATTATTTTCCCAGTGGTCAGGAGCTGTGAGCCTTTACCTTCTCTGCTATGGGAAAGGTGTTTAACCCTGATTTGTAAAACTGCACAGTCCATACTGATGTAGGTTATGGGTGGGTGGGGGGTTGTTCATCTCTTCGTAGATAACCTGAGCTGTATGTGCCCTGAGCTGTGCGTTTGGGACAGTGAGAACGGCAGTCCTGCCCTTGGTAACCACGACAACATCTCCAGTCCTGCAGAACAGTTTAGCAATGCAAACTCTATGAACTTTAAATACTCAGGAAAAATGCAAACCAAATGTGCTAAAAGCTTATCTAGAATGTATGAAGTCCATGCTAAAAGCTTACCTAGGATGTGGAAGATATATCTTAATTCAAGCTTATTGAGCACTGAACCAAAGAACCATTTGGTCCTTCCTCCATATAAAAAGAGCTCAAAAATCTTGTACAGGGCTCAGATTTTGAATGAGAAGCTCCAAGCCCAGCCGATTGTAAATAAATCCATTTTCCTTTCCAAAATATTCCTGAGTCCTGGCCTTTCTATGTGCAAATAATTGAACCTCTTCTGACTTGTACATTTTTGGGGGCTCTCCCGGGATTTGCAAATGAAGGCCAGAGAAGGTAGCAGTTTGCTAACCCTTCTGGATCCCCGAGGAAGCCAGGAGGACTCAGGTGAATCCCAATCTGGGTGCCCCTGGGTTACATTTAATCCAGAAAAGATGTGGGCTCCACCAGAATCTTCCCGATGAAAATCAAGGGCAATGGAAGGTATGAAAAAAAATTCTGGGAACGAAAAAGACTCCAAACATGGAAGAAGGTGACTCCCCAGGGAGCACAGTCAGGAAAACCCTAGCTTTAATTGCTAGGGAGGGAGCCTGATCACCTCCCAGGAGACCCCATTACCTCCAGAAATTTGGGGGGAAGCTGTCTCCTCCAGGTCTGAAAGGAAAGAAAAAAAAAGGGAAAAAGTCTAGTCTTTTGGGTTTGTCTAACTGCATGTTAGTTTCTGGTTTCTGGTCTTGCCTCCACTAAAATAGTGAAGGCTTGATTATAATAATAAAGGATGTTTATAGGTTCAAGTCCTAACATCCTGGAAATTGGTCTGAAATTTGAAAAACTTGGTTACAGGAAAATGAATCAACTTTTCTAATGAAGCTTGGTCTGAGTATAAAGGTAAACAGTGAAAAGGTCTAGCCGAAATCTTTTGTTATGGTGCTGAATTGCAAATTAATTCACTTTATATCAGATGTTAATATTAAGTGTTCTCTCTTTCTAAGGTTTGTAATGGCTGCAGAGGCAGCCATGCCGAAGAAAAGATATATAGAACTTGTAAGTCAGATTAATAACTTTTGTGCTTCTGTCTGTGTCAGCTCAATGCTCGTGTTAGAATTGTGTAGTAACATAAAGTAGTAAAATGTGGTTCAGCTGGAACCCTTCCTTGCCACTGGTGAAGAAGTGAGTTGATTGTAGTTTATAAAACAAAACCGCAGAGTGAGTGTGTGTGCGCATGCTCTGCTATCTTGCCTCTCTGGGCCGGCCCGTTTGCGGGAACTCAGGGATTGTCTGTGTCTGTGTCAGCGTCATGCCCCTGAGTTTGTTGGAGCTGGCCCAGTCAGGGTGGCTGGTGGAGCCAGTGACTTGAATCATAGCCCTGCCAGAATAGGGGGTCCCCAGGAAAAGCGCCGAATTTGGAGGGTTCTTGCGGGCTAATTTTAGCAGCCTGGACCTCACCGCCATTCTCTTCTCTCCCCTCCTCCCTTTAGGAGGATGCATGATAAAATCAGAAAGCTGGGAAGGGGGAGCAGCTTGCCCTTTTCCAATGAGTCCACGCCTTCTATTCATAAGCCACATTCCTACTTAATCGCTATGCACCTGACTGCCTGGAAGGGGGGAGGTGAAGGTGATGCAGAGCAGGATCAAAATAAATGCAGTAAAGTTTCCTCCCTAAGGTGTCAAAGGTCAAAATAAATTTACATTCTGCTCAGGTTCTGCTTTTCCGAATCTCTCTCTCTGTGAGTCTATGTAGAAATGCTTTGAGATGTTTTAAAGTTATAAACTTGTCTAAAGGAAGGAGGCTATTGCTGGAAAACAATAAACCTCTAATCACTTGATAGCCCTTTTAATGGTTTGTCTGGGAGCAATCAGCAGTAAGGGTGCTGAGATACTGCAGGAAAAAAAAATAAAAACAAAAAACAGGGAAGCTTCCCAGGGTTGTTGCTGATAAGATTATTGTAACTTGATTGATGTGGGTACCCAATTCATCTTAAAGTAAAACTTACTAGAAACTGTAACTAAGAGTTAGGATCAATTATAGATGCATTTATATTATAAAACAGCAGAAGGATAATAACTGAAATTATAACTGGGTGGATTTAGCCTGAACCTATTATTTTAAGTGTAAATTCTAAACTAACCTTTTCTTTGTTTATGGTCACTTCAAGCCTAGCCTCACCCCTTGCCTTTGCTTATGGTTATTTCATAACATCTTCTGCCCCTATAGCCCAGGGAAAAGCATATGTGAGACATCCCTGTCTCCTGTCCTACTGGTACTGTTGTAGAATTTGAGAGAAGTTCAATTACTTGAGTATGGAGAGGCCAGGACTCAGGAATGATTTTGAGAAGGAAAAATGGTTTATTGACGGCCGGCCGGACTCAGGAACTTTCTGTTTGAATCCCGAGCCCCAAACAAGATTTTTTAGCCCCTTTTATACAGAGAGGAAAGGCCAAATGGTCCTTTTGTTTCAGTTCTCAATAGACTTGAATTAGCATATATTTCCACATCTTAGTAAGCTTTTAGCATGGACCTCAGGCATTCGATAAGCTTTTAGCATATTTTCTTTGCATTTCCCCTGAATACTTAAAGTTTATAGACCTTGCATTGTTAAACTGTCTCCTGCTCACCAAGGGCAGGACTGCAACCTTTCATCATCCCACACCCACAAGTCACAGTTTAGGTTATCTCTGAAGAGACAAAGAGCCTGCCACCCATAGCCCACATCAGTACTAGTGGCCCTGCTTTCTCTCATGATTCCAAGTGTGGACTGAATTGCTGCCTGGTGGAATTCTTAACCCTTGGGGTTGAACATCCACTGGAGTTTTATTATCTCCAAGGACTGGAAAATAAACGAGATCTCCTGCCCTGACTGTCAGGGTTCCTAAGAGTGGCAATGCATGAGAGAAACCAGTCTCCCTGAGGCTTCAATAGCCTTGGTAAATATACATAGAATTAGTCTTGCTCATCCAAAGTCTGCTAAGGTCAAAGTAACATATAAAGTTCTGAAGCAAAAGAAATTTGTATTAAAGAATTGGGAACATTTTGGTTACAAGCCATTAGTTAAGAAACAAAATTCTTGTGCAAAACCGCATGCTCATAGCACAGATTAAGGGGGGGGAAATCCAAAAAAACTTTAAGAAGATCTTTCAAATGTTTTGTAGTCACACTTATTTTGTAAAAAAATTAAAGTTTTAAGTAAC
Source organism: Dasypus novemcinctus (assembly GCF_030445035.2). Taxonomy (NCBI): domain Eukaryota; kingdom Metazoa; phylum Chordata; class Mammalia; order Cingulata; family Dasypodidae; genus Dasypus; species Dasypus novemcinctus. The sequence goes on from NC_080699.1 coordinate 8,903,483, forward strand.
TAAGTTGTGTTTCTGTGTCAAATTATTCATGTCTGCCTGTTTGCTAAAATTGTTGGGGTTAAATATGCAGTTACATATGTGACTAAATATTCCTGGAGCCCAAATTAGACTAAGCAGGATGGAAAGGTCATATAGAAATCTGATTATGGGAACTATTGGGAAAAGGCCTTCTCTTTGCAAGAGCTTTGAGGGAGAGGCTAGGTGTGGCAAATTAAAACTATCTTCTAGGCTGGGAAATTAAGAATCAGTTTGCCCTGTAATCCCCCAGTTTAAACCTCTTAACAGCTTTAAAATAAAGGTGTTTAATAATTCTATTACCAAATTTCAGTAAGTAAAAGAAAGTCCATAAAGTTATGAAAAGATCTTTCCTAAATTATGATTAAACAAATTATACAACTATAATATATTTTGGAACCTAGTAGTCAGTATGCTTTTAAAATTATTCACAGTTTCAGAACTTAAACAAAGAAAGAGGTTTTAGCCTCCTGTAAAAAAAGGAAAGAGAACATTTCTTGCATAAACTATAATGGTTTCAATTTTATTTAGCTTGGGTGTAATCTCCCTTGGTTTATAAAATACCCATTAAATAAATTAACATTTTATGTACAAAATCTTTGGAGTAATAGAAATTAAAAGTTCATGTTAATGAAATTAAGCTAAAGAAAAAATTATAGATATGCTCTCTTAAATGAATAAAGTAAACTTCTTTGGTTGGTAATTGTAATTTAATAAGTTTATTTAAATGTAAGGTAACTAGTCTATGTGGTTGTGGTCAATGATAAAGAGTTTGTAAAAGCATCTTCCAAACTGAAACATTTAAACAGTTCTAGTTCTAGAAGCCATTGTTAACTAAAAACCTGGATTGGTATTGATGGCAAAGAATAAGTTTGTGATAATAAAACCTGTCTGAAGTTCACCTGAAGGTGCATATTTAAGTAAATGGTAATGGAAAGTTATCTTGATTCCAATAGGAATCTTCCATTCATTTTAACAAAACAGTTTTCTTCTACTACAAAGGTAAAATGCCTGCTAGTATCTTCATGGTAAAAGTGTAAAAAAAAACCAGTCATTTGATACATAATGTGTTGCATTAAAAATGTTTAAAAATACATAAAAACAAGGGATAAACTTTAACATTGTCGAACTCTCTTGTGCATTCAAACCAGGCCTTGACTACATTGCATGCCTCTCCTTGTGAGTTATTGTCTAGGCTGGTCACAGGCCCCTCAATCAGAAATATTTCCTATATCACACTCCTGGTTGTGCTCCTGAAGTTGACGGAAACCACATTGCAGATTCAAGCTCCTGCAGCAGCCAATGATGGCTTGGTACAGCCAAGTGTACAATGGATATTGCCTCCAGACTGGCACTGTTCCATAGTGCCAGAGAGCACTGTGCACCAGGCCAGTAAAATACTGGAAACTCTCTAGGATCAGCAATGCTATGACTTGCTCACTGTGTGAAGAACATGCAAAGTGGAGCCATGATTACCAGGATACTGTAAGTAAAACTTAAACACAATTGGCATTATGGCCTGCTCCCATGGAGAGATAACATGTAAATTATTACAAACCTGAAACTTAAAACTATTAATTGCAACTCAGAATCCTTATGCATTAAGGAATACAATAATTAATATTAAGTGCTCTACTTTCATCCTGTTTTAAATATATGCCTAATAATTATAATGTTATCTTTTCTATTCTGGATCAGGTACAAAAGTACATTAGACATGTTACATTCCTGGTAACTTCATTTCCTAAATAGTTAATAAGCATGTCTATGAAATAAGATGACGGTCTTAGCTAAACACAATGGAGCCACCAGTGGCTTGCAGGTAGCTGGTTAACTGGTGCCAGGCTCAGCCACCCTGCTACTCGACTGTACTCTTCTGTGTAGCAGAAACGAGGCTTGCTTGCTAGTGATAGGTCAGCTATCGAACAGTCAAAATTACCATAACTATTCAATTAAAACCAAAATGTAAAAAAATTTTATTCTGTAGTTCTGAGCACTCCCACAGCTAAAACTAAGGAAATTTCCAACCTGGTGCACTAATCCTGAATGAAACCAACTGCCCAAAAGGTGCCAATTCACCAGAAGCACCTGATGGAGCACATGAGTGCCAACCATTAAACGGCCTGAAATGCATTTTCAAAACAAAGCTAAGTGCCTAATACTGTTATCTATTACAATTTCTCTTTGACAATAAATAACTTAAAAATATACATATAAATATATATATAGATATATACTGTTCCCCACCAACTTTTACAAAAGAGTGCCATCTTTATAGACACCCAACCTTGTCTACCTCTGTAATCCAACATCCTCTTTCAGAAAACAGGTATTTCAAAATTTTAATTAAGTTTGTTTCTTTCAGAACGAACATCTTATTAACCATATGAAAACTTCATCCAGCTTCATACAGAATGCCAGATCCATCTTCCTCCAGTCAAAATTAAAAAAACAAAGTTTTTGTTAGGTAAGGACTATAACCCATGGCCAGCAGGAAGTAGTTACAGAAGAGAGATCATCTCCCTTCAGCACCCCTTTAAGATTAAAGGCGTAAACTCTCTAAGGGTAAAATAAAAGTAATAAATGGATCTGGAGCTTAACAAGAAATCCACATGAGCACCAATAAGCCCCAGGATGACTGCTGGGGGGCCCCACCCCCAGGATTCTACTGTCCAGGACGAGAACAACTTCTGAAAACAGGATAAACCCCAAATGTTACCCAGGAACCTTCTCTTTGGGCCCTCACTGGGAAATTGATAAGAGGGATAATCAATGAAAACAAAGAACAGCCACCCACCTCATAACTCCGACAATAATTCTGCCAAAGCTTAGCAGGATAAGCTGGCATAAAGGGGGGAAATGATGTCAGTCATGGGTGGGGGGCTGTTCATCTCTTCGTAGATAACCTGAACTGTCTGTGTCCTGACCTGTGCGTTTGGGACAGTGAGAACTGCAGCCCTGCCCTTGGTAACCATGACAACAACTGCAGTCCCAGAGAAACAGTTTAGCAATGCAAACTCTATGGACTTTAAATATTCAGGGAAAATGCAAACCAAATGTGCTAAAAGCTTATCTAGAATGTATGAAGTCCATGCTAAAAGCTTACCTAGGAAGTGGAAGACATATGTTAATTCAAGCCTATTGAGCATGGAAACAAAGAACCATTTGGCCCTTCCTCTGTATCAAAAGAGCTCAAAAATCTTGTTCAGGGCTTGGATTTTGAATGAGAAGCTCCGAGCACGGCTGGGGATAAATAAATCCATTTTCCTTCCCCAAATTATTCCTGAGTTCTGGCCTTTCTATACACAAATAATTGAACCTCTCTGGATTTCTACAACAATATCACCTGCCATTTTGTAACGCTAACCTGCAAATCAGTTCACATGATGGCCAAATTTGAACTGGCACTTTTTACCTAAACTTTTGGCTTAGGTGGGCTTGGACCCTTTTTGAACTACACCTGATTTTGCTTCCTTAATGAGAGCTGCATGAACAACTCTGGTAAGCAGAATTAGTCTCTTATGTACTCAGTGTTCCTACAGTGAATGGTGACGTGATGAACTGAAGCCCAGAGTTCAGTTTTAGTCTAAGACATCTGGAAGACAATTTTACCCACGGTAGGTTGTCAGCCTGTTTGAGGCTCCAGCTCTGAGAACTATTCCTGGGGGCATATGCTCAGAGCCTTCTCAGGCGTGACTCAGTTCTGATGACCAGGATTTCACGTTCAGTAGCAGGCACTCACTGGCATAATACTATGCTTCTGCAGGGTGTGTTTTTACCCTCTGAGTCTAGAGCCTTAACTCACCTTCACAAAGGAAAGAATCATCGATAATTATATGACCAAAGGGAACACCTTAAATTGTGTTCTTCCTTCTCCCAAGGAGGGTGAATAGGAAACTGATAGCATCAACCATCAGCTGGTGTTGGACTCCTGATAGTCTCCAGGTAGGGTGAGCTGAGCTCGTGCTGTACCCTCAGGTGTGGCCATGTGGAAGGACATCTATGAATGACTCTATCTCCTCCAGATGGTTTTGAAACAATGGGCTAAGATCGGGAGGATTTGGTGTTTTCAGCTACGCTGTGCATCCCAGAGTTGATTCAATGCAGAAATAAAGTCAGCAACTTGGTTGGGAAAAAATGATTCCCTTGTGCTTCAGCTGCCTGTATCAGACAAGGCAGTCAAGTTGCATTAAGTCGGGAAAGAAATAGATGTGAAAGGACTGCACTGACAGTTTCTTTCCATGGCTTTCCTGAGGATCCAGCAGGATTTTAATCTCAGAGGGGCCATACTCCAGAGCATGGAGCCTGGTCATCCCATCTGGCTCTTACCTTTCCTCGGGAGGAGTCCTTGGGGACTGGCTACTCTTCTTTGCAACTTGGAAGTTGCCGGGCAGTTCCCCTTGGCTTCCTATGTGCTCAGGATATACGCAGAAACTTAAAAACCCACCCACATAAGACATTCAGTAAAGAAAATCTGTTTTCTCCAACAGCCCTTAGAATGTATTCCAAGGACAAATAATTTATCATTGATTGATATAGGCAGTGGGTGGGTGGGCTGTTCGTCTCTTCATAGGTAACCTGACTGAGTTGTGCATCTGGGACAGTGAGAACTGCAGCCCTGCCCTTGGTAACCATGACAACAACTCCAGTCCTGGAGAAACAGTTTAGCAATGCAAATTCCATGGACTTTACGTATTCAGGGAAAATGCAAACCAAAGTTGCTAAAAGCTTATCTAGAATGTATGCAGTCCATGCTAAAAACTTACCTAGGATGTGGAAGACATATGTTAATTCAAGCCTATTGAGCATGGAAACAAAGAACCATTTGGCCCTTCCTCTGTATAAAAAGAACTAAAAAATCTTGTTCAGGGGAAGCTGACTTGGCCCAATGGGTAGGGAGTCCGTCTACCACATGGGAGGTCCGCGGTTCAAACCCCGGGCCTCCTTGACCCGTGTGGAGCTGGCCCACGCGCAGTACTGATGCGCGCAAGGAGTGCTGTGCCACACAGGGGTGTCCCCGCATAGGGGAGCCCCACGCACAAGGAGTGCACCCCATAAGGAGAGCCACCCAGCGCGAAAGAAAGTGAAGCCTGCCCAGGAGTGGCGCCACACACATGGAGAGCTGACACAACAAGATGATGCAACAAAAAGAAACACAGATTTCCAGTGCCACTGATAAGGATAGACGTGGTCACAGAAGAACACACAGCCAAAAGCAAATGGACACAGAGAGCAGACAACTGGGGGGGGGGGGGCGGGGAAGAGAGAAATATATAAAAAATAAATCTTTTTAAAAAAAAATCTTGTTCAGGGTTCAGATTTTGAATGAGAAGCTCCGAGCTGAGCCGGTCATAAATAAACCCATTTTCCTTCCCCAAATTATTCCTGAGTCCTGGCCTTTCTATATGCAAATAATTGAACCTTTCAACTTCTACAACATTTTGGGGGCTCTCCCAGGATTTGTAGGTGAAGGCCAGAGATGGTAGCATTTTGCTGCCCCTTCCAGATCCCTGAGGAAGCCAGGAGGACTCAGGCGAACCCCAACCTGGGTGCCCCAGGATTACATTTAATCCAGAAAAGATGTGGGCTCCACCAGAAGGTTCCCGGAGAAAATTGAGGGCAATGGAAGTTCTGAAGAAAAATTCTGGGAAAGAAAAGAACTCCAAACATGGAAGCAGGTAAGACTGCCTGGGGGAGCAGAGTCTGGAAAGCCCTAGCTTTAATTGCTAGGGGAGAGGCCGATCACCTCCCAAGAGAACCCCAGTACCTCCAGAAATTTGGGGGGAAGCCATTCTCTCTAGGTCTGAAAAAAAGGAGAAAAAAAAAGGGAAAAAGCCTGGTGTTTGGGGTTTGTCTAACTGCATGTTAGAGTTTGGTACTGGTCTTGTCGCCACTGAGATTATAAAGGCTTAATTACAATAGGAAGGGATGTTTATAGGTTTGAGTCCTAACGTCCTGGAAATTGGTCCGGATTTTGAAAAACTTGGTTACAGGAAAATGAATCGGCTTTTCTAGTGAAGCTTGGTCCCTAACGTCCTGGAAATTGGTCCGGATTTTGAAAAACTTGGTCACAGGAAAATGAATCGGCTTTTCTAGTGAAGCTTGGTCCGGGTATAAAGTTAAACAGGGAAAAAGGTCTAGCTGGAATTTTTTGTTATGGCGCTGAATTGCGAATGCAATTGCGAACGCATTCGCTTCATATCAGTTGTTAATGTTAAGTGTTCTCTCTTTCTAAAGTTTGTAATGGCTGTGGGGGCAGCCGTGCTGAAGAAGATATGCATAAAACTTGTAGGTCAGATTAATGAGTTTTGTGCTTCTGTCTGTGTCAGTTCAATGCTATGTTGGAGTTGTGTGGTTATGTAAAGTGGTAGAATTTGGTTCAGCTGGAACCCTTCCTTGCCACTGGTGAAGAAGTGAGTTGATTGTAGTCTATAAAACAAAACCGCAGAGTGAGTGTGTGTGCGCATGCTCTGCTATCTTGCCTCTCTGGGCCGGCCGGTTTGCGGGAACTCAGGGATTGTCTGTGTCTGTGTCAGCGTCATGCCCCTGAGTTTGTTGGAGCTGGCCCAGTCAGGGTGGCTGGTGGAGCCAGTGACTTGAATCATAGCCCTGCCAGGATAGGGGGTCCCCAGGAAAAGCGCCAAATTTGGAGGGTTCTTGCGGGCTAATTTTAGCAGCCTGGACCTCGCCACCATTATCTTCCTCCCCTCCTCCCTTTAGGAGGATGCGTGATAAAAGCAGAAAGCTGGGAAGGGGGAGCGGCTTGCCCCTTCCCAGTCAGTCCACACCTTCTATTCTTAAGCAACATTCCTATCAAATCACTGATCCTGGAAGAGGGGCGGTAAGGGAAACCTCTCTCTTTATAAGTCAACGCTTTGAAAAGTTTAAAGCTGTAAATTGGTAAAATACCTTGGTCTAAGGAAAGAGGCTATTGCTTGAAAACAATAGACCTCTAATCACTTGAGAGCCCTTTTAATTGTCTGGCTGGAGACCTCACCAGTAAGGGTCGTAAAACTGCAGGAAAAAGGGGGGGATAAACCTCAATTTTAAAATCTGTGTTTGGCTTTGTCAGTCACTTGTGCCTAAGAATTCAGAGTAAAGGGTAGTTTAAAAATGAATCTTTAGAGGCCAATACTCTCTTGCTGGTGAATTAAATGCACAACTCGCCTTTGAGAATTTGTTCCCTTACTAGGAAAAGGCAGAACTTCACAGAATTGTTACTAATAAAAGTCTTGTAACTTAATTAATAAAGGTATCCAATTCACCTTAAGGTTAAAACTTAACGAGGGAAGCAGACTTGGCCCAATGGAGGTCCGCAGTTCAAACCCTGGGCCTCCTTGACCCGTGTAGAGCTGGCCCATGCGCAGTGCTGATGCACGCAAGAAGTGCCCTGCCACGCAGGGGTGTCCCCCGCATAGGGGAGCCCCACGCGCAAGGAGTGTGCCCCATAAGGAGAGCCACCCAGTGCGAAAGAAAGTTCAGCCTGCCCAGGAGTGGTGGCTGCACACACGGAGAGCTGACACAAGATGACGCAACGAGAATAGACACAGGTTCCAGGTGCCGCTGACAACAATACAACAATAGAAGCAGACACAGAAGAACACACAGCGAATGGAGACAGAGAGCAGACAACTGGGTTGGGGGGAAAGGGGAGAGAAATAAAAAAATAAGTCTTTAAAAAAAAACTTAATGAAAATTGTAACTAAGTTAAGATAATTTATAGATGCATTTACATTATAAAATAGCAGAAAGATAATAACTGAAATTATAACAGGGTGGATCTAACCTGAACCTATTATTGTCAGTACAAATTCTAAACTAACCTTACCTTTATTTATGGTCACTTCAAGCCTAACCTCACCCCTGCCTTTGCTTATGGTTATTTCGTAAGTTTCTGCCCCGATAGCCAGGGAAAAGCACATGTGAGACATCCCTGTCTCCTGTCCTACTGGTACTAGTGACCCTGCTTTCTCTCATGATTCCGAGTGTGGACTGAATTGCTGCCTGGTGGAATTCTTAACCCTCGGGGTTGAACGTCCCCTGGAGTTTTATTATCTCCAAGGACTGGAAAATAAAGGAGATCACCTGCCCTGACTGTCAGGGTTCCTAAGAGTGGCAATGCATGAGAGAAACCAGTCTCCCTGAGGCTTCAATAGCCTTGGTAAATAAACATAGAATTAGTCTTGCTCATCCAAAGTCTGCTAAAGTTAAAGTAAAATATAAAGTTCTGAAACAAAAGAAAATTGTATTGAAGCATTGGGAACATTTTGGTTACAAGCCATTAGTTAAGAAACAAAATTCTTGTGCAAAACTGCATGGTCATAGTGCAAATTAAGAAAAAACCTTTCAGGAGTCTTTGAATTGTTTTGTAATCACACTTATTTTGTAAAAAAAAAATGAAAATTTTAAGTAACTAAGTTATGTTTCTGTGTCAAACTATTCATGTCTGCCTATTTGCTCAAATTGTTGGAGTTAAATATGCAGTTATATAAGTAATATATATATTTCTTAAACCCAAATTAAACTAAACGGTATATAAAATAATGCAAATTATAAGTAACATCAATGAGTTGTGTTTCTCTGTCTAACTCTATTTGTGCCTGCCTATTTGCTCAGTGTATGTTTTCATGCACCAGGATAATAATATCAAATTAACAAATGAAAATTCTTAAAAGAGCTCTATTCAAATTGTCAAAAATTAAATATGCAGTTATATATGTGAATAAATATTCCTGGAGCCCAAATTAGACTAAGCAGGATGGAAAGGTCATATAGAAATCTGATTATAGGAACTATTGCAAGAGTTTTGAGGGCGGGACTAGGTGTGGCGGATTAAACCTGTCTACTAGGCTGGGAATTAAGAAGCAGTTTGCCCTGTAATTCCCCAGTTTAAACCTTTTGTCAGCCTTAAAATAAGGGTGGTTAGTGGTTCTGTTGCCAAATTTCAGTAAATAAAAGAAGGTCCATAAAAGCTTTCCTGGATTATGATTTTAAAAATTATGCATTTGTAATGTGTTTTGGAACCTGGTAGTCAGTATGTTTTTAAAATTATTCACAGTTTCAGAACTTAAACAAAGAAAAGAGGTTTTGGCTTCCTGCAGGGAAAGGGGGGAGGGCGTTCCTTGCATAGACTACAATGGTTTCAGTTTTATTTAGCTTGGGTGTAATCTCCCTTAGTTTATAAATTGCCTATTAAATAAATTAACATTGTATGTACAAAATCTTTGGAGTAATGAAAATTCTAAGTTCATTTTAATGAAATTAAGCTAAAGAAAAAATTGCAGATATCCTCTCTTAAATGAATAATGTAAATTTCTTTGGTTGGTAATTGTAATTTAATAAGTTTATTTAAATGTAAGGGAGCTAGTGTATGTGGTTGTGGTCAATTATAAAGAGTGTGTAAAAGCATCTTCCAAACTGAAACATTTATACAGTTCTAGAAGCCATTGTTAACTAAAAACCTGGATTGGTACTGATGGCGAAGAATAACTTCGTGATAATAAAACCTGTCTGAAGGTCACTGAAAGGAGCATATTTAAGTAAATGGCAATGAAAAGTTAACTTAATTCTACGGGAATCTTCCATTTTCATTTTAACAATGAAAAATAGTTTTTCCTTCTACTACTAAGGTAAAACTCATGGCAAAGTATAAAAAATACATATAAACAAAGTCATTTGATATATAATGTGTTGCACTAAAAATGTTTAAAAATATATAAAATCAAGGGGTAAACTTTAACATTGTTAAACTGTCTTGTCAAACCAGGCCTTGAATACATTGCAGGGTGCCTCTCCATGTGAGTAATTGGCTAGGCTGGTCACGGACCCTTCAAATAAAAATGTTTACTATATCAACCTGTGGGTATGCTCCTGAAGTTGAGGGAAACTACGGTGCAGTTTCAAGCTCCTGCAAGTAGCCAATGATGGCTCAGTACAGCCAATGTACAATAGATATCACCTCCAGACTGGCACTGTTCCATAGTGCCAGAGAGCACTATGCTCCAGGCCGGTAAAATGCTGCAAACTGCCTTCTTGGCTTCTCTCTAGGATCAGTGATGCTGTGACTTGCTCACAGTGCGAAGAACATGCTAAGTGGAGCCATGTAAGTAAAACTTAAACACAATTGGCCTTACAGCCTGCTCCCATGGAGAGAGAACATGTAAAGTATTACAAACCTGAAACTTAAAACTATTAATTGCAACTCAGAATCCTTATGCGTTAAGTAATACATTAACATTAAGTGCCATACTTTTATCCTGGTCTAAATATATGCCTAATAATTATAATGTTATCTTTTCTATTCTGGATCAGGTACAAAAGTACATTAGACATGTTAAATTCCTGGTAACTTCATTTACTAAATAGTTAAACATGTCTATAAAATAAGGTGGCGGTCTTAGCTGGAAACAATGGGGCCACCAGTGGCTTGCAGGTAGCTGGCTAATTGGTGCCAGGCTCAGCCACCCTACTACTCCACTGTACTCTACTGTGTAGCAGAAACGAGGCTTGCTTGCTAGTGATGGGTCACCTATTGAACAGTCAAAATTACCAAAAACTATTCAATTAAAACCAAAATGAAAAAAACAACAACTTTATTCTGTAGCTCTGAGCACTCCCACAGCTAAAAAAACCTAAGGAAATTTCCAACTTGGTGCACTAATCCTGAACGAAACCAACTGCCCAAAAGATGCCAATTCACCAGAAGCACCTGATAGAGCACATGAGTGCCAACCATTAAACGGCCTGAAATGCATTTTCAAAACAAAGCTAAGTGCCTAATACTGTTATCTATTACAATTTCCCTCTGAAAATAAATATCTTAAAATATATATATATATATATATACTATTCTCCACTAACTTTTAAAAGGGGTGCCATCTTTATAGGTACCTAAACTTGTCTACCTCTGGAATCCAATGACCGCTTTTAAAAACAGGTGTTCCAAATTTTTAATTAAGTTTGTTTCTTTAGGAATGAACATCTTATTAAACATATGAAAACTTCATCCAGCTTCATACAGAATGCCAGATCCATCTTCCTCCAGTCAAAATAAAGTTAACAGTTTTTACACCTTGTTAGGGAAGAACTACAACCCATGACCAGCAGGAAGTAGCTACAGAAAAGAGATCATCTCCCTTCAGCACCCCTTTAAGATTAAAGGTGTAAACTCTCTAAGGGTAAAATAAAATTAATAAATGGATCTGGAGATTAACAAGAAATCCACATGAGCACCAATAAGCCCCAGGATGACTGCTGGGGGGCCCCACCCCCAGGATTCTACTGTCCAGGATGAGAACTTCTTCTGAAAACAGGATAAACCCCAAATGTTACCCAGGAACCTTCTCTTTGGGCCCTCACTGGGAAACTGATAAGAGGGATAAGCAATGAAAATAACGAACAGCCACCCACCTCATAACTCCGACAATAATTCTGCCAAAGCTTAGCAGCATAAGCTGGCATAAAGGGGGGAAATGATGTCGGTTATGGGTGGGGGGCTGTTCATCTCTTCGTAGATAACCTGAGCTGTATGTGTCCTGAGCTGTGCGTTTGGGACAGTGAGAACTGCAGCCCTGCCCTTGGTAACCATGACAACAACTCCAGTCCTGGAGAAACAGTTTAGCAATGCAAACTCTATAAACTTTAAATATTCAGGGAAAATGCAAACCAAATGTGCTAAAAGCTTATCTAGAATGTATGAAGTCCATGCTAAAAGCTTACCTAGGATGTGGAAGATATATGCTAATTCAAGCCTATTGAGCACAGAAACAAAGAACCACTTGGCCCTTCCTCTGTATAAAAAGAGCTCAAAAATCTTGTTTGGGGCTCAGATTTTGAATGAGAAGCTCTGAGCTGAGCCGGTCATAAATAAACCCATTTTCCTTCCCCAAATTATTCCTGAGTCCTGGCCTTTCTATACACAAATGATTGAACCTCTCTTGACATCTATAACAGCAAGACATTTAGTAAAGAAAATCAATTCCCTCAACAGCCCTTAGAATGTATTCCAAGGACAAATAATTTATCATTGATGAGGTACGCTTTATTTTCTGAGCTATCACATTCCTCTTTACTAGCCTAGGTAGTTCAATACCTGACTCGGTGGTCTTCACAGATGTCACCACCCATGGAAGAAGAATCCTCTATTTGCCCAGAACCAGAGGGACACAGGACTTACTAGGTGCAAAGAAACGGATGGTCAATGTTTTGTTGTAGCTGCCGCTGTTCTTTTAATTCCAGAAAGCTTCTTCCTGGGCTATTAAAAATAGAATTCCAGAGCCTCAGGAAGCAAAGAAGATAAACAGCCATTTTACACAAACTGAAGAGAAGCGACTCTGTTTTGTGGACAGAAGAAGTGCTTGATGCCCACAGCTATAACCTGAAAGAATAATTTCACAGCTTGGGTGGAAGGCATGCTCCTTGTCTCTGACTTAGACCTATCACCCCATTGCCTCTTCCACCCATGACCTCTATCGCCATCTTCAGGATGGTTGAAGTAGCACCTATTATTGATTGAGCACTTATGTGACAGGCTGATTTAAGTGCTTTACTTGAATTATTTCCATTCATTCCTTCTACTTCTATTTTCTTAAATCTTCAGTGAACAAAGGACATAGACTATTGCCATAACTTCATCCTCAAATCTACTATACTGAAAGATTTCAGGAAACATGTTGAATTTATATGTAAAAATCATGCAAAAGCATATTACATATGCAGGATGTATAATGCAGTTCTAGTAAAATAAGTCTGATTTCTTACCTCATATCCTGGTTAATCCCATATAATCCCTGCATGGTTTTACTGTCCAATCATTCTACTTCCAATACTGCAAAATATACCCTAATATTGTCCATTATTTCACTTCCACATTACCCTGCTACTTTGGCCTTTATTTTTTCTTTCCATTACTCAAACCATAAATCAGCTTAAATGTTCCCTATGAAATTGTAAATACAACTATTTAGGAGGTATCTTGCTTTTTAAGGGAAAAGACCTGGCAAGTGGACTTGGAAAAGTGGGCATGGAGGGAAGTATGGCTGTAGCTCAGACCCGCTGCTCAGCTCAAAATGCTGCAACCCAGTGTTTACCGGAAATGGAGCCAGAACAAGCATAGCACATACCCCATGTTCTCAGAGTCGCTCACTGCTCACCGAACTCCTTTTTCTTTGTGTTGTTTGGAAGCAAAGCCAAGAGGCCCCGGGCACCCACTAAGCCAAGGCACAGGCCGGTTAAAGTGTACGACCCAGAGAAGCCATGCCTTTACCCACCAGGAGCACTGCTTTTCAGAGAGTGAGAAGGACCTTGAACTGATTTGCTCGTGACCTGTTCTAGACTCCCTTTAGTGCCCAGTCGGTTAAAGAAAAGGGAATGTTGTCAAGAAAAAGAAAGTGAAAGCACAAACAAACAAAAGAACACCTCTAGTTACTGATTTTAAACCTCTGGTGCAGCAGGCATGGGCCATGGCTAAAGGTGCTTGGATGGCGTCCTTTACTTCAGCTTAAAGCTATGGCAAAGGGATATCTTCACTGGTAAAGATTTTGAATAATGTGCGTTGTAACCAAGACTACGAGACTTTCAGAAATCATGGGATAGCAAGTATTTTTGATAGTTTCTTGCCCAATTCCAGCTGATGTGTGGCAACGTTCTTGAATGATTGATTCTAGAGTTAAATTATAAAGAATTTTGAATACATATATTATACACATACACACACATAAATATATGTACACACACATACATATATATAATTGAAATAGCATAGCATTAATACGATAAAATTTGAACTGTTCAGGCTCATCTGTGAAGGAGGAAGTTCCCTTCTCTTACCACATAATTTTAGGGTATGATTTTGATATCATGTAAGCCACCACGATGAACTCTTATAGATATGGTCTTGTTGCAAACTTAGCACATTTAAAAATTTTTTCAAATGTCATTTCTAGCTGCAGTTCAATTTGAGTGCTCTGTAAGAGGTGAGGTAGGACAAAACCAAGAAACCCTAAATCAACATTTTACACATTCTAGAATATCTGGTAACCACAGAAGTCCAAAAATTAGAAAAACTGAACCATGTGAGAAAGGGACTTTGACTGTCTTAAGCATCCTCTCCCTCTAAACTTGACGTTGTCCCAGGTAAGGGGTAATTACCCATTTTTTAAATTTGGAAAACACGATTTTCCAAGCCCCATGGCTTGGGGTTTCCTTCTGTCTTGCTTCCTGAACTGTGCCAACTGGGGTCCCCTCTGGAAGGCTGCTGTGGTTTGCTGTTCGTAGTGAGCATTCCGTGAGTCACACGGGGGGCTGTCACCCAGAGACCTGTGGTGACTCAGTCCCAGCTCCACGGTGGCGTGGCGGCCACCACACCGCGGACGCGCACCTCTGGAACGGAAGTTCACGGCCGAGGAGGCGGGTTCACGGCCGAGGAGGCGGGTTCACGGCCGGCCGAGGAGGGGGGTTCACAGCCAAGGAGGCGGATTCACGGCCGAGGAGGCGGATTCACGGCCGAGGAGGGGGGTTCACGGCCGAGGAGGCGGGTTCACGGCCGAGGAGGGGGGTTCACGGCCGAGGAGGCGGGTTCACGGCGGAGGAAGTGGGCTTCAAGCTGAGGAGGTGAGTTCACGGCCGAGGAGGCGGGTTCACAGCTGAGGAGGTGAGTCACGGCCGAGGAGGTGGGTTCACAGCTGAGGAGGTGAGTCACGGCCGAGGAGGTGGGTTCAAGCTGAGGAGGGGGGTTCAAGCTGAGGAGGTGAGTCACGGCCGAGGAGGTGGGTTCACGGCCGAGGAGGGGGTTCACGGCTGAGGAGGTGGGTTCAAGCTGAGGAGGCGGGTTCACGGCCGAGGAGGTGGGTTCAAGCTGAGGAGGGGGGTTCAAGCTGAGGAGGTGAGTCACGGCCGAGGAGGGGGGTTCACGGCCGAGGAGGGGGGTTCACGGCCGAGGAGGTGCGTTCACAGCTGAGGAGGTGAGTTCACGGCCGAGGAAGTGGGCTTCAAGCTGAGGAGGTGAGTCACGGCCGAGGAGGCGGGTTCACGGCCGAGGAGGCGGGTTCATAGTGAAGAGGAGAGTGAGGGACACACACGTGCCTCCGGGGCCCAGCAGGCTGCTTGAGCTCCTCCTCTGGAAGGCGTAAAGTCAGGAGTCAACCCATCAGCGATTCAGCCAAGTTCCTCATCTGTACGTTAAAGAGCAAAGCCCTAGTTTTGTGATTTATTCGAATTATCGGAACGTTTTGAACATTTAAAAAGGGGCATTGCTGGCGCCACCTAGTGGGGCTCTTGTAAATCTCAAGCCTCATGCTGAGTCTTTCAAATCAAGGTGTTTTCTGCGGTAAAGGTCTTAATTTTGTGAGGTAGGGATGGCCGCTGTCTTCCTGTGAGGCCTAGTACGATGTGTAATATGTGAGTTTTCCTGGCTCCAGATGTACTGCTCTCTCCACGTCCTTGTCAAAATCCTCTCAGCAGGGAAGGGTCTGAGAGAGGGGGCTGCTCTGCAGAGGCAGGCCGGCGAAGGAGGGGTCGTCGTTACGAGCTGACCAAACTCCACCCACGCTGTCGCTAATATAATAATCATAATAACAATAATAGACTAATAATACTAAATTTTTCCATGGATTAAAAAAATTTTTTTTGTTTGTTTTTTGTGGTTATTTTTTTGAGGTCCCGTGCCAGGGATTGAACCCTGGGCCGGCGCTCAACCACCGAGCTACACCCGCTCCCCTTTCCATGGATTTTCAAAAAAGTTTATTCTATTGCTATACACACTACCTAACACTTCCCCTTTTAACCACGTTCAGATATGTGCGTCAGTGCTGTTATGTGTGTTCGCAATGTTGTGCTGCCATCACCACCACCCATTACCAAAGCATTTCCATCATTCCAAATAGGAACCCTGTATTTTTTTTTTCTTTTTTTTTTTATTGACTTTGTAATAATATTACATTAAAAATATATATGTGAGGTCCCATTCAACCCCACCCCCCCACCCCCCCCTCTCCCCCCCCAACAACACTCGTTCCCATCATCATGACACATCCATTGGATTTGGTAAGTACATCTTTGGGCACCTCTGCACCTCATAGACAATGGTCCACATCATGGCCCATACTCTCCTCCATTCCATCCAGTGGGCCCTGTGAGGATCCACGATGTCCGGTGATCACACCCGAGGCGCCATTCAGGGCAGCTCCACGTCCCAAATACGCCCCCACCTCTCATCTCTTCCTGCCCTTCCCCATACCCATCGTCCACCATGTCCACTTTTCCCAATCCAATGCCACCTCTTCTCTGTGGACATTGGATTGGTTGTGTCCATTGCACCTCTATGTCAAGAGGAGGCTCAGATTCCACATGGATGCTGGCTGCCATCCTCCCATTTTCAGTTGTAATCACTCTAGGCTCCATGGTGTGGTGATTGTCCTTCTTCAACTCCATCTTAGCTGAGTGTGGTAAGTCCAATAAATCATATTGTAGGTGCTGGAGTCTGTTGAGGCTCAGGACCTGGCTATCACATTATCAGTCCAGAGATTCAAATCCCCTAACTATATCTTAAACCCCAACGTTAACTGCACCTCCAGCAGATTAGTATGAAAGTCTTATGAAGGGAGATCCCATCTGAGTCCAGATTCATCACACATAAACACCATTTCCAGAGATGGGCCATCTGCCCTGGTAGTAAACCCCATCGGCCATGACCATAACTCTCATGGGTCTCTTTAGCCTTCATAGGAACCAATATCTGGGGGTTGTATCTGCTTTATCTGTCTCTCTGACTCTGCTCAGTTGTGCATGAGGGCAATCCTTCGGCCAGCCTCCAGACTCTTTTTTAGAAACTCGTAGCCATATAAACTCATTTCTCCTTTCCATTTCCCCCTTACTTTAGGTCAAACAGCATTTTAAAGTCATGTTGTTTTATGTAGACATGGATATTCTGCTGATCCGCATTGAACCTTCCATATAAGGTCCTTTTCCAGTTGCATCATCAGTTGGTATTTGATAGTGGTCCCTCGTTGCCGGGAGGCTCATCCCCGGGTGTCATGTCCCACGCTGGAGGGAAGGCATTGCATTTACATGCTGAGTTTGGCTTCGAGACTGGCCACATTTGAGTAACATGAAGGCTGACAGGAGGAAATTCCCAGGCACAATGTTGCTCTAGGCCTTGTTCTTATTTTAGTTTTATCAGCTCACAAGCATAGTTTAAAGGATAGATAAAGAACTTGGATAAAGTTAGATAAAGAACTTAGATAAAGAATGTTGACTTGAAAAAATTCCATATCCTATCCTTTTTTTCCCCCCCCCCCCCCTAATTATTCAACGTTTCTTCGTAGGAGTCCTAGACCACAGCATTGCATATATATAATATACAGCACTCCCATACATTCACCACAACACCTTTTTCCTTCCACAGCGATACTCTTACACCCTATTCACATCATATTTACTTAAGGTGATGTACAGAGTCTGAGATATTAGCTTTCTAACATGGTAATATCTGTGCTTACATTATGGTGCATACTTTAGGATACACAGTTCTTTACATTTTTAGTTCTCCTATGTTTTACATTATGGTTTACATTATCAGTCTGTCGTCTCCTATATGTTATGGTGTAATATTACATGTTTTATATCCATCCTTGTGTACTCTCAAGAAACTCCTCCCTTGCCCCCCATTTACTTTGGTTCCACACATTTAACGTCCATTTTCCCTTCCACCTTGGTGCCCACAGTGACAGTCAACCTCCGTTTCCTGAGGAGCCACTTCCAGAGATAGATGGAATAGTGTTTAGGGCCTAACTTGCTCATCTGCCCCAATGCCCTGGGAGCCACCCTTTCTCTCGAGGGATAGAGTTCCCTCTATTTGGTGGCATTAGTCCTCCCCAGGATGTGGGTCCACCCCCACTCTCACTACTTGGGATTCTACCCCATGGTGTCACCCACTCTGGCAGAATGAGCATTTAGACATTCCCCAGGAGCCCGTCCTGCATCAGACCCTCCCCTCCGAGCATTCTAAACAGGTAACCCTCTTTATTATATTTTGATATTATTTTCTCGGCATTTTACTCTCCACCACCTCCTAACCCTCTCCTGTGTTCGTATACTACCCCTCCCTCCCCCCACTTTTGGGCAACATTACCCAACCGTCCCTCCCCAGCCACCCTCAAACCCGTAAAGCCCCAACCAAAGGCAACCCCTTGCCCCCATTTTATCTCTTCTTTGTGTTCATACTTACCACCATCTCGTCTTAAGTTCCACCCCTGCAGACATCGGCTCATATCCTTCCTCCACCCTCCGATTTCCTGTAAGCCTATCGTTCAGTCTCTTGCTATCTAGGGCAGCTTGTTTATTTCATATCATTGAGGTCATGTAGTATTTGTCCTTGGAACCCTGTATATTTTAACCCTAACTTCCCATTCCCTATTTTTGATTTAGTATTCTTACAAAAAGAAAAACATTCACCAAGAAGTATTGGCAATGAAAAGGAAAAATTTGAATGAACTTTGTCGAAAAAGCTTAAAATTACACCTCAAGATAAAATACACGTTATAACAATGTCTTTTGAAAATATCTTTTTATTATAAACAATATAAACACTTGGTACTACGTTTTGCAAATATTATATGCTGTGAAACGTGCATAAAAAATCAGAGAGAAAAAAACGCGCACAACCATAACCCCTCGAGGAAATCACAGTCCGGTAAACTGTTCTCTTTATTTTGGATGTCTCTGTTTTAACACACATACTTCCAATTTAAAGATACATTTTATTCAAAAAATACTTTATGTATCCAGGATAAGCTGGACTATTAAAATAATTATCTAGATAAAATAGGATTAAAATATTATTTACTCTTACATAACCAAATGATTTCTTTAAAAAAGGGGGGGCATACTTGTGACCTTGGATTATTTTGATAACAACTTTAATTCTTTCCATCATGTCTATCAAAAGGTCTGAAATATATTAATAAGAGATATCTTGCTTTATCTTCTATAAATACGCAAAGAGCTACTTGTCTTATTTAAGAGTAGCCCTTGAGTCACTCTCAAAAGTGAAAATTAAACAGAATCCAATGGCTAAGTCCACTCTCCTCACCAATAGTCTTTCTTTTATTCCTAGTGCCTTTGCTATTTCCTTGCGTATCTGTGTGGAGAGGGACATGAACATCCAACTATTCTCTTTTTTTTTTTTCTGGAAGGTTCTGGGGATTAAACCCAGGATCTCGAACATGGGAAGCAGGAGCTCAGCCGCTTGAGCTACACCCACTCCCTGTCCAACTATTCTTGGTGCAAGATACAAATAATTTATTTCTTTGGAAAGATATTTGCAATGCTTGGTTTATCTTCTTTCATGTATGACTACCATATGTTCCAAAACATTTCTATTTTCATACTATTCTAGTCTTTTAAGTCTAGATGATTTGTTAATTATATAAATATGATTTACTTTTCTGCCTTGAAAAGTTTCCCTATAAATATATTTAAAATTATCTTAACTCATTTTGACAGGCCACAGGTTCCATTTTTGGTGTGGGAAACATCGTCAACTGTCACTTCTGTACAGTACACAAGAATCAGGTGATCCTTAGAGAGACTGAGTTTCATGACTTTAAAATTCTTCAGTGTGGTTCCAGCCACGCATAACCATTTAGGTACTACGTATTCAAAGATAACTTACTGACGCTTGTTCACAGAACTAAGCTTATCCCTGATCCCTGCCCCCCGCCCCCCATGCCCCTGCAAGTATTTTCCCAAATGCTCTCCAGGATTTAAATAAAATTTAAAGGACACTGACTCAACACAACAATAGGGAATTTGTTGGCATGACACGAACAACGCGGTTACTCCAGATGCTGTATTCAAACTGTATGGCTCCACTGAAGAAATAGATATAACCTAGGAGAAAGGACCATAAAAAACACGTCAGAGCTGGAAAAGAACAAGGTTTACTCCAGATAACATCAACTTCCCAAACTTTATGTTTTTAAGTCTTCCTAATACTTGAAGGTATTACTATGGCTTTAAAAAGAAAGATGTCGAAGTCCCAGCTCCCTTAAGCTGTCACCTAGAACTACTTGTCTTGCCATGAGTTGTAGTTTTGATGCTTGAATTTCTGATGTGAATGTATTTTGCTGTAGGTTAGGGATAATTTATCTTTTCATAAAGCAAAAAAATCATTGTATGGTCAGAATAGTTACATGTTTTCACATGCAAAGCATTCCCCACTCCACCTCCAATTTGAATTCTGTCAATACTTTTCACTTCTTAGGTATCTTTAAGCATAATTTAAGGTAGTGTTTAAGTTTTGGCATTCTTTCTTTGGTACAAATAGCAATCATTAAGTAAAATTCTCACTTATTCTAAGCATGTTATTTTCTTTATTGTCTATGTAAGTAATCATACAAAAGTTAATTCCTTAAATGCCATACATTTATTAATGCACGGAAGTCCTGTGTAAAAATTCTTTATATGAGAAAGTGTTTGAGGGGTTACCAAAACCCTCCATTAAGGTCAATGCAATGGAACTGGTACCATTTTTCTCGTAGACAGCATCCACTTTATCACCAATTCCTGGGAAGTCCTCTTCTATTAGTCTGGGGTAGTCTTTATCCATAACATGGTTAATATCATCATATCTATTTAATAAAAAAGAAATCCTATAAATACAGGGAACATAATATGGTACTTCCCAAAACTGACAAGAGTTTGAAGACCGTAAGTCCATTTTAGAAACTTGATTCCTTTTTAAAATTATGAATTATAATACTGAGTATATATTTGATGCTTGGTAAGTGTTTGTTGAGTTACCTCAAGACCATCTTTGCAAAGTTAGTTACAAGTTCATTTCCATTTCACAGATTATGTATCTATTATGAAAGCATGCCACCAAGTGGGCTTAGAGTGAAATAAATATATATTAATTCATTGAATAGTCATCGATTGATCACCCACTATGTGTAAGCAACTTGCTAAGTGCAGTAGTGGATGAGAAAATATATTTCAGTTTTTGTACTTAAGAGTTTTAACGGAGAACAATGGTACTAAGGGAAGAAAAGAGAGTGCAGGTTTCCCAAACGCCAAAGCCCATATGCCTCCCCCTCTGCCACTCCCACCTGCCAGCCCACTCAACACATTCTGAAATAACCTGGGTGAGCAGGCTGCTCTAACATGCTTCTACTACTGATGGGATTATTTTATACCCATGAGGTATGTTCCAGTCATAAAAAGTACTGCACTGTCAGGGAAGCTAAGACACGTGTGGACAAAACTGCTCCACCCAGCCACAGAAGCCAAGCTCGAGAGAGTTACCAGGAAATACGCAGGGAGGACAGGGGAAGGGGGTGGAAAGAGTATATCAGGCGGACTTTACACAGTGAAGAGGGGGAGATGTAGGAAAGCCTTTCTAAGCAAAGGTAGTTGCATAAAGGAAGGTTTAGGTGCCGTAAAAGCACAACGTATTTGAGATATCCATCTTGGCTGAACCCCGGACTTCAAATAGGGGTGTAGAGACTGGAACGACAGTTTGGCAGTGATTTTTAGTCATGAGTGTCATTTTCAGAAATAAAGGCGTCAAAAGGCAAAGATGCAAGGAGAGCCACCCCCCCCCCCGCCCCCATGAAAAAAGCGCAGCCCGCCACGAATGGCGCAGCACACACAGAGAGCTGACGCAGCAAGATGACGCAACAAAAGGAGATGCAGTTTCCCAGCGCCGCGGGATAACGCAAGCAGATGCAGAAGAACACACAGCAAATGGACCCAGAGAGCAGACAACGGAGGGGCAAGGGAGAGAAATAAACAAAATAACTAGGTGATATTCCCACCCCCAAATATTTCCAGGCATCTGGGCTCCTACGTGTTGCCGATGGCAATACTGCCTTCACCTGGACATTTGTTTTGAATATTCCATTTGCCTTCAGAACGGGGTGGACATCCCAAACTGAGGTCCTAATGAGGATATTGCCACGTGCAAATTGGGAAATGACAAGGAGAATCCAGGAGAAAAGACTAGAAGGAATGAATATGCCAAAGTAAAAGAGATGGTTTTACCATGGCTGAAACACATCAAATGGCTCAAAACAAGAGAGTGGTTGAGAAGAGGTGAGCATGTGTGTGTGTGTGTGTGTGTGTGTGTGTGTATGAGAGTGAGTGTTTAAGAGGATTCAAGAGTTGTAAATACCTGTCTGGGCTCCTGATGGAGCTGACATGAACAGAAATGAATACCTGGTTTGACATTTAAAAATAATGCATGCGATAATACTTTCTGGCAGTGAGTTTTACCACGACACAACATGAGTCAATAAATATGGCTGCCATACCTCCACACCTGGTTTCCTGAGAAGAAGAGAGTTCTGCCTGTTTCCTCAAAATGGACAGCTGCACTGATCTTTTTAACCTCTTTCGGAAATCCCAGTTCAGATATTTTTTTGGGATAGCCTTCTAGAATGTCATAGCCATTAAGAGCCCAAAATTTTCTGCCTAGAATAAGAGAAAGGATAGTTTTATTATGACTTACATATGTAGACACTTTAACAAAGAAAGACTTATTTACACAATTAAAAATAAAACATGCTTAAAACAGAAATATGAGCATTCTCCCAACAGTTTAAATCTCTTTAAAATCCTAATTTCCTAGTTTGAGTACATTGAGTACAGTTAGCCAAATATCATAATTAATTTGGCAATTTATTTTCTCTGAGTATTAGTTTGGAGCTGGATGGTAAAATACACGAAAATTTCTGTGTAAATAAACAGCACAGTAAGACTGGTACATCAGCTTGAAACTCAAGTTTTATACCAGCAGCAAATGCATTTCTTTTCTGCAAGGTAACTTCATTGTAGCATTAATCATAATAATCAAATAATGGAAACAACTTAACATCAATAGAATGTTAAGTAGTCATCATAAATCATAATCATGAAGATGAGGTAGCAATTTGGAAAATCATCCATAAATTTAGGTTAAGGGAACAAGTCGAATACAAAAATGTATCTACACTACAAATATAATTATGTTTTGTCTTTTTTAAAAAACCCTGTATTAGCTCTGGTGCAGGACTAGAAAAGAAAGTGGGAGAATAAAATGAACTAATTTTTCAGAAGGGTTGACTCAAGGGTAAATATCTTATTCAAATTTTCCAAATGTACATTGTTAGGATGTTTGTTCAGACACTACTTTTTAAGAGGAAATAAGAGAAACAAACTGTTGTAGTTAACATGAACCAAAGAGTGAATGTGATATGTAGGAATGTAAACCTTTGGGGGGCATTTGGTAGAATGGTTTCGGTTGCTTTCTGGTTTCTATCTGTTATCCTTCATTCTTAATTCCGTTATATTTTCAGTAGCGGTCATGTTACTAAGCCTGCGACGGCCCTGGGGTCACCCCCGCCTGCTCTGGAGTGAGGGCCTCGCCTGCGGAAGTCTTACCTCTAAAGATGAAGATGAGGTCACGAGAGGGATGCTCATATGCAGCGTCAATGTGGTTGGGAAGTTCTGGCCAAAACGATTTTGTTAAAAACAGCTCCACGTCAACTTGCTGAGGGTGCAGGCGCCAGAAGAATCTAATGTGACAGTGAAAACACAGAATTTACTGGAAGTAAAAATAAAGTGGGATATTTCTATGCCTCCAGTCACCTGTCTCCACATCACTGCAGAGAAAGGTAGACCTACTCATTCCCTATCCCCCGTGAAGTGGGAGACAGGTCCACTTCCCTTGAAGGGCCAGTTACAAGCGGTTGCTGTCCTGACGTCAGCCTAAGGTATTGAGGTTTCAAGTCTCACACAGCCTTGGTCTTTTGTGGGTTGGGACCATGCCTTGTTCAGTTTTTGCGCACCCGAACAAGACAACTCGCTAAGGGCGGTAGTGAGTACCATGCGCCACCTGCTTGTGGGGCTCTGGAAGGAAACTGCGAGTGGCATGGAGTAGGTCTTCCCTGACCTCATGGCCTGGGGAAACTGGCCCATGAGAGGACACCTGCAGGGCAATGCCACTGGAACAGTAACCGAAGGGATGGGAATGTTATTGGGTCACGGCTGAGAGCAAGTAATTGAAGGAACGAATGGACGAACGAATGAGTAAGCATATTAGAACAATGCAGGAATTAAAAATTAATGTCACATCTTTCATTATCTGCAGGTTTAGGTTTATGAAAGCATCTCCTCTCCCATTCCATATGTATCTAGAACCAACGTCTTTCCATACCAAAGGGAATTCATGTGGACATTATGAGTAATGGTCTACTGATACGGTAACTACTTTCAATACTTGTCTGTCTCTTACATAATTTAGATTTCTAGATTTACTTGGTTATCTTTATTTCCTTCTTTTTTTCATTAAAGGAGTTAATAGGTTTACAGAAAAATACTGCATAAATACTTGATCTCTTTTTTTAAAGAAAGACTACAACCAAAGATGTTAAAATAAATGCACAAGACCATGATCATCCACTGAAAAGTAAAACTTTCCTCCATCATTCATGCCTGATCTAAACCTCGGAAATGAGCTGCCCCAGGCCCGCTATCTTCGCCGTCAGCCTCACCGGTGGCAGTCTGCAGACACGGCCTCGCAAGCGTGTTTAACATGCAAGGTTCATGAAAGGATCCGGGGGTACCTGTCTTTGAAGATCATCATTTCTCCGCGGAGGGTGGTGATGGCGTCAAGGGATAAGGAGGGATCACATTTGTCGGGAGTTTTGGGGTGCTTGGGGTTGGGGTCCTCATCTCCTGCACCTGCGGCCAAGAAACGAACCAAGGAAGTTCCTGAGGTGAATGATCCTGCTGCACAGTCAACACTGAGTCAAAAACTAAGAAGGGTTCACCTTCGGGGACGCGCCCTGGGAGCACGGCAAGCTGGCCCACCTGACGGGGAGAAGGCGCCGGTGCCTTGGAGGGAGCACAGCAAGTCCAGAGGCCCCGACTCCACCAACGTGCGACTCCTGGTCACCCTCTTCCTCCCTCCCTCCAGGATGATTAAGGCCCTGCGGGTTGGACATCCCCTCCTCCTTTCATCCTTCGAGACCCCTTGAGCTTCATTGTAACTACAAACTTAGGTTTCTGTTGTTGTTTTTTAAGAGAGGCACCAGGGATTGAACCCAGGACCTCATACTGGGAAGCAGGCGCTCAACCAACTGAGCTATACCCACTTCCCCGATTTAGTTTTTTTGAGGCTGATGACAGCAACGGGGGACATTAAGGAACGTCCCCACTGTCTGCATGACCTACTGAGACACTGCCCTGGAGAAGCACATTCACCTGGGCCATTTCTGAAGGACGTGGATCCTGCGGGAGCCCTCACTCTGCTCCTCGCCTGCCCCTGCTACCAGCGCCGGCACCTGCCGACCGCTCTCAGCTTGCACAGTGGCCAGCCAGGCCTGCAGCAGCTCTGATGTGACTTGCCACGGGTGTGTAAGGTTTCCACCAGCTCACGTGAGCGCAGGGGCGTGCAGTGCACAATTCTATGCTGCTTTTTCTCTATCTGGTTCATATTAGTTTTATCTTCAGTCACTCAACCACAACATCATAGAAATACCAAGCATGGCAAAATAAAAGGGCAAATTCCCTTTGCCATCTTCAAGTTCATGCAGCCCCTACGTGAGCTGCTAGAGTAGATTTACATCTAAAGGGAGAAAGAATGGCTTGGGGTGGCATGAGTGTGTTTTCTGAGCTACATGCTCCAGTGGGCCTCACACGGGTGAACTTGGCATTGCAGCTGTAACTCTATTCCTGGCGGATACTGTCGCTTGTTGGGTAGTGATTTAATTACTTTGTAAATATTTTAGAAAATTTGGAAGGAGAAAAGGAAGTTCTGGTCACTGTAAATGCTAATTAAAAACCACCACAGGCCACTTAAGCCATTTTTACTGTGTCCAATTGGAGTGGTTGGAAGATAGCCAGAATTTATAAAAGCTGGTTAATCTCTCCCTTTTACCTCAGCTGTGTGACTATATGAACACTCTTAAAACTCTCTAAGGATTGGTTTCTTCATCATTTAGATGAGGAATAAAATATTTTCCTTTCTCAGAAGTGTTTTGAGGGCATCATATGTACCTTACAATGTATAATAGACAAATGCAAGAAATTATATTCTGCAAAAACCTTGGAGAACAGAATATTTTCTACTTGAGTAGATTGACTTGGAAAGAAAAAAAATGGGTGTTGTCCCAGCTTTTAGGGGCAAACCAGGACAGCAGTGTTGACAATAGCAAATTCATGCATAACTTAGAAAGTCAGCAGATGCATCTTTGATGCTTTTGAAAGAACAGATTAGGAATTACCATAGAGGAACTGGATCCCTTGCACGTCATCATCGGGAAGCATGAAGTGGCTCTTGCCAGTGTAGGTGTAGATGGGAAACATGAGCGCTCCGGGGTCCCGGGAGTGGTCGAGGCCCAAGGAGTGGCCAAACTCATGGGCAGCTACGAGAAACAAGTTGTAGCCTGGGAGGAAACAGAGAACCAATGAGAAAACAGCGTCTTCCACTGACCGGTTCCTGAAAAATATTGTTTTCTTTATCATTATCACTTTGGGACGTCACTCTTTCTCTTTCTTGACTACCTTGCTCTTTTTTTTTTTTTAATTAACGTTTAGTTGCTTGAAGGGAAGATTCAAAGCCGTGATTTAAATCCTGGTAAATTTAGTGTTCTCTTTGGTTGCAGCTGCCTACACAATTAGAATATCAGCAGAGTGCTCTTAAATACTTAATAACCCGCAAGGATTTACTGTGAAGACAATAATCCTGATTTGTTTTTTGTCTCCGGGTCAGGTGAGGAGAGTGGACAGTGATGCCCCTAAACAAGGAGTGGGAAAGCCACAGAGGGGGTACAATTGCTAGGATGCTGCCTAGAGCATCAGCCAAGCAGGAGGCAGCCTCCCCAGGGATGATGCCAAGGAAGGAGGAGGCACCAAATAAGGCCCATGGGAATCCACTTGGGAACACAGTTCATCCAGAACAGCTCTAGACTCTGGTTCCAGAGAAACAGAAACTCTGGACATGACTGGTCAACTTTGCTCTATTACTGAAGACCACTGTATTACTGCATTTTCCTTGTTTCCTCTAGTCATTCTTTCTGCCAAGTTTTGAACCCCCTTATAAGGGTATTTTAACTTAGAAAAAAATACAATAAAAGATTAAAAGAATAAGACAATAGCAATTGTTATTCTGCTTACAACACACCAAAGCTATAACCAGTGGCTTCAATTTTGCCTTGCATAACTTTTGTGCTCATAGCTGGTGTATTAAAAAAATGTATAACCAATTTACTAACTTGTACAGATAATGAGGGCAATGCTAACATGATCTGAGTGAAAAATAATTCAATTTTGAAATGTCTAACAATGGACCCTCTTCTTGGCCTTCAGCTGAAAAAAAAATAATACAAATTTATTTGTGGGTGTTTTCATTCATTTAAACTAAATATTTCAAACCCAAAATTTATGCAGGAATCTAAAACTGAGGCTTACTGTGACTCCATCTTACGATATCAGATGCTATACCTTCTTCCTAAAACCATCCTTACTGTGAAGCATTCAGAACATAAATATGTAAGCTTCTCACCTCTCCCTCTATAGACAGAATCAACTCAAGACTTGAGGCATTGATCATTTATTCAGTTTTGCTCTTTGGAAAAATAATTCTTTTTATTTAAATTAATTATAAAAATCAACTGTCTATGAAGACTACCTGTAACTATCACACCTAAGGTCTCATTATAGCTCCAAAGTTAAGTTCTATTTTAGCAACCTATTTGGATCTTCTTCCTAAATCAACATTCCTAATTCTTTTGAGCCTTGAAGATTCAACTACTAATTGTGTTCATTAAATACTCGATCTCATTCTGCTCTTATAAATACAACCTTCATCGGGTCTGTTTCATACTGCTTGGAGTCAGACACCATCTAGATTTCTTAGACTGCCATTTATAAAATGAATAATAGAGACAAGTCTGAAATATTTAACTCACATACTAGAGGTCAGAAGTTGACATAATTTATGTCATTATTATTTCTACCAAGGAAAAAACTATTTCAGCCCCCTCACACCCTACTCATCTATGGCCTACAGATCCTATCTTAATAGCTTTAAATACAGATTTGTAATAATTAGTATTCCTTCAACATGCCAGAAGATAATCCATAGAAACATCACCTTGGTTGACAGATGAGACATTTTGGTTTTACCTTGAAATTAGTTAAGTAGTCCTCAAGTGACATTGATAAATTTCACATTGGTTTATAGAAATGCCACTTAAAGACACAAATAAGTTATAAGATATAAACTTAATTTTTAAAGAAATTATAACCAAGAACAATTCATTTGTATTCATTCTTAATTTCTTAGCAGAGGGTTCACTGGCTAACCTAATCTAACAATCCATGAGTTGGATTACTACCTTTTTAAAGCTTTATAAGAAATTTTACCTTTGGAACTACTTGTCCAAGTTTCATCATCATCAAAATGGGCATCTCCTCCATAATTTGGCCCAGGAGGGAAAGCATGAGCCAGCAGACCAGAGGGTCCATCAAATGGGTAGAAGTCGCCATGCTCTACAAACAAAAGCAAGAGTTAGGAATTAAATTATACCTGCCAGTGCCTAGCGCAGGTGCCTGGTGGATTTATTGAATGCTGCAAAAAGTAATGAGTGATTGAAAGAAGGAATAAAAAAATGAGACCAATTGAGGATCAAATGTGGATAGAGAGATAGAGAGATTAATGGATAAATGCTTCAAAACTGCTTCTGCTTTATTACCTTTAGTTCCAAAAGAAATCATGATATCAGCAGTGCCATTGTGAAGTCTAGTAAAATTCAGAGGTGTCACATCTGACCAAACTTTGAAGGCTTTTTTGAATGCCTTCTCAACTTCAGAATGAGTCAAATCTGGGGTATAATTCACAATCCTGTTTAGTAGAAAGAGTTTCAATTAAATTTTTCGAAGGTGAAAGTTATATTCCATTCTTGGAATACTGTGTTTTTTTAAAACTCAAAATGCAGTGTCTTTTTTAAAAGTTGTACTAGAGATCCACTGTTTCGAAGAATCGACTATTTATGATGCCATACAGATAAATGACCAGTTTAATCAAACGTTTGTTATCTCCAAATATCTGACCATTTGGTATCTTAAATTTAAAATATTCAGATGTTTAATAGAACTTATTGTGTAACCTAACATTGGTATAGCCAAATACATGAAAGAGCTTTCTAAAGTTCCTGGAGTGAGACTCTCCAACATTAACACCGTTGAATAGACACTCCTAATGTACTACATTTGCAAAGTTTCTCAAGCCTGCTCGTCTACACTGATTTCATTTCTAAAAGAAAAACTTTGAGAGTCCCAATGAAAATTACTGCTGGGTTAACTTAACAACAAAAGATGTGATGAGACATTCTCCTCAACAGTATTACAGTTAAGCCTGGACTTAACTACCAGTTAAATAGCTAAGGTCTCCTTACATATTAGATAGTTAAACTATGAATTAGAGACAATACTATTTTAAAAACTAGTACACAGTAAAGAAGCCTGTGCTTTACCTGTAGGTTAAATCCAGTTTAGACCATTTGAGAGTCCGAGGGAAAACATTGTATTCCCCGACGTCAGGGACCCCGCATCTTGGTTTTCTCATGACATCTAAGGTGTCATCGTCAAGCTTGCCAGTCACCTTCAAGCCGAAAAAAGACTGCATCTGTCGGAGCCTGTCACCCATGGAGCTCGCTGCGGCTTTCTTAAGGATTCCAGCGGGATTCAGAGGATTGTAATAGGATTTCAAGTAGCGCTAGAAAAGACACCAAAATCACCTGCTTTTAAACGAGAAGGGCATTTAGGGAATGTGCCACATCATTGGGATCCGCAAGACCTTGTACCTCTGCAAACTGGAGGTCTTCCTCAGACAAGTTGTCCGAATCGTCCTCATTGGGCAGGGGCAGGGACCAGCACCGAGTCCAGCTCAGGGAGAGCAGGGCGGCCAGGACACCGGGATGCATCTCGATGGTTGTGCCCGGGGGCTGCTGCCTCTCCCTGGACCAATAGCTCGGCTTTTATAGGCCTCGATAGTGAGTCATCACTATGGATACGCTTCAACTTCCTACTCGGCTGGAGGTAAACATGCTTACGTGGTGACTTTTTTTTTCTCCCAAGGAGTGTTGGTTTGTGGTAGACCTTGTGGGAAACATAAAATGAGGGCATCGCCAGTTTCATCAGTTTCAAAAAAAACCCAATCTGGCAAAATAAGTGGCCTCAGCATATTTATGGATCCTGTGGGAAGCAGCAGAGAATAAGAAAATTTTCGCTTCACTTGGCACATTTTTTCCCCCTGTAGGGAAAAAGCTACTTTTATTTCTTCCAGTAATAAGAACATCAGTATGGAGTACTTGCTCCCATAAAGAGAAACCTAGTTCTGCTAAAAACTTCCAGGATGTTTATTAACTGGATGCTTTCTGTCTAAAGCAACCATAGAAGGAAATAGTGTGTCTGTCTGAGGGCCATGGAATTGGACTAGAACCAAGCTTGGTGGCTCTGAGGCACTACAGCACATCCACAGGATTGAGTTCCTAGGTCGGAAGTAAACAGAACTGTTTTGACCTTTGAACTAATAGGAAGTCCTGCGCAAATTCCCTGTGGGTTCGGGATGAAGTAGAAGAATTCTATAGGAATCCAAAATCTCCAATGGCTAACACATTCAGAGAAGCCAATATATGCTGGGCTTAAAAGGCATTTCTTCAGTTAATCCTTACTACAGCCCTAAAGGAGATACTTTTATAAGACCTTTTCCATTTTATAGATGAATATTCATAGAGAACATAAAACTTAAGGTCATATATTTTTAAAAAATAGCAGAACCACGACTTGAACGTAGGCCCGTTGACTCAACATTCCATATTCTTACCCACCATCCAACATGGCCACTATCCCACGCCATCCTCAGAGAGTTTCTCAAAAACAGAGCTGCTTGGTCTCACACCTCTGGGAATGCCCAGGAAAACAAGGATTCTAGGTAGACACATTCCAATTCCAAGTTTCTCAATTTTTATTTTTATGTTCGAACAATAGAAGTACCCTTGGTCCAAGAACTCAGGAAAATAGTCCAAGGGGTTTCTACTCTATTATTCCTTTTAGAACTTCATACCTCTAATGCCATGAAATCAGAATGTTGTCTTTGGCTCCCTGCAGCTATAAATGGGTAGAGCAATATTATAGGCCACGATCTTCAGGTGTATTGGACTTTTTATAAAAAAATGACGTACAATACAAATGATGGAAGTGATTAAGAGTCTGAAAGAAAATTAAGTACAATTAGCCTGTTTGATTTTTTTGGGGGGGATCAGGAACATATCAAGATAAAGAGGAGTTTAATAGAGATTTAGGATGGAAGGAGAGGGGGTATCCCAACATGTGGGTAAGATGTTATAATATAGATTACTGAGTACCAAAAACAAAACAAAACAAAACAGAAAAGACTATGAAATGTAAGCAGTCATTTGAGAGAAATTTATTATACTTTTATCCAAAGTAACAACTATGCCCATAATACATATCATTTACCATGAATTCAAGATTACGTTTAGGCTCAATCAACAATGCAGAGCAATAATTTATGTAAGCCTCTTCCACAGATAATATTTAATTTTGAAATTAAGTGAAAAATTATCCAGAAGTTTGATTCAACTACGTATGTTTATAGGAAATTAGTTCATTGAGAAGCATTTTTTCTTCTACAGTCACTTTTATTGATACATATTCATAAAGCATACAATTCATCCAAAGTGAACAACCAGTGGTATTTGGTATAATCATGTAGTTGTGCATGCATCACTACAATCATTATTAGAGCATTTTCATTATCTCAATAATAACAATAAACAAAAACAAATATACAAGCAAGAAAATTCTTCACTTCTCAATCTCTCTGGAAATGCATTTCTTTTTTACAAATAAATCTTGATTATCTTTTATTTATTTATTTATTTTCAGGAGGTACCAGGGATTGATCTGGGAACTCATACATGGGAGGCAGGTGCTCAACCATTGAACTATATCCGCTCCCCTTGATCATCTTTTAAAATCTCAGATAATAAACAAGAAGTCCTTGAAGAAGCTTAAAAATAAATATCACTTTACTCAGTGTTTGAACGAGGAGGGGCAAGAGTCAAATAGGCTAACTGTACTTATAGATTTTCATATAGTTATAGAAAAGTTACCATTTTAGAAGTGGTCTTTTAAATGATCAAATCAAAGAATATGGTTGAGTATCAACCATGCAGGACATGGTGCTAGTTGCTCTGGGGACAGAAAAAAGGATGAGACGTGAACCTCTTCCTTAGGACAATTAAAAATACTTTAATGAGAAATGAAAATAAATACCACTGCTTTTTTCAACTTTAAAAGCCATGCTTATCAAAGAGCCCTAGTATTTTATTTGTTTCTCATTCCATTTAAGGACATAGACAGTGCGAAAGGAAAAAACAGAATAGTCATTCAGAACATGTGCCTACATAGTCTGTAATTTTCTTAGTAAGGATAAATAAAAATTCCATGGAAGAGTAAAACAGACATTGGTTCCTTAAGCAAATAATCCGACTGCTGATCTCTCGGCTGATCACGGTGACCAGGGCGTGCCCGACATCCTAATGTGCTGGCAAACTGCTTGTCAACACAAGTCCTTGTCTCAGGCTGTTAACTGTGAAAATGAAAACCTGGCCTTCTGGTTTCCACTGGTAAGATGGTTTGTGGTTTCAGATGTCACCTTTAACACAATGGGGCTGAGGTGGTTTTAAATGATTCTGACAAGTCTATTGAATCATGGGAAAAATGAAAACCTGTAGAATGAGCCAACAGAACTGTTGGGACTGAATTAGGAATGTGTGTCTCCTGCTGATTCAGACATAGGCAATACGGGGCTTTTGAAAACACGTGTCATCGTCAGTTCCTAAGTTCACAACATCACCCAAGTGAGAAGCAACACGCTCGTGAAGAGCCGTTTAGAAAAGGACGGGGAGGTCCCAGGTTAGACGTGGCACAAACAGTGGACCCTTCGAGTTGGGCTGGAATAATTAAAATTCTGGAAATCAAAGAACCTTTAAATCTGGATTTGGGCTTCATGTAGAGTTGAGGCAGGTTAGCACAGGAATTGAGGGAAGGCGGCTGGTGGAACGAGCCACGAGCATCACAGCTGAGAGCCTGACTGGAAACCCCTGACCGGAGGCCGCTGTTTGAGCCGTAGCCCTTATACCTGAAAAGCCCACCAAGACCCTGGCCACTGGCTGAGACCCTGACCACTGAGTCTAGTTTGAAACTCCTGGACTCTAAAGAAGCCCCGATAACTCCGAACAGAAAGGCACCCCCACTGGCCCCCTGAGAGCTAACCAATCAGGACAGCAAATAGCTGAGACCCCTCCTCAGTGTGGGAGGAGGAGAGGCCTTGAAAAGGCCTGCCCTGGGGGGCCCACACACGGTTTCACCCTGCAGCACTCCCAGACTCAAATCTAGAGCATGTACTCTTGCTTTTTCTCCATTCTCAATAAACTCTTTACTTGCTTGCCTACCCTATGGCATGTCCTTAAATCCTTTTATGCGAGGAATCTTCATTATTAATGTTGTCAAGGACCCTCAGTATTACCTTTATTGTTCTAAAACATCCGTGATTATAATTTGTACGATTGAACAAAACAATGATTTTGTAAACACTCTGTAATGGCGGTTGTTGTAGCTTCTCTTTCTTTGTCTATACCTCTATGAAACTGTCCTTACATGCTCTTAAGAAAAAGGAGAACTAAACTTCAGTTTAATCACTTAATCATGTTTACACAGTGGACTAAAGCGTAAGAATGCCCCACCTCGCCTATTTAAAATAAATCGTGGCATAATCCACAGTCTGGTACACAGCCCAGAGGGATTCATTTCAGTGCTGAAGGTATGGCCCCATGCGGTCAGGGCAGGCCTTAATCCTATTGCTGGAGTCCTTTATAAGCAGAATGAAATTCAGACAGAGAGGAAAAAGGCATGGAAGCAAGAAGCTAAAATTCAAGGGCACCGGGAAAAGAAGAGAGAGACCAGGAGAGGCCACCTGGGCAGTGCCACATGACGGAGGAGCCAAGGATCAAAGATCGCTGGCAGGCAGCCCTACAATTCACTGGCAGACAGCCCCACAATTCCAGCCTTCCAGAAGAAAGTGCTACCTTGAGGACACCTTGATTTGGACTTCCTCTTAACCTCAAAACCATGAGCTAATAAATTACCATTGTTTAAACCAAGCCATTGCATGGTATTTGCTTGAGCAGCCAAGGAAACTAAAACAAGGAGGGAGAACTCCCTGACTCATTCTATGAGGCCAACATGACCCTCAAACCAAAGCCAGATAAAGATATTATACAACAAGAAGCCATGGCTAGGCTCGGATCCATCTCATCCTCCTGCCACTGAGGATGAGGGCCCCAAGTAAGCCTTTTAAATAAATGCTCATTACTCGACAAGAAAAAAAAAAGATACAAGAAAAGAAAATTACAGACCAATATCCCTTATGAATATAGATGCAAAAATTCTCAATAAAATACCAGCAAACCAAATCCAACATCATATAAAAAGAATTATACAACATGATCAAGTGGGATTTATCCCTGATATGCAAGGTTGTTTCAACACAAGGAAATTAATGAACATAACACACCATATTAACAGAATGAAGGAAAAAAATACATAATCATCTCAATTGATGCAGAAAAGGCATTTGATAAAATCTGGCACCCTTCCTGAGAATGACACTTAGAAAACTAGGAACAGAAAGAAACATCATCATGTGATAAAGGGCATATATGAGAAACCCACCACTAACATTATATTCAATGGTGAAAGACCAAAAACTTCCCAAGATTAGGAACAAGACAAGGATGCCCACTATCACCACTGTTATTCAACATTATACTACAAGTTCTAGGTAGAGCAATTAGGCAAAAGAAAAAAATGAAAGGTTTCCAAATTGGCAAGGAAGATGTGAAACTTTCCCTATTTACAAATGACTTGGTCCTACATACAGAAAACCTGAAAAGTCCACAAGAAACCTACCAGAACTAATAAATGAAACGTGGCAGGGTACAAGATAAATAAATAAAAATCAGTAATATTTCTACTATGCTAGTAAAGAGCAATTGGAAGAAGAAATCAAGAAAACAATATTCATTTACAATAACAACTAAAGAACTCAAATATCTAGGAATAAACTTAACCAAAGACGTAAAGGACTTATACACAGAAAACTACAAAACATTGCTAAAAGAAATCAAAGACCTAAATAAATAAGACATTCCATGTTCATGGATTGGAAGACTAAATATTGTTAAGATGCCAATTCCATCCAAAACAATTTACAGATTCAATGTTATACTAATCAAAATTCCAATAGCCTTCTTTGCAGAAATCAAAAAGCTGATCATCAAATTTGTATGGAAGAGTAAGGAGCCCCAAATAGCCAAAGCCATCTTGAGAAAAAAGAATGAAATGGGGGACTCAAGTGTTCCAGTTTTACAACTTATTACAAAGCCACAGTAATCAAAAGAACATGATAAAAGCACAAGGACAAACTTGGTGACCAATGGAATTGAATTGAGAGCTCATAATCAACCCTCATATTTATAGCCAAATGATTTTTGACAAGGGAGTAAAGACCACTCATTTGGGAAAGAACAGTCTTTTCAATAAATGGTGCTAGGAAAACTGTCCATATGCAAAAGAACAATGGTGGATCCTTTTCTCACAATATTACAAAAACCAACTCAAAATACATCAATAAACCTAAGAATAAGAACCAGAAACATAAAACTCCTAAAAGAAAACACAGGGAAGCATCTTCAGTACCTTATGCTAAACAATGGTTTATTAGATTTTATGCTAAAAGCATGAGCAACAAAAGAAAGTATCAAAATTTAAAACTTTTGTGCACCAAAAGGCTCTTTCATGAAAGTAAAAAAACAGCCTATGCAATAGGAGAAAATATTTGGAACTCACACACCTGATAAGGTTAAAATGTCCAGAATGTTATAAGAAATCCTACAACTCAATAACAAAATGGGCAAAAGACTCAAATAGAATTTTCCCCAAAGAAGATATTCAAATGGTCAAAAAAACAACAAAAACACATGAAAAGATGGTCAACATCATTAGCCACTAGGGTAATGCAAGTTAAAACCATGAGATACCATTTCACACGCCCTAGAATGGCTACTATTTAAAAAAAAGAAAACAACAAGAGTTGGAGAGGATGTCGAGAAATAGGCACACTCATTCACTGCTGGCGGGAATGTAAGACGATGTATCTACTGTTGAAGACAGTTTGACAATTCCTCAGAAATTTAAGTATAGAATTAGCATAGGATGCACATACCCAATAGAACTGGAAGTCGGGACTCAAACAGATATTTGCATACCAATGTTCATGGCATCACGCACAATTGCCAAAAGCTGGAAGCAAGCCAGGTGTCCATCAGCTGATGACTGCATCAGCAGCATGCATTCCTCTTCAACTACG
Organism: Dasypus novemcinctus; assembly: GCF_030445035.2. Taxonomy (NCBI): domain Eukaryota; kingdom Metazoa; phylum Chordata; class Mammalia; order Cingulata; family Dasypodidae; genus Dasypus; species Dasypus novemcinctus. Next base: position 8,939,994 of record NC_080699.1, read on the forward strand.
GAAAGGAATGACGCCCTGATGCCTCCGTCAGCATAGACGAACCTGGAAGACATCATGCTGAGTGAACTAAACCACCCACAGAAGGCCAAATATTGTATGATCTCACTGACACAAATAATTAGAATAAGCAAGCACAGAGGCAGAAACTAGATACAGGGCGCCAGGGGCCGGGGCGAGTAGGGAACAGGGAGTGAAGGCTTAAATTGTACAGAATTACTATTTGGGTTGATGGAAAAGGTTTGGTAATGGATGGTGGTGACTGTAGCACAACCTTGTGAATGTAATTAACAGCACCAAAATAAACTTAAATGTGGTTAAAAGAGGAAATTTTAGGTTGTACATATGTTTTCAGAATAAAAAATCATAGGCCTGTACAACACAGTGAATCCTATTGTAAACCATGAACTATAGCTAATAGTACAATGACAGAAATGTTTTTCATGAGTTGGAACAAGTATACCATACCAATGCAGGGTGGTACATGGGAATTTCTTTATTTTATGCATGGTTTTTCTGTAAGCCTACAACTTCTCTAATTTGAAAAAAAAAACTCATTCTATAGCTCCATAAATTGTTATTAATTATGCCATTCACTAAATTGTACTAAATGTTACAAACAAGGCTGTTACATTCACTCCCCATTCCTTCATTGACTCATTAATTCGGCATTGGGTACTGCTCTTGTTTCTGGGGATAAAGCCGTAACCAAGGCAGACAAAAATCCCTTCTCCTGAAGAGCGGAGGCTCTAGCGTGGGGCAGGACGAGCTCCTCTTTTATTCCACCTACCACCGCTGGGTTGTGGCTCTCCTCTGGAGCACTGTCTCCCCCGCCCCCCTCCCCATTGTTTCTGAACTATAACCTTGTCTGTCTCAACTTCCCTAGAGCCCCGTCAACCGTGACACACAGTAAAGGAGGCCTTGCTCTTCTTGAGAATGTGTAATCCCTGAAGGATGCCAAGCCCCCAGGCCGGAAGCGCCCTGCGTCTCATGATGCAACTCCAGCCAGGGCAGCTGACCTGGAGGCGGCGTCTGGGCTGAAGACCCTCTCCGCAGTCAGGGACCCTGCGCCGGGCACTGACCCATGGGAACAGGCCTGCGACGGCGGCCGAGGACCCTTGCTTTCTGACAGGGGTCACTGGGACCGGTCGCCTCTGAACAAGAATGGGGGCTCATTCAGGGGGTCTTGGTAAGCCGTGCAGTCTGGATGGGAAGATCAGACTGAGAGGAATGGATAAGCGAGGACTTTTCTTCGGGGAACTGGAGACTCATGCCAGAAAAATCTAATTTTAACAAAGCAAGATCACATCATTAGATCATATCAGTCCAAGATGAGACACCACCCCAAAGCCCTGCCACAGGGAGAAATAAATTTAATTCTCTACAGTCTCTTGAAATGCGCATAAAAATGCCATAGGAAAAGAATGTTGACAGTAGTAAGGGGAGGGGCCTGTTGGGGTTTAGGCTTGACAATGGGGCCTGGTTAACAGTCAATGAATAATATAGACCTGGGTTCCCTTACGGTTAGAGTGGCATTCATTCATTCACCCAGTGAATATGTATTAAGAGCCAAGCGAATGCCTGTAACTGTTCCAGGCACTAGGGATACCACAGAGAGTAAAACACGTCGAAATCCTGGTCCTCGGCGGGGGAGCCAATGCCTAACCGGGGCAGGCTTTCTTTTCAGGGTGATGGGGAAATTCTGGTAATGGATAGTGGTGAAAGTTGCACAACATTGTGAATGTGGTTAATGCCACTGAAGGGTATGCTAGGAAGTGGTTGAGGTGAGAAAGTTTGTGTTGCATAAATGTTTTCACAATTTAAGGAAAAAGAGCAACTAATGAGACAATGATAATTAAATGCAATACATGATCCTGGACTGGATATAATAACAGAGGTGAAAATGACCAAAAGCACATTATTGGAATATATGGGGGGGGAAATGGAGTTGTGTTTTGTTGCTATCATTTGTTTTGTTTTGTTTTGAAGTATTGGGGACTGGGGATTGAACCCAGGACCTCATATGCGGGAAGCTGGCTCTCAACCACTGAGCCACATGGGCTCCCCTGAGTTGGTTTTTTGTTTGTTTGCTTGTTGTTTGTTTGGTTTTGTTTTGTTTTTAGGAGCCACTTGGGGCCTCCCATGTGGGAGGCAGGCACTCAACCACTTGCGCCACATCTGCTCCCCAAATGGAGTTTTATATCAATGTTAAGGTTTTTGAACTTGATAACTGTTCTAAAGGCAGTTACATAAGCAAATACCCTTGTTTTTAAGAAACGGTCATGGAAGAGTTATTTGTTCAAGGAGCATGATGTATACAACCTACTCTCAAATGTTTAGAAAATAGAGATAGGTGGATGGTGGATAGGTGGATAAACAGATAGATGGATGGTGGATGATGGATAGATGGATAGGTAAATAGGTTGATACAGCAAGAGTGGCAGAATGTTAAAATTGGTGGATCTGGGTCCCCGGGGTGTATGTTGGCGTTCTCTGCATGGGTTTGTATTATCTTTGTAATTGTTCCGTAAGTTTGAAATTATTTAAAGTAGATAAGGGAAAAAAATCCTGGTGCTCATGGAGCTATCATTCTAGTAGTGAGATATAAATAGTAATCTGAGAAATGCACACGGTTTTCCCAAGGAGTAAAATAGAGCAGGGAAGTGAGCTAGGGCGCAGCTGTGGGGAGGGCAGGTTGAGGTTGCGATGTGTATAAGGTGGCCAGGGAAACAGGGAAAGCCTCCCCAGGAAAGTGGCGCTTGAGGAAAGAGCTAAGGGGAGTGCGGCGCGGGGAGGGGCGGTGGGCGCGCAGCCACGTGGTGGAGCAGGATCGCAGGGCAGCGAGCGGGAGCTGCTAGGCCAGGCCCTGCGCTTAGACTCCAGGAAGCAGACAGTGAGGGGGGGGGGGCTCGAGCAGAGTGAGAAGGTAACAAATCGCAAATATACGAAAGGGGTCAGTCCGCGTACCTAACCTCAAAGCTTCTGAGGCCTAAGTGACAACCACTGAAGGGCACTTTGCACAGTGCCTGGCCTGTAGTGAGCCCCTGGTGTATTTCATTAGTTCACAGTAACTAGTCTGCATAGAAAGCACCCAGCGACGGGTCACTGTTGTTACAGACACTGGTCGAGGCCCAACGGATGAGGGGTGAGCAGGACCGACAAACCGCGCACATTCCGGCAGGAGGAGAAATCAGACTTCGAGAAAAGGTGATTTTGGATAGTGACAAATGCTAAGACTATCAAGTCAATAATGCAATAGAATGATTGAGCTCGTCTGTGGGGATGGACCCTTTCAATTAGATGGTATAAAGTGCCTGGCACATTGTAAAAGCTCAACAGATGTAATAGAATTAGCTATTATTATTGCTTATACTATTATCTGAAGCATGTGGCAAATAGTAAATGTTTAATGTATGGAAGCTACAAAGATGAAATTCTGAACCGATAATAATGCAATTGTTCCAGTATTTATTTGGGCATTATGAAAACAATGCTGCGTCTAAAGCAAGAGACACACATGAGGGAAATTAAAATCAGAGGCTTCAGGCAGTTTTAAAGAATCTAGCAACCTTTACATAAAATTATAAACAGGCCATTTATAGTCCTTTTTTCCGACAAAGCCTTTTGGCAAAACTTCACATCAGTATTAGTCTGTCTTTGATACACACACACACACACACACATTGGCCTACTCCACAACATTTGCCCAAATTAGGGAAGTTTCTACAGCAAGCCTTTCTTTTTTTTTTCTTTTTTTTTTAATTTTTTAATTTTTAATTTATTTCTCTCCCCTTTCCCCTCCTCCTCCAGTTGTCTGCTCTCTGTGTCCATTCGTTGTGAGTTCTTCTGTGACCACTTCTGTCCTTATCAGTGGCACCGAGACTGTGTTTCTTTTTGTTGTGTCATCTTGCTGTGTCAGCTCTCCATGTGGGTGGCGCCATTCCTGGGCAGGCTGCACTTTCTTTCGCGCTAGGCCGCTCTCCTTGCGGGGCACACTCCTTGCGCGTGGGGCTCCCCTACATGGGGGACACCCCTGCATGGCAGGGCACTCCCTGCGCGCATCAGCACTGTGCATGGGCCAGCTCCACGCGGGTCAAGGAGGCCCAGGGTTTGAACTGCAGACCTCCCATGTGGTAGACGGATGCCCTAACCACTGGGCCAAGTCCGCTTCCCCAGCAAGCCTTTCTAACGCTGACAGGGTTATCATGAGGGATATATTTTCTATGCCAGCTCAGGGTCAACGTGACAGATTCTTTTTCTAATAACAAAAAGTATAGAGGTCGTAGCTAGATATCTAATACCTACATTGCCCAAACTCAGGATAATATTTAGTCAAAATGTCAGTGAAGTGTAGGAATATAATAGAAAGCAGCAAAACGTGAAATAAAGATCATTGTTGTAGATCTGAATATAAGACAGTACATTTTGCTTTTGAATCCCTCTGAATTACTTTCACTGCACTGCAGTTTAAATGTTCAACGACTGGTAAACTAGGTTACACTTTCCTCAGTCCCTGTGGGAAGAAAACTGGGTCAAGCCAAACCCTACTGTGTTACCACACAATCCCTGTGGTGTTAGTTTAACCCCTGAGAACTCAAAATGCATTTTGGTTGATCCTGTTTTGTTGCCTTAATTGCCATTTGGGGATATGAGGTGGGAAACCCAATGCTTTGACCACTGTGTACATAAAGTTCACAAAGCAATTTTCTCCCGAATGGGGATTTCTGTCCCTTCGACTGATGTAGCTACTGGTGGGGGGCTGTGCATCCCTTCCTAGGTAATCTAAGCTGTGTGTCTCTGACGGCGCACGCTGCAGCCCTGCCCTTCGACTCTGGTCCTGGAAAAACAATTAAGCAATGTTGGCTCCACAAACTTTAAATATTCAGGAAGGATGCAAACCAAATGTGTTAAAAGCTTACCTGGAATGTGGGGGATATGTGTTAATTCAAGTTTACCTGAAGGAAATAACCTCTCTAACACTCAGATAGAACATTTAAAGAGACTAAGAAAAAGTCCTTTTGCATATAAGCACCGTTTAACTCCCTACTCTTATATCCTCTGTATAAAAAGGACCCAGAAATTCTATTCGGGGCTTGGGTTTTGGATAAAGAAGCTCCTGAGCCCAGCCCATCATAAATAAATTCGTTGTTTTTTTTTTCTTCCCAAAATTATTACTGAGTCCTGGCCTCTCCATACGCAGTGATTGGACCTCTCGCGTCTGCAACACGACCACTTTTCCACTTTCGTGATTACGCCAATTCTAACGGCTCCCTCCTGAGATAGGGCGATTCCCCTTTACCCCTGGAATCATTTGTCCAGTGTTCATTATTATCAAGGACAGCATCACCTCGGAGCACACCAAGCAATCAGTAAGTTCATAAAGTCTCAGAATGAATTAGCCACTCCCTCCAATTTGATTGTCTTTCAGTAAAACTAAATTTTAGCACAGAAACATTTTGCCAACATTTTGCTGAGTAAGATTTATGGAAACCATGTAAAATATTTGAAAGTCTGTATTAGTAGCCTTTAAATCAATGAGGTTTTACTTTAAAACACATTTGCTAGTAGAGAAACACCTTTCTGATATACTGAAAGCAAAAATTTTTCTTATTCATCTTTATATCTCCAGAGTTTAGACTCAAGCCTAGCGCACATTAAGCACTCAATCAAAATGTGTAGACTAGTTGAACAAATAAATAAAATGAATGACTACAAATAAAGAAGAGACTTGAAGCAATTGTCTATAGATTTCTTAGTGGAACTATTTAATATAATAATTCTTCCCTTTACTTAAATTGGTAATTTAGAATCTCACTTGAGAAAGCATCAGCTCTACTCAATGGACCAATATTTGTTATTTATTTGTGAACTTTCCAAATTTGCAGGAAAATGATTTGTTGTACCAGACTACCACTATTAAGAGACAACAACTGTTTCTAGCTTCTCCTTAAAAATAAATTCTCATTGAAAATTATTATACAAGGGAAAAAATGAAGCATTAGCTTACTATCATATTTTCTAATTTTAAAAAATTTATTTTTGGGGAGCGGAGGTAGTCCAAGTGGTTGGACACCTGCTTGCCACATATGAGGTCCCAGGTTTGATCCCCAGTAACTCCTAAGAATAAACAAACAAAATAACCAATTCTCACTGGGAAGGAGATGAGATCAGTCATTGAGCGACTGCTTCCCATGCACAAGGTCATGGGTTTGTTCTCTCTCTCTCTCTCTCCATATATATATATATATATTTCCCGCCCCCCCCCCCCCAAGATAACTTAAGCCACCTAGAAAAGATTTACTAACTCAGGACTTCAAGTAACAGAGATAAGGATTGGTTTGGTGTGCACAAGAATACGATTTGGGGATTAGATAGACTTTTAGGCCTGAAAAGGACCTCTGAGATCATCGAGCTCAATCTCTTTTTATTACAGATGGAAAGCAGTTTCAAAGACATTGAGAAACTTCCTTAAAACCACATGAATAGAACTGGTGCTGGGGACAGAGTCTCATCCTCCTGTCTGGGACAGTCCAGGATACTGAGCATGACTCCAAACTCCCTAACACGTGAATATACAATCTGCAAAAGCAATCCTTCCAGATAGCAAAATTACACATTTTACATGCTAACAATGCTATTTCATTTTTAATTTTCAGGAGAAATTACATTTTCTTTACTTTCTGTAGTGTTTTCTTTCCTACTTAAGAATACCTTATTTTAATGATTTAATCTGATAATTTATATTAGAATGATTATACGTATTTTATAAATGTTTATAAATTTGATATTCTAAAGTATGTTTATGAAGTTTGTGTTCGAAATGTATTAAGCATTTAGTTTCAATGATTTTCTTAATTTATAAATTCTACCTACTTTAGGTATGTTGAAAAAACTGAAAATAACAAAATACAGTAATAAACATAGAATTCTATGAATTTCATGAAATAATTATTGAAGACCAGTATTGTCATTTCAGAAATTTGAGGAACCTTCCTTAAGATCACACAAGGCCTTTTGCTTTGTCTCCAAAGTAACTAAGAAAACTTCTGGTCTTGGTTATATTTCTCAAATAGGTGTCTCTCAGTGGAAGAGAATGCACACATTGTTAGATATGATCATCCCCTCTCCCCAGCAGTTGTGCTTCTCTGTCCAAATCAACCTTGGAGCACCAACCTGGCATTTTCTGGTGACTAGGCCTGGTCTATGTTGAATTGCCATTATCTGAGAAAGATTTAGGGTACAGGACGCTAGAGCAGTAGAGAGACGATTAGAAGGTAAATGGTAGAACCCTAACTAAGTTTTGTAACTACCCTCCCATCCCAGATGGTGTAACCTAGACTATCTGCTATAAGGAGTATTGATCTGCTCTTTGCTCTGCAATTTAAATGCAGTTGCTTTCTTTAGCGTACACAAATTTAAGTCTCAGAAATGTAAGCACAACAAGATATGATACAAGTCACATCCTGATCAGAATTTAATTAGGAGACTTCAGAGATTTGTTTTGTCTTAAGAGAGTTCTCTGTGAATCTAAACTCCTTGTAATTCATAATCATCTTTCTGTGGGTTACATATTATTTGAAATTATTTACTTTTTTAATTAGTATTTTTTAATTTATGGAGTCAGTACTCAGAAATTTCTTGGCTGATAGATTAAACAGAAAGATTATGTAGACCTAAATTCCCTTTAAAATTAAGTAGCCTTATTTAAATAAAACATTAATAATATAAATATTATTATTATACTTTCAACATTGGCATATACTATTGAAAGAAGCTATTTACAATTCTTTGTCAATTGATACAATTTTGAGGAGCAAGTAGTTACTAAGTAATGTGAGTCATGTTCTCTGACTTCAATTCTTGATAATATTTGAGGCTTATATCAAATGAAAATATAAATGATATGGAGAATTTATGAACCGTGCCCTTGGGAGAGGGAGGAGGGTGCTGCGTTCCTCTGGTAAAACCTTTGAAAATGATTTTGTACCTATGAATCATCACTGGATTTTCCACAACCACAAAAAAAGAGCACTGGAGATAAGTTTTAAAAATGGCTCTTTGTTTCCTCAAGTCAATTAAGGAAGATAAATCTTAGTTCAAAAATGCAAAATATTTTTAAAACAAAGTGGATAATTGTAAAAACTCATATTTCAAGCTATAAACAACAGTAGTATAATAGAGATACACTGTCTAGTTTCCTCAGTTTAACATGGTACATGAAAATTTTAACAATCAATGTACAATGGAAAGGAGAATTTCTTTTGGAGTTAGATGAGGCTGAGTTTAATCTTGATGGTGCCACTTAAAAGTTGTGTGACAGCAAAATTATCTAACTTCTCTGAGTTTCCTGACCCGTAAACTGGGATTGAAAGATTTCCCCCTTTCATATCAATGAGGATTAGAGATAATATAAGTAAAGAAATGGGTTCTCAATGATTAGTATTATCAATGTCAGTTATTGCTTTTGTTATTTATTACTATAAAGGTTAGTCAATATTTGTTGAGTATAAGTATGCATGAAGCATTGTACTTAAAGTTATAGGCACCATGCAAGGAATAGAAGATATGATCTTTTAGATGCAACACAAGAGAAAATATAAATGTCCAGAATCCTTTTCAGAAAGCAGCATTTCTTTCACCACACTCTAATCTAAGTCAACAGAAATAATCAAGACCCATGGTAGATCAGCTGGAGGTCTGTCAACTGGGAAACACTTCCTGGAGGCAAGCCATTTTGGTTTGGTGAGGGACTTGGACTGGCAGAGAACAGGGCAAAGAGCCTTCTGGCTAAATAAAGGAAATAGGTTATGTGGCAGATGCAGAGATGAGCTGTTTTTCCATTGAAAATCATATTCTTTCTTATTTGACACATTCAAGGAGTCTTCTCTTTGGCCTTTCTCTTCACTGGCCTTGAACCTTGGTTGCATAGGCAATAAAGTGCAACCTGAAAGAAGTCTGAAGGTGTGAAACCCATGGTTAACTACAAGTGCTGCTGGGATGCTAGCATATAGAGACCTACAAGTGTTGGCAGGCCATCTACTACCCAAAAAAAAAAAGCGGGGTGGACGAAGTCCCAACTTGGGGTATGAGTCACTGTTTTAACTTCCGAGGCTGCTCAAAGCAAACACCATGAAAAGTGTTGGGTTAAAAAATGGAAATTTATTCGCTCACAGGAAATATGTGAGGCCAGGAAAATGTCCAAATCAAGGCTTCATCAAGGCACTGGTTTCTTCCCAAAGACCTGCTGCCAGCGATCGTTGGGCCCTCTGTCATGTGGCAAAGCACATAGCAGCAGCTGCTGGTCTCCCCCTTCTCTTTTGGGTTTTGTTTTTAGTTTCTTGCTCCTACGGTTTTTTCTCTCTGTAGGAATTTCCTTCTTTTATAAAGGACTGCAGTAGTAGGTTTAAAACCGAACCTGATTAAAATGGGTTGCACCTTAGCTGAAGTAGCTTCATCTAAAGGCCCTACTTACAGTGGGTTTAAGACCACAGGAATGGATAAATTTAAGACCATGTTTTTCTGGGGTGCTTACAGCTTCGAACCATCACAGTCACCTATGGGGGCCAGTGTTACCCAAAAATTGACTTAGTGGTCACTATCTGGGTAGACTTGAAGGGATCCATGGAGTCCCCAGGGCCTGTAAACATATTTACAGTCATCTAGCCCGACCTCCTGGAGAACTGAAACTTCTTTTCTAATTCAATGGGAATTCTAGCTGCCCCAAGTCTTTCCGGTGATACTGCCTTCCCCCCCACCCCTGAGCCAGGCCCTAGCCTGGGCACGGCAGTGCTCACACCTCTTTTCTCCTCATGGGTGTCTCTGCCCCTGCTTACCTCTCTTCCGCCTGTGCCAGCTCCTGATTCCTGGGTTCTCCTCCCAGGATTCTGCCTGCTTATTACCTTCTTAGTTCTAGGTTTTACTCTATAGTGTCGTTTTCTCTCTCTACCACATTCATTTCTCTCTCTCTCTCTCTCTCTCTCTCCCTCCCCATTAGATATGCAAGAGAATCTGATTGCTTCAGTAAGATACTCTCCACTATAGACTTGCTCCTTCTATATGAAGTTTTCCAGAAAGCTCATCTCTTTGGCCACTAGTAAATCTTTAGCTAGATAACTCAAGGGACCTGTTAGGTGGCCAGGGTGAAGCTAGATCGGCCAATATAAAGTAAGGTAACCAATGTGCAAGGAGTCACTTCTGAACATGGGGCTATGGGCCTGGGATATACTTAGGGAAGCATTAACTGCCTTAGAATATTGTGGCTCCTTCACAGTTTCCACCAAGATTGGCTAAACCTCTTGTTCAAATATAAAAAATACTACAGGGTAGACAAAGAGGGAAAGGCAGAGTCAAAGCAACAATTCCCCAAAGAATATCACTTAAATCAGTCACTTTTCTATTAAGAGCTTTTCTGTTGGCTAATCTGTCCCTGTACAACTGTGCTGCATTGTACCCACTGATTCAAGAAGTTAAATGAGAAGAGTGATGGTAGTGATAGCCAACATCCATTTAGTTACTGGATTAAATAATCTTATTTAGTTCAGTAATACTATTTAACTAGATGTAGATGTTGTTGCTATTATCACCCTCTTCTTATACATGAGGAAACTGAAATTCAGAGAAGTTGGCACACAGGTAATACAGGGGCCAACCCATCCTAAATAGTTACTGGGGCAGAGTTTCTCAAAGCTTGGGCAGAAAAAAATCCATGTCAAAAGATGGAGGGCTCTCTCTATAAAAACAATCAACAACAAACCAGCCAGGAGAAAAACATGAGATGGAAACAAGCAAAAATAATTAAAGGTTCATCAAAATCCCCTTACAAGATCTAGAATATTTTTACTGAGTTAAATATTTCACTGTTTCTGTTTTGAAGAAAATGCATTGCATTGGGGAATTGGTTTAAAATAATATTTTTCTTTAGGTTACTGGAAGCCACAGAGATGCTACCAACTGAGAATGGCACAATTCTGCCCCATTTATGGCTTTTCTTCTTTTACATATACCACAACTTATAATTCTTACCATAGAGACATTGAGCAATGCTTTGGGTCTATGCTCCTCTGGTAGGAAACATGATGAAATTTGTGTACTTGCTGGGTTTCCCTGAACTCATAATTCCAGAACTCAGGAAGCTGATGGAAGAGAGGTGTAAACCACCCCGAGTTCACCTCTCTGACAGTCCATTCCCACCCCAGCCACCATGAAGTTACCTTTCTTGAGTTTTCTATATTTTTTGTTTTGTTTTGTTTTAAATCCAAAGGATAGGAATCCAATATAGCCACTGAACCGATCTCCTGACCTCATTCTAGTGATGGTGGGTCAATAAACAAACCACTCCTGGCCATTCTGACCCAGTTCCTGTTAGTGGTCACCTTTGTCTCCTCACTGGACAAAGCCACATGGAACCGCCCAGCCGCTGGGTGGGAAAGTCACCTAGCTGAAGAGTCAATATCCAAGCCATTAATCAGGAGATGAAACCTGGGTTTGGCAAGTCATTTCCAGGAGACTGAACGTGGGGGTGGCAAATTGATAGAACATTGCTCACTGCAAGTCTGAAAAGCTGAAAAACATCTGTAATCTTGCATGTCTCGGGGCTAGTCCATTCCATTATGAGAACAAATAAAGGCTAATGAGCAAAATATTATGACTCACATCCTGGCATCAACTTTAGACAACACCCCAGAGCTAATTAAGGAAAGAAAACTCAAAATAAATATCAAGACGATATCAAGGTATTTTTTGACTTGCTTTGAAAAGTTGGGCATATTCTTTTTTTTTTCAGCGTTCATATTAGCAGTGCATCATACAACAGAATGGGCTGAGTGGCGAGCTCAGTGCTTGTGTTCTGCCCTTTCTTGAACATGTGCTAGGGACAGACAAAGAGGTATTATTGTGCCCTTTCATTTCCTCTTTTCCCAGGTAAAGATTGTATGTCATTTTTTATCAGGTATCCTCTGGCATACCTTAAAGTATATACATGTGATTTCTTTAGACCAAAGAAGGGGTGCTTCTTACTCTTTTGCCACTGCCCATAATTCCTTATATACATATCAGATCAAACCATAAGAAATTGCCATTTTTTGAAGGTCAAACATGATTAACATTGATGGCTTAAAAGGTTCAACCTAATAATTGCCTGTATGTATATGCAGTATATAATGTATGTGTCTCAGACAGCATGTTATATAATTTCAGTTAATTTTACAATAATCCTATAAGATAGCCATCAATTTCCTCAAGTTATATATATAAAAACAAGAACTATGAAAATGCAATAAGATTTTATTTATAATAGTCATTTATGATAATAATGTATATGATAATAATGTATATTTATGTATAATATACTAAGAAAATATAAGAAGACCTTCCAGGATTCAAGTTTAGATTTCTTTCCCTGTGCCCATACTCTCTCATCTCCCATTACTGAGGCTATTTGATTAACTGAACTATCTTGACTTCAAAGTTACCTTGGGAAGAGACCAGCTGAGGGTTCACAAGGTTGCTGTCTTCTCTTTTCTCAGGGTATCCCAGCATGAAGCACTGCACAAAGGAATAAGTCAATACAGGGGGAGCTGATGTGGCTCAGTGGTTGCGCATCGGCTTTCCACATACAAAGTCCTGGGTTCAATCCCCAGCCCTGGTACCTCAAAATAAAAGTGTGTAGTTTATGGGTTAGTTGGGCCCTGAATCTCAGCAGAGTTGCAGCGTCTGCTCTCCAGCTCATTGGACTCACGCAGGACAACTAACAAGGAGATGATGATGGACAACGTCCATCCAAAGGAACAGAGAGAGTCTGCATCTGCTAGCAAGAGAGTCCCACCCACCTGCCCCATGGGATCTAAGCCCCCTCTCCATTAGAGGCAGAGTGGACATCACCATCCCAGAATCCTCAGGACTGGGGAATGAACGATGGACTAGAGTAGACCTACTATTATTCTACTATAGACTTGCTGTTATTCTAGCAATGGAAGAGCTTTTATCACTGATGTGGAGGTAGCGGCCACTGGAGGTTCTGAGGGTAGGGAGAGGGAAAAACAGGCAGGTGTAATATGTGGGCATTTTGGCGACATTGGAATTGTCCTGAATAATGTTGCAATGATGGATACAAGCCATTATATATTTTGTCATAATTTACAAAATTGTGTGTGACAGAGTGTAAACTATAATGTAAACTCTAATCCACAGTTAGTGGCAGTGCTCCAATAGGTGTTCATCAATTGTAACAAATGTGCCACACTCATGAAGGGTGTTGCTGATGTGGGAAAGTGTGGGAGGGGGAGGCAGTGGAGCATATGGAAATACCCTATACTTTTTATGTAACATTTATGTAATCTAAAGTATTTTTTAAAAATTTTAAAAATGTATTAAAAAAATCAGGATGGATGATGTCTGCTCATCCCGTTAGGGAACATTGGTGAATTTAATTTAAAGTATTTCTAAGACGGTGGTATGATTTCTACAAGAAACCTTGAGTAAATTCTCCAAGTTGTTTTTTGGCCCACGTTCAGGCAAAATCTTGCATTTATTTTGGAGGAATGCTAGTTTTCCCAGAAATTCAAAGGAAAAAAAAAAAATGTGCTTATAATACAGTTGAGCAAAGGTGTCCAAACACTGTGCAATCTAGTTCTCTCCTCTTCCAAATTATAGAGCGTGAGAAGTGGTTTGCTGGCTTTCCGGTTCCTTCTCTGGGTGTTTTGGGAAGAAAGACCACAGCAGTCTAGATTTACATGGTTGGGGATTCTTTTTTTCAGTAAATGCTTATGCAAATCTATCCTTTCCTGTTGGTCTTTGACTGGTTTGTTTTCAGCTCACATCCTTGGCTGAACTTAAGTTATTGGGGAAAAAAATGCTTTTGCACTAGGTCATGAGAACATTGTATTAAACCCTATTCACAGCTCACATTTGTACATTTTTAGTGACCGTGGTGGCTAGGAAGCTGGCTTTGGGCAAGCAATCTCAGCATCTTCAGGGTTCTCTGAGATGGAGAGAAGACATTAAGAAGTCAACCATAAAACAGAAGAGGAAACCAGCGTGAGGTCACCAGGAAAATATGTGTCAACTATCCAGTTCATTACCTTAAAGGGAAAGGTTGAGGAGAGGCATTTCCAGGGCAAGCCCCGCCCGCCAGAGAACTGCCCTGGGCCACCTGAGGGCTCTGCCCGCTGGGAGTCTGCGTGTATATCCTCAGGGGGTTGTGAAGTTCCCACGAGAATGTTTCATTTTGCGATTTCATTTTAATTATCACTGAAAAGCAAAAGCCTACCCTGGACTATTTGAATGACCACATTATAACCAAGAACTATGGTATGATTTCAGGCCCATGTTTGCAATTGCATTTACAAATCATTGACAATTGATGAGAAAAGAACAGAGGAGACCTGAACATGCCAACTAAAAACTAGCTGATGTGCTGAGGGCTGATGAAGGGAGGGTCTGCAGCGGGAGAATTACATCACACCCACCCACTGAAGGGGGCACCGTGATCTAGTCGCAGTAAAATTTCACTGATTGTCACAGTAATCTAATGTTAAGTCATTTAAAATTTGTTGGGTTTATACTTTTGAATGTATTTCTTTTGTAAATTTGCTTTGCTTTTATAGCTGTAAAAGAGCTGTAGGTTTACAGAGTGTGTACCTAGTGTTAATCTGAACAAATGTAAGAAACAATAAAAATAATTGAAGTCCTCATTAAGAATCCAAGATAATGTTTTTCTTTTAGAGGTGGTTGCATGTTGCTCAATTTTCAGAAACTGTGCTCAAAATTATATTGTTCTGGTAAGAACAAGAAAGTAGAGTGTCTCATCTGCCTGTAGGAATCTTATAAAGAATCTTGAACCATTAAAAAGAAATTTCTGATGGATCAAAACACAGAAAAGCCAGAAAAAGATACGATTGAAGATTTAGTCAGACCTCTTGAAAAGGAAGAATCTCTAAACCTAGCAGCAAAAGAAGAAATCATAATGGAAAAGGATAAGCAGGTTTGAATAAATAAAAGTGCAAAATAATTATACATATTCAAAAAAGACAAACTGAGGAAAAATATGAACAGCAAACAGAACAGAAAAGGGGATGATATGCTTATTTTAGAGAGCATATGTAAAATGATAACAGAAGCGTAAGACCTCAACGGATAAGTAAAAGACAAAAAGAAAAACTTTTTTGAGGAGGAAACGTGGCTGAAAAATAATTTTAAAAATTCAAATTTTTAACTGACATGCTATTTGCAAACATAACGCCGGCTGGAATGTGGTAAACCAGACTCTTGTACTAACGGCGCTAGGGTAAATTGCTAACAGCCTTTTGGAAAACACTATTCAAAGCACTACCAAGAACGTTTCTCAAAGTTAAGAATTGTATGGACCACTTTTAAAAGAAAGCAAACAAGCAAATATTTTATTCATTTATTCTCGCTCAGGAATTCTCTTCGAAAGGAAAAACGTAAATCTGGGGAAACCTAGATCCGTGTTTCCTGCAATGTTTTAGTATAATTGGAAGGGGGGAAAAGTTGTAAAACCCAAGTTGATTGTTGGCTATTCAGTCTTTTGTTATAACCTGCTACCTGCTTTCCACTGATTTCATTTTTCCCTCCCTTAAAAATTTTTCTTCGAACAATAGCCCAAGTAATGTTTTTTAAAACAAGAAGTCAAAGCATCTCAATCCCCAGCTAACAGCCTCCAGTTATTTCCCATCTCACCTGAAATAAACCCAACCCGCCCCCACACAGCAGCCCCACCTAACCCTGCCCCGCCTCCCTCTGCCCTGGTCTCGTGCCACCCCTCAGTCACAGGGTGTCCCTTCTGCTCATGACCTCACGACCAGGGACCTTTGCTGTTCTCCTCAAGATGCTGTTGCATTTCTCTGCCTGATTTCTCTTCCTGCGTTTCCTGCTGGCCTCTTATCACTGCAGCCTGGCCTCTGCCTCTAGCATTTGCTCAAAACTGCACTCTGGCAGCGACTGACATAAATGACGTTGGAATAAACACCCATCAGCATAAATATGCATAAGGACCTCTAATAATACCCTGAAAAACAACTTGCTAGAAGAATGACTGTATTTGATTGTCTCTGCCACACAAGCACTAGACATTGCCATCAAGTTGGCCATCTCCTTCCTTCCCCTTCAGCAGGTGTGACCGCTCTCCCAGGAGCAGATAGGCTTCTGGCCTTGGCCCTTCACCCTGTGCTCTCCCTGGTGACAGCACGAAGCCCAGGACTGCGCCAGCCACGGGAGGATTAGTGATTCGGGGAGTGGCCGGTATCAGCGTCCTCAGCACTGCTGAGGCATTGCAAGCAAGGTGACGGCAGCAGAGAAAGTGGCTAAGATTCTGTCGAGATGGCTAATCCAAAAGAACACAGAGGAGGGCAGCAGATGTGGCTCAAGCGATTGGCAGGTCCATGATTCAGTTCCCAGTGCCTTCTAAAGAAGACAGCAAGCTGGTGCAACAGGCAGGTGTGGCAAGCTGACGGTACAAGAGACACAAGAAGGAAAGCACAGTGAGAGATACAACAAAACAGGGAGTGGAGGTTCCCGGTGCCTCCTGAAGAGGACAAGCTGGACAGCGAGCTGGCATGATGGGCAGGCATGGTGAGCCGATGAGCAAGATGGTGCAGCAAGAGATACAAGAAGAAAAACACAGTGAGAGACATAACAAAGCATGGAACGGAGGTGACTCAAGCAAGTGGGCACCTCCCTCCCATATCAGAGGTCCCAGGTTCAGTTCCCTGTGCCTTTTATTTATTTTTTTTTAAGATTTATTTTTTATTTATTTCTCTCCCCTTCCCCACCCCCTCCCCCCCAGTTGTCTGCTCTCTGTGTCCATTCGCTGTGTGTTCTTCTGTGACCGCTTCTATTCTTAACAGCAGCACTAGGAATCTATGTTTCTTTTTGTTGCATATCTTGCTGTGTCACCTCTTTTGGTGTGCAGCACCACTCTTGGGCAGGCTGCACTTTCTTTCGCTCTGGGCAGCTCTCTTATGGGGCGCACCCCCTGCGCGTGGGGCTCCCCTACGCGGGGACACCCCTGCGTGGCACGGTACTCCTTGCGCACATCAGCACTGCGCATGGGCCAGCTGCACACGGGTCAAGGAGGCCCGGGGTTTGAACCGCAGACCTCCCATGTGGTAGGCGGACGCCCTATCCATTGGGCCAAGTCCGCTTCCCCCCTGTGCCTTTTAAAGAAACAAGGAAGACAGACAGACACAGCAAGTGCAAACAACAAGGCGGTGGGGAGAAATGAATAAATAAATGTGACAAAAAATAAAAGTAGACTTATCTCAAATTGCATGTGATACTCAGCCACATGGAAAAGACACAAAATAACGTGAGCAGGCTGGATCCCTAGACAGGTGGGAATCAGGTACTGGTAAGATTCAAAAACTAAGGTTAGGGAAGCGGACTTGGCCCAATGGATAGGGCGTCCATCTACCACATGGGAGGTCCGCAGTTCAAACCCCGGACCTCCTTGACCTGTGTGGAGCTGGCCCACGCGCAAGGAGTGTGCCCCTTAAGAAGAGCCGCCCAGCGTGAAAGAAAGTTCAGCCTGCCCAAGAATGGTGCCGCACACACGGAGAGCTGACACAACAAGATGACGCAACAAAAAGAAACACAGATCCCCAGTGCTGCTGATAAGGATACAAGCGGTCACAGAAGAACACACAGCGAATGGACAGAGAGAGCAGACAACCGGGGCGGGGTGGAGGGGTGGGGGGTGGAGAGAAATAAATAAATAAGTCTTTTTAAAAAACACAAAAACTAAGGTTAATGAGGCCTCTTACGTTCTCCCAAGTTGGCAAAACCTGGGACCTTCAGGACTGTGTGAGATCTGGTCTAATTCTCTGGTCCAGAGACCTCCACAGATCAGCTGTCAGCCGGGCCTCCCGGCATTCACCGCTTCGCCCAGAGACTGCTTCAGAGTAACTCTCTTTGGCTTATTAATGCTGATTAATGCTAAGAGCATACCAGAAATTGTACGAGGGATTGCTGGTGTCCTTTATGTTGAGCGGGACAATCCCTCTTTTCTCTACTTTAGGAGAGTCACATATGCTTAATTCAGTCCAGGAAACCCTGTTGAGCGCTGCCAGGCACTAGGCTCTGTGCTAGGTGTAAGGGACCCAAAGAGGAATGTGACATGTCTCAGCCCTAAAAGGTTATAAATAATGTAGAGAGGGCAAGGTTGAAGGACCCAGAAAAATAGCCTCTTCCTTCCCTGTCAGAATTCTGAACAAACTGAGAAATACAATTTTTAAAAAGTCAGAAATACCATACCCACTTTATTACTAATGAAGCCAGGGCGAAGGACAAGGCTCCATGTGAGGCCAAATGTGGACTGCAGGTTTCTCCCCTGCCTCCCCGACTGGACCCTGGGGCAGCCCCTCGGAGGTCATTGCCTCCCCTGTTGCGGGAAGAGGCTGCATCCTCTAGGTTCTTGGCTTCGTCTCATAAAAGAATTTAAGAACAAGCAGGTTTAATTAAGCCAGTGAAAAAGAGTTTACCGAGAAACAAGAGTAAAGTGTACACCCGAGACCTGGACACGGGCCCCCTCCAGGCAAGGGGGCAGCCTGGGGCGGGGTGGGGGGCCCTGATTAAAGCCCCCCTCCCCTTTCCCAGTGTTGGGGCGCAGCTGCGGCTATTCTGACTGGTTGCCTTTCCAGCCCCACCTGTTAGTTCTCAGGGCACAAGGACGAGGCCTTTCTGGTTTCGGGGCGCTCTGTGTGGCGTTATCGGGGCTTCCTCTTGACCCTGGAGGGGCCCAGGGTCTCAGCAGGGGCTTTCCGGCTTGGTTCTTAGGGGTGGCCTCCGGTTAGGGGGTTGGGGCGGGTCGCCTGGCCATGCTCTCTGCGGGGTCCCCGCTGTGACTCGCCATCCCTCTTTCCCTGTACTACCTGCCTCCCCCCTCATCCAAGTGGGGGGAATGAGAGAAGAGACCAAATACCCCATCTCAGGACCAGTGGTAAATTAACCCCACTCCGTTGAGGAACATGGGCCTGAGGCTGTCATCAGCCAGGTGGTTTCTCCACGAAGCGAGAAGGGAGGGGCAAGGGGCTGGCAATGCTGGGGGGAAATCCTTCCCCAGGGAAACCGGGAGTGGAAAAGAGGCATTTGCTCCTAACGGGGTGTATACACCCTGTGACACCTGGTGTGAACGACACCCTTTGGGGACCCAAAAGAGGAAGGCATTCATGCTATCTAGAGGGAGCAGTAGGATGTTTAGTGCAGGTCGCTTTTAATTGGGGTTTAACAGACGAGTAGATTTGGACAGGTCTAATTGGGGGGCATCACGGGGAGGGGGTGGATGCAAGGCACAGGCAACTGTACGGCAGGTACAAAGGTGAGCCGGCAGTGTGCGCGGGTCGTTTTATGTGACCAATCTCGCGGGGAGGGTTTTTAGCTTGGTTTAGAAAGCAAACACCTTTCAGCTTTAGAATTATCAAGAAACATGCAAATGTGCTTCATCCTGGCTCAGGATGGGGTAAAGACTGGAGGACTCAGTCAGGGGTACGAGTGTCAGGAACGGGGCAGGGATAGCCACTGTGCAGTTCACTTGGTGATTAAAAAAGCCAGCACTTGGAATTATGACATAACCATTTTGAAAACAGATTTGTCAAAATGTCTCTCACATCCCAGAACACCCTGTTTCCTATGCGGAGTCATTTGGAGGGCACGAGGTAGAAGATGGAGCTGAGGGGGGAAAAGCAGCTTTTTTTGAAGGACTTAGAGTAAAATTTAAGTGATTTTGTACTTTGTTCAAAAGAAAATGGGGGAAAGATAAAGTGTTTGAATAATCAAGGAGACCAATATGTAAACAGACCATTTCTACCTAAGTAAATGGAGGCAGAGGGCTCTGTGATTAGAGTCGTGCTTCAGAAATCTGCCTCTGGCGACTTTGTGAGCACTGGCTGGAGACGGAACAGCAACTGGAGGACCCCCGTTCAAAAGCAGGGTGTTTTTTTTGTCTTTATTTTTTTAATGTTACATTCAAAAAATATGAGGCCCCATATACCCCCCACCCCCCTCACCCCACTCCTCCCCCCATAACAACAACCTCCTCCATCATCATGAGACATTCATTGCACTTGGTGAATACATCTCTGAGCACCGCTGCACCTCATGGTCAATGGTCCACACCATAGCCCACACTCTCCCACAGTCCACCCAGTGGGCCATGGGAGGACATACAATGTCTGGTAACTGTCCCTGCAGCACCACCCAGGACAACTCCAACCCCTGAAAATGCCCCCACATCACATCTCTTCCTCCCATTCCCCACCCCCAGCAGCCTCCATGGCCACTTTTTCCACACCAATGCCACATTTTCCTCAATTTACTAATCACAATAGTTCATGAATAGAATATCAGTAAGTCCACTCTAATCCATTCTCTATTCCTCCATCCTGTGGACCCTAGAATGGCCGTGTCCTTCCACATCTATATCAAGAGGGGGCTTAGATTCCACATGGATGATGGATGCAATTCTCCTGCTTTCAGTTGTAGGCACTCTTGGCTCCCTGGTGTGGTGGTTGACCTTCTCCACCTCCATGTTAGCTGAGTGGGGTAAGTCCAATAAACCGGAGTGTAGGAGTCCAGGCAAGGGATCAGGAAGATCACAGGGTGGTCACGGGGGAATGGACTCAAAGGCACAGGCAGAAGCACTCCTTTTGGTAAAAAGCAGTTTCACTTCTGAAACAGGTGAGAGAAACAAGAACAGGTAAAGATAAAAACAGCAACAACAACAAAACATATTATAACCAAAGGTTAAGAATTAACAAATAATTATGATTCCTGAAAAATTATAGAGATGTTTTTAAAATTAGCCCAAAGGGTTAATATCTGAAGTTACTGAGACTGGCTAGATTAACTTCATCTTTTCCATGTGGCCATTTCTGACTAACAACCTACCCTTTATTCCACGCGGATCTTACCCTCACACCTGCTATTACAGTGATTACTCCAGAGAGATCTGACCTTTGTATATGGACATGTCTGTTGAAAGGGTGACCACTCCACTGTCCTCTGTTTCTATCCACATGAAAAACCTTGTAGCTGACCTTTGTTTTCAGTATCCTCCTCTCCCAGGTGCCTTGATCTCTGATAATGTTTGTCACTTGGTAACTCACACTCCCCCTATCGGTACCTACCCCCATCCTGGTTCAGCCCTTAATGTCTACTAATGAAAGAACCCGTGCAACTCGGCTCCCATTACTGATTAGCATCCCGATGTTATATAATACTAGAAATTCTGCAAATCGAGGAGGCAGTTTTGGGCCAGAAGACCACTGTGCTCCATTGCTTGCATAACCAATAAACTCTTATTCTCCTTGAAACCCCAGTGTCTCAGGAATTGGCTTTAAAGACGCATTTAAAGATGGAAGAAAAGATGTGCATGATTTAAAAATTGTTTTCACATTTTGACTCAAAAGGCTCATCTCTCTCACTGGATGTGATGGAAAGTATTCAGACCAATTACTCAAATTCCAAACAAACAGCATACGTTTTTGTTTATTTAACCCCAATATGGCTCAGCTTTGGAAAAATAAAGTAGCTGAGAGTTGACCAGGGTGTCTGTTTGCACACTTAGAAAATTATAGGTTAGATACTCAGAGGTTTGGATTTTGCCAGGAATCAGGACCACAGTCACTGCAACTAAACAGGAAAGCAAGATGAGAAGATTTTTTGAGAGGGAAGGAAGGAAGGAAGAAGCACATAGAGTGGACTAAAGGTGACAAGAAGTGGCTACTCCTAAGGAAATCAGTATCTGAAGATCATTGTACAGCTACCTTTGTACAGCTCATAAGATCAACTGTCTAAGCCTGTTGACATTTGTTCATTCATTCATTCATTCATTCATTCTTCCTTTCATTTCTCAAATATTTACGAACACCCACAATGCACAGGCATTCTTCCAGGTGCTGGGAACATAGTAGTAAACATAATAGGCAAAACTCTTAACCTAAGGAGTTCACATTTTGGTGGGAAAAGACAGATAACAAGAAGTAGATAATTAAAAAATTGTAAGTATGTTAAATGGTGATAAGTGCTAGAGAGAAGCAGCATGGGAAGGGATGGGGGTGAGAGTAGCATGCTAAATCCTCACAGAGAAGTTGACATCTGGGTAAAGACCTACAGGAAGTGAGAAGTGAGCAATTAATGCCTCTCTATTTGGATGTCCAGATCACCTCAGGACTGCACCCCTCCGAGGCAGGTTAGTATAGTGAAAGGGCGAAGGCGGCTGAGGCCGGCAGCCAACATGGCCGACAGACAGTATGGCCAACAAACCACATGGCCATGAGACCCTGTCTAGACGTTATGAAGGGGGAGGAGGAAAGACTTTTAAAAGCCCTGACCTAGGGCCCCGCCCATGCAATATGCCTCGGCATGGACTGTGTACTTTTCTTGTCTTCTTGTTTCTTAATAAACTCTTTATTCCTTGCCTATGCTATGGCATGTCCTTAAATTCTTTTATGTGACATAAGCCAAGAACCTAGAAGCCCAGAATCCAGAGCCATCCAAGTAACATTATTTGGTGAGCCAGCCAGGAGACAGAGAGGCAGGTGGCCCTCCCTGACCCCTGCCAAAGACTGTTTTAATTAAAGCCTGTCTGTGCCCTCTTTTGTTTTATTAGCCAGACCCTGAGATTCTCACCCTGGACCATGCTGGGAGGTTCATTCCTTACTCAGCCTCTGGGAGGCCCTGAAGTTTCTCTTAATCTGTTACTTCTGGGGCCCCTGAAGTTGTTTGCATGTAAGCTGCAAATAGCCTCTGCCTCTTAATGTCGGGTTTAAGTGCAGAACTCAGTTCCTGGGAGTGGCTATGAGGTGAGCTTGCTCACTCACCGCCATCCGCAAGGTAGGCAAAAGAAAGGCTCCTAGTCAGCGCCTTTCCTAGGGTCCAGAAACCTCCAAGACATCTAAGGCTCTGGGGATACCCCGAGACATAAGGCTCCTGATCCCCAGAATGTGGGGACAGTGAGCAGGGCTCCAGACCTCCAGGATGCTGGCTCAGTAAGCAATCGGTCAGTCAGATCTAGCAGTGGGACACCAGCCAGACTGACAAATACATTTTTTCCTTCCCGAGGATAATGGGAGACTCTTCCAGCATTCCCGCAGACTCCCCATTGGGGTGTCTTGTCAGAAATTGGGACAACCTGCCTACTGAAGGTCTACAAAGGAAAAGGCTGACCTTTTCCTGCCACACCACGTGGCCGCGGTAGGGCTGAGAGTGGTCTCTGCATGGGACCCTGAATTCCAATCAAGCCATTGTAAGAAAGGCGAGGACAGGCAGAGCTGAGGGCCAGAGAACACGTGCTCACGTCCCCTCAGAGGGGACGAGGAAATGCACTGCCCGACTGGCCAACAGTAAATAAGCTCAGGGAAGTTACTCAAACGCAGAAGCTGGAAAACTAGCCTTTTTTCAAAGAAAGCTTGTAGAGGCAATAAAAATATCTTCTTGGTAGAGCCTAACTCTAGAGAAGCACAGTTCTGCCTAGGAAGTCCGGTCTGCCTCCGGTCTCTGTAGAAAGCTGCAGAAACTTTTCCTGGGCCTTCACACTTCCACTGACTCCCTTTAAGAAACAGCCTTCTCAGTTTTCAACAATTAAGACCATGCGGCCGAATGGGGCCGGTAAGAAGGGGCAGGCACAGGGTCTGGGACAAGCTCGCCTCTTCAGTGCTGCCGTGAAAGGCACTGGTCACCTCAGGCTTACTGGAATCCAGGCCCCACGTCAGCAGGAAGCTGGCCCCGAGCTGCCTCACCATGTGGACCCGCTGGCCTTGCCCCAGGGGATGAGAGAAGGGGCCTGAAACCAGGCGCGCATCGTCAACCAGGAGGCTTGACATGGCAAGTAAGATTGTTGATTTCTTAATGGGAGCCACTTACTAGGTCCTACCTGCATTCTGGACCTCTCTAACCTTGGTTTTGGCTAATGAGGGGAGTGAATGGGGAATCATGATCTAGGCCGTTCACTAGACCTCTCCCCTGTAGAAAAAAGAACCTCCTCATATGCCATCAGTTAAGATTAGGAGGTTCCTAACTATTCCTAGCTCCATACCTACTCCCTTGTAACATTCCAATCCTTCCAGCGAAAAAGCCTCACACCTGCCAGGAAGTAACTAATGGGTTGCAACCCCCAGAGCAGGGCTTCTCTGGAACCCTTAGCTCCATACTTAGCAGCATCTTCTAAATGGAATCATTTAAATGGCTAATTTCAGGAAGCCATTATTAATTAAAATTTTAAATTGATATTAATAACAAAAAGTAACTTTATAACAAGGAAACCTGTCAGAGGCCACCTCAATCTGCATATTAAAGAGGTGGTGAGGAAAGATAATCTTGATTCCATTGGGAATCTTAGCTTTTCATAAAATAATGGAGAAAGTAGTTTTCCTTGTGCTGCTAAAGTAAAATACCTGTTAATTAATGTAGTTATGGTAAAGGTATAAAAGTAAAAAGCAAAGTACTAAAATAGTTAAGTTCATTTAATATGCTATGCATTGCATTGCAAGTATTTAGAAAGTGTATGAAAATTAAGAGTTTTACTTCAGTATTGTCAAACTCTCCTGTGCATTCAAGCCAGTCCCAAATACCCTGCATGGTGCCTCTCCATTTGAGTTACTGGCTAGGTTTGTCACTGACCCCTAAAACAATAAAAGTGTCTGCTACATTGCCGTCGGGCTGGAGGGCTTAGCCTCGCTCAGGCCCAAGAGTCGGGGGGGGGGGGGGGGCTCGCTCCTGCCGAACCGCCGGCGGGGGGTACTCCCGAGGGGAGCACCGGTTCTCCAGGCGTGGGGGACGTGCGGTTGGGGAAAAAACCACGGAGACCGCTTGAGCGCAAGAACAGGTCTGCTTTTATTATGGAAGTACACTTAGCTATATAGGGTTGGGTAGAGGGAGGGGCGTGATGGAGGGAGGGTTGGCTGAGAGGTTTGGAATAGGGGAGGGGAAAGGGGGAGTGAGAGCTGGCCGGATGTTGGGCTAGGCGGGAGATAGAAAGGGGGAGGGCAGCGCCGGCCAGCCGTTAGCAGCAAAGGCCTAGTCAGGCGTGGTCACCTTATCTAGGCCCAGTGGGCAGAGGCGGTATCACTTCTTGCCGCACCGTTTGCTACTGTGGCAAGCCGGGCGCCCTTCCTCCCACACTACATCTCTGAACATGCTCCTGAAGTGGATGGAGAGAGTACATTGCAGTTTCAGACGCCTGCAGCAGCCAGCAATGGCTTGATATGACCAGATGTACAACGGACGTTTCCTCTGGACTGGCTCTGTTTCATAGCACCAAGGGTACTCTGCACCGGGCCAGTGAAATGCTGGACCCTTACCTTCCTAGTCTCTCTCTAGGATCAACAGTGTGCAGCATGCTGGCTGTTGAAGGCCATACCAAGTGCAATAATGATTAATAGAGTGATGTGAGTGGAACTTAAACACAATTGACGTTATGGCTTACCATGGAGAGAAAACTTGTATGACATTGCAAACCTGGAGCTGAGATCTATTAACTGCAGTTCAAAGAGGAATTTGTGTATTAACTAGTATTAAGTTCTGTACCTTAATACCTAATGATTATGATGATTTCTATTCTAGATCATATACAGAGGGATATTGAACATATTAAAGGCCTGGAAAATTTTACTCATTTTCTATGTAGTTTATGAATGTGCCTGTAAGAGAAAGGAATGGCTCTCTTAAGTACTGTCTTTATTTTGCTTGCCATATGCTTGTCTTTTTATTGCCTATACTGTCTTTGTGAGTTTGTATCTAGGGCAGTACCTCTATTCATACCTCTCCTAGTTGTCCTAAGCATAACCACCACTATGGGAAGTGGGGTTAGTAATTTATACCAAACCCAGCAGATCTACCACAGTCTCCTAGAGGTAACCAACAACATAAAAGAATTTAAGGAAGAAAGCTGTTTCCCAACAACTTCGGGTGGATGCAGCATCTGAAGGTACCTGGCGTTTCTCACACTCATGGACCAGCATGTCACAGCTGACCCCCTTTTGGGGTCTGCTTACCACCATCTTCTTTATCCTCTCAGTGTTACCATATTTCTTTAAAATTCTAATCAAGTTTATTTCTTACAGAATCAATGTCTTATTAGTTATGTGGGGATTTCATCCACTCTCAACCAGGGTGCCGGAACTCATCTTCCCCCAAGTGAAAGAGGAGCAAGAGGGTTTTTATACCTCATTAGGTAGAGCTTACTCCCCCTTGCCAACAGGAAGTAGTTACAAAAGAATGTCTTTCAGTGTCCCCTTCAGAATAAGGGTATAAACCTGATGAGGGGGAAGGTGAGGAAGGTTAGGGTAGTGAAAGGGGGAAGGTAGCCGAGGCCAGCAGACAACAAGGGCCGCAGATAACACGGCCAACAGACAACACGGCCAACAAACCATGTGGCCATGAGATCCCGCCCAGGTGTTATGAAAGGAGAGGAGAATAGACTTTTAAAAGCCATGACCTAGGACCCCACCCACACAACTCACCGTGCGTTCACCCACAGTCCATGCCGAGGCATGGACCACATACTTTTCTCTTTTTCTTGTTTCTTAATAAACCCTTTATCCCTTGCCTACCCTATGGCATGTCCTTAAATTCTTTTATGCAACCTAAGCCAAGAACCTAGAAACCTAGAATCCAGGGCCATCTGGTAACACCTCGCATTCAGTCTATTACCAAGGCCCGTCATTTCTCAGTCTGCCCTAATGCACTAATCTACAGACCTGCCTTCCTCCAGTCCTGCCTCTCTCAAATCAATCCTTCCTATCAAAGACTCTGGCTGAGTCATTCCCTTATTTAGAATCCTTCACTGCCTCTCCGTTATCTCTAGGACATTGCCCAAGCTCTTTTCATGGCAAGCATGACCCATTTCAAATTTTCCAGCCATGTCTTCCTGGTCTATTTCATGCCTCCTTACCTCTGCTCATGCTATTCCCTCTGCCTGGAACATACTTCCCACCTTTCTATGTCTGGCTAACTCCTCTGTATTTTTCAAACACAACTTGGGTACCATTTCTTCTGGGAAGGCTGATCTTACAAGGTAGCTCACGTGCACCTCCTCTTTGCATGCTGCTAAGGTAGAGCATACCACTCTGTAGTGTTATTATCTATGAAAGCATGCGCCTCTTCCTCAAGACTAAACTCCTCAAGAGCAGAATAGGAACTTTCTCATTGCTGTCTTCCCTAGCATATCTTCCATTGAACTTTACAAATAAACTGACTTAAAGATAAGGCACTCAGAATGGGGGAACTGATTATATTTTAGATCAAAATCTTATGCTTCTCTCTTGTAAATCCACCTGCAAAACAATAACCTTGGGAGAACATTATTCTTCTCAATGTAGAAAGAGGGAGAAAATGCTGTTCACCAACATTCCTCGTGGGGTCCAAGTGGAACCTACTTTGTGACCTGAGGGTGGGGAGTGCTCCTCTTTGCCAAACAAGGGAGAAAACTTCTTGTTGATCCCAGAATCAAGGTTGGAATGGGGAAATAGGAAAGAGATAAAGGGAAACCAAAGGTAGAAGACTGTAGGTGTTACCTGTGAAACTTCCAGTAACCACTCAGACCTTTCTAAGTTCATAAAATGCTTGAGTACACAGGTGGATTGTGTTTGTGTGTGCACGTGCTTTTGTGCGTATGTGTGTGCATGTGTGTGCTGCACAAGCACAGGTAGGGGTGTAATCTGGGAAAGGGGTGTGGGGATGAGGGGATGAAGAGAGACAGCATGCAAGGGTACCGGACTGGAGACAAAGGGAACCCTAAGCAAGTAAGCTGCCAGGAATTTCCAATGTGTGGTTTATTTGAAGTAATGTGGGTCATATGGGTTGGTGTAATGTATGAACTTTCAAGTTACAACTGGGTTTGAATCCTCAGTCCAGCCTTCAATAGTTGGATAGCCTTAAGCCCGTCATTGAACTTCTATGTTTGAGCCCTTATCTATACTAAGGGATAAATAATACCACCTCTGGATTATTGCAGAGATTAACTAGGTGCTTGATGCATTGCACCTGTTGTTAAAACATGTCAGTGCTGTGTTTTAGGAAGATGCATCTGGTGGTAAAGCAAGGGGTAGACAGAAGCTGGGAGAAAATAGAGATAAACTGACTGGAGGAGATTCAAGCAAATTTTCAGGTGAGGGGCATGAGAGCCAATGCTGGAAATGGTGATGGAAAGACAGAGGAAAAAAACTTTGAAAGGCAAGACTTAGCAGGTGTTTGGATAAACACATCCAAGAGAAGGGAGGGTCTGAGACAGAGCCAATGCTTTGCATTTCCCTAAGTGGGAAATGAATGGTGATGCCATGTTTTCAGTTGTGCCACCCTTCTCTGTGTTCACAGAACACCCAACCTATGTGCTCTCCTCCTCTATAACAACTGAGAACCCAGGTCTTTGCTTAAGTCCCTAGTCACCAAGTCTTCAGTAACCACTCAAGTCCAAGCTTAGCGCTTATTTCTCCAACCAGCTGCTACACTTCAAGTCACTTAGGATTGAGTATTTATACTGCAAACCTGGAGTTTTACATTTGACTTGCCAACTAAAGTTCTTGTTCTCTGAAGGTTAGAACCAAGTCTTACCCATATTCTATCATGAACTTGGCCAGGTGTCCATACACACTCCCTGGTTGTATGGCCTAATCCTAGTATTGATGGCTTCCTTTGTTCTGGACCTTCATACAAGATAAGTGCCTGTGACTGACAGGAAGGATGTAAATCATCATCTCTGAGAGTCTCTTGAGGCAGCAAGTTTAAGAAAGGGAGAAGAACCAGAAGACAATCCCAAATATCCTTTTGTACTCATCATTGTATCCACCATCATGACGAACACCACTAACATTTATTGAGGCAAGTACACGGATGATCACATTTTAACCTCACAGTGACTCCTTTAGATAGATACTATTCCAGACTCAATTTCACAGATGAGGAAACTGACACCTGAAGAAGTTAAGTAACTTTAAATGTCGACAGCTAATAAGAGATGGAAAACAGAAACTCTAATATTATCACAGACTGATTGAGTTGTGTTAGTAACCAGATCAAAATAAATGTATTGGGGGAGCAAGGTGGCTGTATGTTAGAGAATGAGGTGATAAAAAAAGAACACTGGGCTAGAAGTCAGGAGACTAGAGTGCTTGTTCTGGGTAAGTTAAGATCTTTGGAACGTAGGCTACTTCATCTGGAATATGAAGGGGACGTACCACATAACTTCTTAGATGCATTCAGTCCTGAAATTCTGTGTTAGAAATACCATCTATTTCATTTTTTTTTCTTTTTTCTTTTCTTTCTTTTTGGTTAACATTCCAAACACATATAACTAATGAACATGACCTAGGTTTCTTTATTGGTATTCACATCAGTAACTAGAATCCACGAATACAAGCAGAATATAAGCAGAACGTTACAAATAAACACAGATTATGCATGCAGATTTCCTTTCACAAAGGT